>NC_136527.1:146877876-147092876 GCF_053919585.1 Euprymna scolopes
TGTATTATTAACGCTGAGGCTGGCCAGTACCAGATGGGTGACCATTTGTATGAGTTTGGTTTTTAATGTGTATGTGTGTGCGGGTCAGGCTCTCCAAAATGGGGGAGGGGCAATTTAAAGCAGAATAAAAAAAAAATTTTCAGCGCGTTTGGTCCACCGTAGTCGAAAAGCGGCAAACGTTTTCAAACGGGATCGAAAAAATGATGCTATTTTTAACACAAAGGGCACAATATTTATCGAATTTTTTTTATCGATTCTTCAAAGCATGCCCTGTTAAATAATGGTCATGCATTATTCGGCTCGCTAAAAAAAAATTGTTAATTTATTTATCAAAGATTTTAAAATGTTTTTTTTCGTATAAATATTAAAAAAAAATTTTTTGTTTTGCTTAACTTAAATTAATTATTTTACTTAACATATTCACCGAATTTCACACTTCAAAACTCAAAAGCGGGATAATTAAACACAATCGAAGTTCTGATATTCAGACGTCAAAATAAGGTATGCAAACAATTTTTTTTAATCTATATTTTTGTTCCTTACAACAACACAATATGTTGTGTTCAGTTTCAGATGATTATTTTAAGCATATTTGTACCACCTCAAAACAAGGGGGGTTTTGTAAGTAAAATATATATATATATAAATATCGTTTATGAAAATAAGTGCACTGTTATAAAGTTCATTCTTCTCTTAATAATCGCTGAAAATTTCGTATTGATCGGATAATTACCTAATTTTTGGTAGATTTTTAAAAAGACGGTCCGTTAGAAAGTACTTACCTGCCCCCCCCCCAGTTTTGGCGGTGCCTACACGGGGAGGAGAGGGTATGGTTTAAAAGTCATTTCGTGGGCACTTGTGTAGTACTTAAAAATATACAAATTTATTTTCTTTTGGAGGTAGGGGAGGCTCGTTTAAAAACTATATCTGCCTCCGTATTTTCTTTCATTATCGGACATTTTTTGTTAATTATTTATCAAGTAATGTCGAGTGCGACATTACTTGTTATTTCTTTTTACTAAAAAATTCTTTAAAATAAGTTTAAACACCAAAAACGTACAAAGCCAGGTAGAAAACGAAAATTTAGAAAAATCAATTTAATTTTTTTAAAACAATAAACATGTAAAAATTTTTTAAAAAAATATTATGGGATGTGCATTATTACCTAAAAATATACAAATTTATTTTCTTTGGGGGGTGGGGGACTTGATTAAAAACTATATCTACGTTAATATTTTCTTTAATTTTTTATTTTTGAGCAATTATCCTCCTAAGACGTGATCCTCTTATGTCGGACATTTTTTGTTCATAAGTAACACTGGACATTACTTTTTTTTTTTTTTTTTTAACTAAATAAACTCTTTAAAATAAGTTGAAAGACCAAAAACTTTCAAAGCTAGGTAGAAAACGAAAACTTAGAAAAATTAATTTAATTTTTTTAAAACACCAGTAAACAAGTAAAAATATAAAAAAAAATTATCCGAAAATTAAAGAAAATACTGAGGTAGATATAGTTTTAAAGCGAGCCTCCCCTATCTCCAAAATAAAATAAAAATGTATATATTTAAGTACTGCACAAGTGCCCCCGAAATGACTTTTAAACGATACCCTCCCCTCCCTATGTTAAGAATGGCTTTCGAAATAATAACGTTATTATTTAAGAAAGAGTTAAAAATAATTTTTTTAAAATATTATGGGGGTGCATAGTCTCTTTTAAAAACAATATCTCCTTCAAGAACGGTAATAAAATGTGTTTTCAATCGATATTTATTCAATAAGGGGCCAATTTTCCGACGTCCGGGGAAAACTCGTCCCCGGAAAAATCCCCCCTTTTTGCTACGTAGGAAAACTGGTCCCTTATGTAATAAATATCGATTGAAAACACATTTTATTACCGTTCTTAAAGGAGATATTGTTTTTTAAAGAGACTATGCACCCCCATAATATTAAAAAAAAAAAAAAAAAAAAAATTAACTCTTGCTTAAAATAAATAAACTTGATTACGGAGTTAAGATACGACAAACGAAACCAAATATTTATTTTAAAAAATACTCTAGTTTTAACACTTTTTGTGTCATTACGAAACAAAAATAAATAAAGAAAAAAACACGTATTATCAACGAAAAGAAAGCAATTATTTTATTTAGAAGAATTAATTCAGTTTAAATAATTCTTGTGTTATTACAAAACAACAAAAAAGAAAACACGGTCTTATGTAATTTTGGTACCGCGCTGAAATAATAACGTTATTATTTCGAAAGCCATTCTTAACATAGGGAGGAGAGGGTATCGTTTAAAAGTCATTTCGGGGGCACTTGTGCGCAGTACTTAAAAATATACAATTTTCTTTTCTTTTGGAGGTGAGGAGGCTCGTTTTAAAACTATATCTACCTCAGTATTTTCGGGTTTGTATTACTGTACACATAGATTCGAAAAAGTTGTCAAAAAACAAATATATAACAAATAAATGTTATCAAAGGCAAGATAAGTTACTTTTCTACCTAACTGGATATATTTTTTGTGTTTTTATTCAGTGTAACATGTTTATTCAGCTCAAAAAACATGCAGTGTTTACCGATGTATTGGAAAATTCAAAATGGGGGTTTGTATTACTGTACACTACACATAGATTCGAAAAAGTTGTCAAAAAACAAAACAAATATATAACAAATAAATGTTATCAAAGGCAAGATAAGTTACTTTTCTACCAAACTGGATATATTTTTCGTGTTTTTATTCAATGTAACATGTTTATTCAGCTCGAAAACCATACAGTGTTTACCGATGTATTGGAAAATTCAAGATGGCGTCTGACTCCCTCTTTAACACGGTAAGTTTTGGAAAAGGTGGTATAAATAAAAAAACTGGATAAAATACTGTTAAAAACTCGCTCAATATATGTTACTGTGACATAGCTTGACATATATTCGGCGGGTTTTTAATAGTATTTTGTATAGTTTTTTATTTATAACACCTTTTCTCATACTTTCCGTGTTAAAGAGGGAGTGAGGCGCCATCTTAAATTTTCCAATACATCGGTAAACACTGTATGTTTTTCGAGCTGAATAAAATTAAATTGCGAGTTTTGTATATTTTATTCGCAGTTTTGTGTTAAGGGTGTCAAAATTTCCCCAAAAGCTCTGACATACCTAGCCTTTAGCTGATTACAATCGTTTTTTAGGGGTTGAAACTAGGCCAAAATTGAAAAAAAATATTTATAAATTAGCCATTGCTAAAAGAACGCATGATTCCGTGACGCCAGATTTGTGTTAACTATACGAACTATGGAAAAGCTGAAGCGACTTAATGATTTTTTAAAACCTTTGTTTATCTTCTTCAAACTGCAATTAATAATTAATCTTTGTTATAATTTTGTTAGATTTTAAGATTTACACAGTTTAACGATTAATAATATAAGAAACATTTGTATATTAAATATGAAATACGGTTTTACGGAATGTCCATTTGGTTAACTACCGGCTTCCATACTTTTGTTCGGTAAAAGGCACAAACAAGTACGAGAGCCATCTATAAAATGTTTAATATTTGTGCAATAGTATTTTTAATTAGTTTTAATTCGTCGGCAAAATAGCTGACAAGAGTCATGTTTATATTAAAACTTAATATTTAAAAAAAAATTAAACACAATTAATTAAAAATCTATGTTGTAACGTAACATTTTGAAATTTGTAATGTTAATCGTTTTAATGTTTTAAAAATTAATTAATATTTCGGAATATGTTTTTTGGCAATTCAACTATTAATTAGAAAAACGCTATGTAAAAAAACATAATAATATTAAATTTATATCATGTTTAATTTAAACTTCAAGGTAAGTTTTTTTTTTCAATACGTGTATTTACATTAAAAAATAAATATGTTTTACTTATTTGTAACTCTTATATTTGATAATAAATAGATGTTTCGATAGATTTAATGTTTTGTTCCAATTAACAAAAATATGAGGGGGGACATGCACTAAAAAATATTTCCCCTCATATATTTTACGGAAACTGAATTTTATATGTAATTTCATTCTAAAATGGATAAGTACCGAAAATTTCACGAAAATCTAAGCATTAGTTTATTTTTGCTTGATTTATTAAACACGAGTATGTTTTCACGTTCGGAATGCTTACTACATGGGAACGTTATTTTAAAGTGTCAATTATGTAAACACGGTTTTCGTCTCACAATTTCATTATTTTCGTACGACGAAAAAAAATTTTTTTTTTAAATTATTACTGGTTTATTTTGCCCTTCTTCTTTTAAATGGTACAAAAGTTATACTGATGATATTAACTTATAATAAAGTTACATCGTTTTACATATAGGGTGGGGTAGTTCTGTGGTGCATTTTGGAGGTGCCTATTATACAGTTTGTCCATTTGCTTAGTTTATTTTTAATTCTTTATTTTCAATCTGTTTATATTCGTGTCACTTTGATACAGTGGTAACGTCACTAGCTTTTATTGCTTTTATTTCTATTTCGATTCTAGCTGATGGTACTCAAACACATCTTTTTATTTTAAAAATCACGATTCTATAATAATATATAGGAAATCTTGACGAATTAAAATGCATATTTAAGCGTATTTTACTCTCGAGTAGAGCTGGCCGTCTCTCCCAGCAATTTGTTTAATAAATGAATATAAACTGTTTAAAATAATACCTTTTTTATAGCAATAGCTCAAACATTTACGTATTTATATGCTATATCAGCATCCCTACTTTTCTGGTCCCTTATAATTTACCATCTCACTATGTATTGAACTCTCCCACTTAAGATTTTATATATATATATATATATATATATATATATATATATATATATATATAATATATATATATAAATATAAATAAATATAAATATATATATTTATACATATATAAATGTATGTATATATATGAATATATATATATAAAATCTATCTATCTATATATATATAATCTATATATATATAATCTATATATATAAATATAAATATATTTATATATATAAATGTATGTATATATATATATAAATGTATGTATATATATGTAAATATATATATATAATCTATATATATAAATATAATTATATATATATTTATATATATAAATGTATGTATATATATATAAATGTATGCATATATATAAATGTATGTATATATATAAATGTATGTATATATATATAAATATATATATATATAAAATCTATATATATATAGATATATTTATATATATAAATGTATGTATATATATATATCTGTACGTATATATATAAATGTATGTATATATATAAATATAAATGTACATGTATATATATATAAATGTATGTATATATATATAAATGTATGTATATATATATAAATATAAATGTATGTATACATAAATGTAAATGTATATATATAAAGAAGACTGTAGCGACATTTTTACATCTGAAAAACAAATACAAACACAAAAAATAGTGAACAGGAAAAATAAAAAGGGAAAATAAAAATAAGCAAACGAAAAACGCACAAATAATCTTGTTTAAGTGTTAAAACTGTTTTAAAAAAGGAAAAACAAATACAAGCACAAAACAGTGAACAGGAAAAATAAAAAATAAAATAAGCAAACGAAAAACGCATAAAAACCTTGTTTAAGTGTTAAAACTGTTTAAAAAAGAAAAAAAACAAATACAAACACAAAAAAACAATTAATAGGAAAAATAAAAAATGGAAAATAAAAATAAGCAAACGAAAAACGCATAAATAACCTTGTTTAAGTGTTAAAACTGTTTAAAAACAGGAAAAACAAATACAAACACAAAAAACAGTGAACAGGAAAAATAAAAAAGGGAAAATAAAAATAAGCAAGCGAAAAAATGCACAAATAACCTTGTTTAAGTGTTTTAAAAAAGGAAAAACAAATACAAACACAAAACAGTGAACAGGAAAAATAAAAAATAAAATAAGCAAACGAAAAAACGCATAAAAAACCTTGTTTAAGTGTTAAAACTGTTAAAAAAAAAAGTAAAAACAAAAACAAACACAAAAAAGGGAACAGGAAAAATAAAAAATGGAAAATAAAAATAAGCAAACGAAAAAACGCATAAATAACCTTGTTTAAGTGTTAAAACTGTTTTAAAAAAGGAAAAACAAATACAAACACAAAACAGTTAGCAGGAAAAATAAAAAACAAAAATAAGCAAACGAAAAAACGCATAAAAAACCTTGTTTAAGTTTTAAAACTGTTTAAAAAAGAAAAAAAAACAAATACAAACACAAAAAAACAATTAACAGGAAAAATAAAAAAGGGAAAATAAAAATAAGCAAACGAAAAACGCATAAATAACCTTGTTTAAGTGTTAAAACTGTTTAAAAACAGGAAAAACAAATACAAACACAAAAAAAAACAGTGAACAGGAAAAATAAAAAAGGGAAAATAAAAATAAGCAAGCGAAAAAATGCACAAATAACCTTGTTTAAGTGTTAAAACTGTTTTAAAAAAGGAAAAACAAATACAAACACAAAACAGTGAACAGGAAAAATAAAAAACAAAAATAAGCAAACGAAAATACGCATAAAAAACCTTGTTTAAGTGTTAAAACTGTTTAAAAAAGTAAAAACAAATACAAACACAAAAAAACAGTGAACACGAAAAATAAAAATTGGAAAATAAAAATAAGCAAACGAAAAACGCATAAATAACTTTGTTTAAGTGGTAAAACTGTTTAAAAAAAAAGTAAAAACAAAAACAAACACAAAAAGGAAACAGGAAAAATAAAAAATGGAAAATAAAAATAAGCAAACGAAAAACGCACAAATAACCTTGTTTAAGTTTTAAAACTGTTTTAAAAAAGGAAAAACAGATACAAACACAAAAAAGGGAACAGGAAAAATAAAAAATAAAATAAGCAAACGAAAAAACGCATAAAAACCTTGTTTAAGTGTTAAAACTGTTTAAAAAAGAAAAAACAAATACAAACACAAAAAAAAACAATAAACAGGAAAAATAAAAAAGGGAAAATAAAAATAAGCAAACGAAAAAACGCATAAATAACCTTGTTTAAGTGTTAAAACTGTTTAAAAACAGGAAAAACAAATACAAACACAAAAAACAGTGAACAGGAAAAATAAAAAAGGGAAAATAAAAATAAGCAAGCGAAAAAATGCACAAATAACCTTGTTTAAGTGTTAAAACTGTTTTAAAAAATGAAAAACAAATACAAACACAAAACAGTGAACAGGAAAAATAAAAAACAAAAATAAGCAAACGAAAAAACGCATAAATAACCTTGTTTAAGTGTTAAAACTGTTTAAAAAAGTAAAAACAAATACAAACACAAAAAAAAGTGAACACGAAAAATAAAAAATGGAAAATAAAAATAAGCAAACGAAAATACGCATAAAAAACCTTGTTTAAGTGTTAAAACTGTTTAAAAAAGTAAAAACAAAAACAAACACAAAAAGGGAACAGGAAAAATAAAAAATGGAAAATAAAAATAAGCAAACGAAAAAACGCATAAATAACCTTGTTTAAGTGTTAAAACTGTTTTAAAAAAGTAAAAACAAAAACAAACACAAAAAGGGAACAGGAAAAATAAAAAATGGAAAATAAAAATAAGCAAACGAAAAACGCACAAATAACCTTGTTTAAGTTTTAAAACTGTTTTAAAAAAGGAAAAACAGATACAAACACAAAAAAGGGAACAGGAAAAATAAAAAATAAAATAAGCAAACGAAAAAACGCATAAAAACCTTGTTTAAGTGTTAAAACTGTTTAAAAAAGAAAAAACAAATACAAACACAAAAAAAAACAATTAACAGGAAAAATAAAAAAGGGAAAATAAAAATAAGCAAACGAAAAACGCATAAATAACCTTGTTTAAGTGTTAAAACTGTTTAAAAACAGGAAAAACAAATACAAACACAAAAAACAGTGAACAGGAAAAATAAAAAAGGGAAAATAAAAATAAGCAAGCGAAAAAATGCACAAATAACCTTGTTTAAGTGTTAAAACTGTTTTAAAAAATGAAAAACAAATACAAACACAAAACAGTGAACAGGAAAAATAAAAAACAAAAATAAGCAAACGAAAAAACGCATAAATAACCTTGTTTAAGTGTTAAAACTGTTTAAAAAAGTAAAAACAAATACAAACACAAAAAAAAGTGAACACGAAAAATAAAAAATGGAAAATAAAAATAAGCAAACGAAAATACGCATAAAAAACCTTGTTTAAGTGTGAAAACTGTTTAAAAAAGTAAAAACAAAAACAAACACAAAAAGGGAACAGGAAAAATAAAAATGGAAAATAAAAATAAGCAAACGAAAAAACGCATAAATAACCTTGTTTAAGTGTTAAAACTGTTTAAAAAAGTAAAAACAAAAACAAACACAAAAAGGGAACAGGAAAAATAAAAAATGGAAAATAAAAATAAGCAAACGAAAAAACGCATAAATAACCTTGTTTAAGTGTTAAAACTGTTTTAAAAAAGGGAAAAACCAAATAGAAAAACAAAAAAACAGTTAACAGGAAAAATAAAAAAGGGAAAATAAAAATAAGCAAACGAAAAACGCACAAATAACCTTGTTTAAGTGTTAAAACTGTTTAAAAACAGGAAAAACAAATACAAACACAAAAAAACAGTGAACAGGAAAAATAAAAAAGGGAAAATAAAAATAAGCAAGCGAAAAAATGCACAAATAACCTTGTTTAAGTGTTAAAACTGTTTTAAAAAAGGAAAAACAAATACAAACACAAAACAGTGAACAGGAAAAATAAAAAACAAAAATAAGCAAACGAAAAAACGCATAAAAAACCTTGTTTAAGTGTTAAAACTGTTTAAAAAAGTAAAAACAAATACAAACACAAAAAAACAGTGAACACGAAAAATAAAAAATGGAAAATAAAAATAAGCAAACGAAAATACGCATAAAAACCTTGTTTAAGTGGTAAAACTGTTTTAAAAAAAAGTAAAAACAAAAACAAACACAAAAAAGGAAACAGGAAAAATAAAAAAATGGAAAATAAAAATAAGCAAACGAAAATACGCACAAATAACCTTGTTTAAGTTTTAAAACTGTTTTAAAAAAGGAAAAACAGATACAAACACGAAAAAGGGAACAGGAAAAATAAAAAATAAAATAAGCAAACGAAAAAACGCATAAAAAACCTTGTTTAAGTGTTAAAACTGTTTAAAAAAGAAAAAAACAAATACAAACACAAAAAAACAATTAACAGGAAAAATAAAAAAGGGAAAATAAAAATAAGCAAACGAAAAACGCATAAATAACCTTGTTTAAGTGTTAAAACTGTTTAAAAACAGGAAAAACAAATACAAACACAAAAAACAGTGAACAGGAAAAATAAAAAAGGGAAAATAAAAATAAGCAAGCGAAAAAATGCACAAATAACCTTGTTTAAGTGTTAAAACTGTTTTAAAAAAGGAAAAACAAATACAAACACAAAACAGTGAACAGGAAAAATAAAAAACAAAAATAAGCAAACGAAAAAACGCATAAATAACCTTGTTTAAGTGTTAAAACTGTTTAAAAAAGTAAAAACAAATACAAACACAAAAAAAAGTGAACACGAAAAATAAAAAATGGAAAATAAAAATAAGCAAACGAAAATACGCATAAAAAACCTTGTTTAAGTGTTAAAACTGTTTAAAAAAGTAAAAACAAAAACAAACACAAAAAGGGAACAGGAAAAATAAAAAATGGAAAATAAAAATAAGCAAACGAAAAAACGCATAAATAACCTTGTTTAAGTGTTAAAACTGTTTAAAAAAAGGGAAAAAACAAATAGAAAAACAAAAAAACAGTTAACAGGAAAAATAAAAAAGGGAAAATAAAAATAAGCAAACGAAAAACGCACAAATAACCTTGTTTAAGTGTTAAAACTGTTTAAAAACAGGAAAAACAAATACAAACACAAAAAACAGTGAACAAAAAAAATAAAAAGGGAAAAAAATAAGCAAACGAAAAAATGTATAAATAACCTTGTTTAAGTGTTAAAACTGTTTAAAAAAAAGGAAAAAACTAAAACAAACACAAAAAATAGTGAACAGGAAAAATAAAAAAGGGAAAACAAAAATAAGCAAACGAAAAAAATGCATAAGCTACATTTTCAAACGGCGCAAAATTTTGTCATTTTTATATTTTTCAACTCCACATTAATCAGAAGTGTTTAAGGTGTTAAAACTGTTTAAAAAAAAGAAAAAGCATATACAAACACACACAAAAAAATCAGTGAACAGAACCAAAAAAAGGGGGGGGGAAATGGCCGAAATAACCCTGCTTATATGTTAAAAATTCTTTAAAAAATTAAAAAAAAACAAAAACAGAAAAACATGATGGAAAAATAGAAAAAGGGAAATAAAGAAAAAAAAGGCATAAATAATCTTGTTTAAATATTAAAACTTTAAAAGTCGGAAGAAATGTCCGATATGTCAGCGTGAATGTGCAAACTTAAGATAACGACGCTGTCACTATAACTGCTCTATGATCGCGTCAACGAAGTAACGGCGTTTTTTCTATTTAAACTAATTCAAGAAAGAACGGGTTTCGCGCATGCGTGTTAGGATAAATTGTTACACTCCCTCATTGAAAACCTTTATTTCAATAGGAAGTAATTGGCCGTTTTTTCGAATTTTTACATATTTGTCTACGCCAATAGGGGAGATTGTTGATTGGTCATTATTGACTACATTGTTGTAGGTTTTCCAGATAGCACATGTTCCTATTTTCTGTGCTTTAATGCGTTTTCTGGTTGTTTCGGTATATTCTCTCCTAGCTTTTACTTCTTACAATTACTTCTAGCTTTGATAAACTTGTATCTGTTCGTACTGGACTTATGACTGATAAATCTGCGGTATGCATGCTGCCTCTGAGCAATTCTCCAAACCCTGTATATAAAATTTCTAGTCTGTAGACTGAAAATTGACAGAATTATTATGTCGGGAGATGTACACAGACAGACAGGCTGACACACAGACACATAGACAGACACTTTCACACACACACACACACATACACACACACACATATATATATATATATATATATATATATATATATATATATATATATATATACGAAATCTATACAAATTAAAATACATTTTTAAGCTTATTTTACCTCCGAGAAGCCTGGCGCCCCCACCCTACTATTTATTTAATAAATATAAACTGTTTTAAATTATATTCTTTATCCACTTCTGACACTCTATAAACTGGTCCGTCAGATATTTTAATTTTTTCTAATGCTGACATGAAACTATCTAACTTTGTTTGTTTGTTGTTATTTTATTTTTAAATTAAACTATTTAGCAAGATTTTCTGTTCCCTTATAATTTACCATCTCACTATGATTTGAACTTTCCCACTTGAGATTTCTTTTATGAAAATACCTCCAACATTTACGTATTAATATGCTAGTTAAGCCACCCTACTTCTCCTGACTTGAGCTCTCCTAACATTTACGTATTAATATGCTATATAAAACTCCTTACTTCTCCTGACTTGAGCTCTCCTAACATTTACGTATTAATATGCTATATAAGCCTCCTTACTTCTCCTGACTTGAGCTCTCCTAACATTTACGTATTAATATGCTATATAAAACTCCTTACTTCTCCTGACTTGAGCTCTCCTAACATTTACGTATTAATATGCTATATAAGCCTCCTTACTTCTCCTGACTTGAGCTCTCCTAACATTTACGTATTAATATGCTATATAAAACTCCTTACTTCTCCTGACTTGAGCTCTCCTAACATTTACATATTAATATGCTATATCATCCTCCCTACTTCTCCTGAGTTGAGCTCTCCTAACAGTTCCGATACCCGATTCAATCAAAATGAACATGGACAAATTTCCATGGTGATATTCACTGAAGAATATCCCAAGTCTTCACAGTTTCACAGAAACATAAACTGGAAAAAATACTGATCTAATCGTGTGATAGAAGCAACAGAGACGAAAGAAAACAGGAGGTATAAGGATTTAGAACGTAGCATTAGAGTCGTTAGACGTGATAAAAAAAGATTTAATTTAAGTACTAGCTGAGGAGGAGGAAGAGCTTACTGTACCTCCGCGTAAAATACGCTTAATTATGATATTTTAATTTGTCCAGATTTCGTATATAATGTTATAGAGTTGTGATTTCAAAAGTAAAAAAAAAATATTAACATGCTATCATTTCGGGGGAGATAGAGTTTGAAAATGTGGAGCAGACAGACAAACATATAACCGTTAATATATTAGATTACCACGGCAATTTAAAAAAAAACCCAAGAGATAAAAAAAAACGAATAAAAGCCGATAATTCCGCGAAAATGTAAAAATGTAAGACGTTGAGTAGAAAGATGTTTGTTCACAAAGTCATCTACGTGCACATAAACGCACAACGATTAACTAGGACATTGCAAACTTCTGTCAAGCAGTTGAAAGCATCATATATATATATATATATATATATATATATATATATATATATATAGATGATATATATATATAGATGATATATATATATATATATGATATATATATATAGATGATATATATATAGAGATGATATATATATAGATGATATATATATATAGATGATATATATATATTTGTATATATATATACAGATGATATATATATTTGTATATATATAGATGATATATATATATATGTATATATATATATATATATATATATACGATAAAAGTAGTGCTACATTTTCAAACGGTTCAAAATTTTGTCATTTTCATATTTTTCAACTCCATATTAATCAGAAGTGATTTTCTAAAGCATTCATTGTCAAACCAAAATATCAGCTGACGTGATATTGTAAACAAACACGGAATTTGATGGACGACATTATCATCATTATTTTTTAAATATTTTTATTTGGTTATTTTATTGCAAATTAGTCCACCGGGTAAATTATTCCTCGTAATAAATAATATTAAATATAGGATTTATTCTATAATAATACATACGCAATCTGCATAACTGAAAATATCATATTTAAGCATAGTGTACGACCGGGCAACGTCGGGCGTCGATCTGTTCTTGTTCTGACATGATTGTGACTGTTTTTGTTTATCTCGTCGTCATAAAAGTGTAACTAAGCAGCTGAAGTAAAAATGAAACTAGAAATGAAAGTGAAACAGAAAAACAATTAGGCAATTGATGGCGATGTTTTTGGTTGACTGGTTTCATATAAAGCAACAAAGTTGGAAAAGGTATAAACAAGTCAAACAAAACAAAACATTAGCAAAATATTTTTGTTTTTAATTAGTTGTTACCATTGTAACGAAAAGGTGCGTTTCCTTGGTAACATAGTCCGTGTGAGAAAATCAGCGGTCGATGTAGGAAAGCGTGCTAATGAAAATACAGGCTGTTACAAAAGTCTTGGACATATTTCAAGTCCTCATATCTGTTTTCTTGATAAAATCGCCCGTCTGAGAAAATCAACTGCTTAAGTATGTATGGTAGTAATACGAACGTGGTGCCATTTTAAATCGAATGCATTAATTTTTTTATGTATTTTTTAAAGATCCTATATAGCATTCACTCAACCAGAAGATACATTGTGTATGCGTAGATTTTCAACAACTGAATCATGGACACTTGATCAACGTGGATATTTTAGTTAATTATTAACGTTGAGAAAACTTTAAAATTTTAGCATTTTTAAGCTGTAAGCAACAAACAAGTCCATCTATTGCTTCTCTGTAGTGGAATAATATGAATATATAAATCGCTTAAATAATTAAATAATTCGTGCAAAAGAGGAACAAGAAATTTATTTGAAAGACAAAAAAAAATTACACAAAATAAATTTAATAATGCATACTTGTCCATATGCGATTTTCAAAAAAAAAACTTCTTATTAACACAGAAAAGGAAAAATATGTTACTCACAGTTTGAGTTTTCACGCTTTTTTATAATAAGCAGACGACATTTTCTTTTTTTAACAGCATAAGACTTTCTGTGCTTTTAAAGCAAATAAGCTCTACAATAATGCAAGAAACAATTTCTTTCATGGAGAGTTCTTTTTTTTTCTTAAAATTTGTAGAAAAGTCCATAGAAAAAATTTTATTGGTTTCTTTTTCTTTTATTCTTCTTCTTTTGAAATCTTGCCAGACAGCGGCAATTTTATGAAAAAACAAATTCAGAGACGTCTTTTTCTCGGGACAAAATTTGGTTATGAATCTGAAAAGGAAATAGCTGAAAAAAAAGAGCCTAAATAGGAGAATGTAGCTTTTAATATTCTTTTTTATTATATTTAAAAATTAAAATTCTTTCGAACTCAAGAAAACCTCCGTAACTTTCTTTTTTAGAGAATATTCTGAAACAATCCTTGTTTCAATTCTCTTAAATTCTTTTTAATTTATTATTTATCTCTTCGATAAATAATTAATATTTCTTCTTTTTAAATCTAGTCACTCTGACTTCAAGATATATATATCGGATCTCTATCCGAAAAATATTTCCCTCAGGGAAAAATAATTAATTTCTCTTTCTTCAATTTAGTCATTTTAGACTACAATATATATACATATACATATATATATATATATATATATATATATATATATATATATATATATATATATATATATATATATATCGGATATTTTATTTGTTATATAGTGATTATTATTAGTATTATTAGACGATACCACTTGTGCGCGTATGTTACGTGAGTTCTTAATAGTAATGATGTGTGTCTTAGTGAGAGTTCTTGTCTTATTACATATGTTGTTGTATCTTAGAGAGAGAGATGTTGTTGTAATGACATTTTATAACACAGACATATAATAACAATACAATTTTCCTTTTTGTAGAAATCACAAACACAAAGATGATCTTTATCCAAAACACATGATAATTTATTAACTTACGACCGGTCGGGATTTCCTCATTAAGAACTCAAAGTTTCACATCTTAGTTTCTGAAGTGACGTCTCGCTTCAGACGTCCTTCCGTCTCTGTCTCCCCTGACTGTCTCTCTGACTGTCTCTCTGACTCTCTCCGACTCTCTCCACGACCAACTAACTCCCACCTCCTATATTGAGAAATCCATGCATCCCGGCCACGTGAGCAAAATTCACGTGTTTCAACATGCGCGACTTTGCACGTTTCTGACATTGATTTCCCAATAACCTATTTTTCTTGTGTTGTTTCCACAAAGGAATTTAACCTACATATCTAATTTATTTAACTCATATTTTATTATCCACATTCTTTTAACAATTAAATAGTTTATTTATTATTTATTTCATCCGAATTAACAATTTACTGGACATTCCATTTAAACCTATTGTTCTTTAAAACTTATGTCCAGGGTTCGATTTCTGCTTTCTCTTATTTTCATTTTAACTAATCTCTCTATTTTTATGCTTACATGAACAGGGGACAGCCCTTATCATGTAACATTATTTCAAAATTCACTGAAATATTTTGGATTTCTCCCAAAATATTTTAAAACAAATTCTTAATATTTTGACTTCGTCAAAATATTTAAATTTTTTTTACGGAGAATTCTAGATTCGAAATTCAATCAATTATTTGAGAACAATTTGTCTCGGCCCTTCGCAACATTTCTAGAAAGATTTTAACGAAGAAAACATTTTAAAAGGGTATCGATATTTTTTCCGGAGATCAGAAAAAAATCCGAACCGATCAGTTCAGAAATATTTTCCAATCTGATAAAATCTGTTTATTAAGCTTAAAACGAAAACTCTGTTTTTCTTTCGTTTACATCACGTGACACAAAACAGCCAATGAGAAAGCTCAAAAAAGTCGTCTGCTGAATTCAAATAAACCGCTCAAATTCACAAATATTGGAAAAAATCTTAAATCCGTTTTAAAATAAATTTTAATTTTTTTTCTTTTTTACTGAGCCTTTCTGTTGTACTTATTTATTTCTTATTTAAAAATTAAATTCTCAAAACGTTTGTTTAATTAATTACGGTGTAAATAAAGAGAACATATATTTTCTTCCTAAAATAATTTCATTGTGGTAGGTATATCTTGACGATTACAAACGAAACAAATCAATTAACAACGTAACATCTTTGTGGCTTTTTACGCAGAGACATGCAGAAGGACACGTCTGTTTATTTTTACATGTTTACACGAAAAAGAGAGACACGCTGCATACATGTCTTATATAAAACAATCAATTCAAGGGAAATAACTCAGCTAACTAATCTTAAAACATACGTGATCAGTTAACAGAAAAAGGAAGACAACAAGCACGGATCAAAGGAAAACAATTTGGACACCTGAAAATGTTATGAAATGATAAAATCATTTTTATTATCCTTTTAAATAACATGGCTGTATCAAAGAGAGGATAGCCCGATCTAGTTTTCTTTTCTGTTTCTTCATAATATTATTATTAAGAGGACGAGCCTCTCAAATAGAGAAAACCACATCTTGTATTTAAGTGGCTTTTTATTTGATAGAATAAATACTGCCGAATTTCTGTCAAGTTTCGAACAATCACGGAGTACTTGATTTTTTCAAACTATTAACAAAATTTTATAATCACTGACGTATTTATGATTAAACCGAAATTTATTATGATGAATTAATTCCGGTAATAGGATTTTACTTTTTTACTCTTTTTTTTTAATAATTGTAAAAGATAATACAAGAAAAATCTCCATAGAAATCGAAAAATCGACTTACTTGCTTTCAAACAAGTGTAAATATGTAAAATATGTATATTTCTGTGAGAGGAACTTGAATCCTATTTAAATTAAAAACTATATCGACTTTAAGAATGGTCTTAAACTCTATCTTCAATTGACATTTATTCCGTAGATGCTTAATTTTCATACTCTGTCAAAATTAGTTCCTCAGTGTATTATTTTCCTAAATTTAATTAAATTTAAATAAAAACATAAAAAGTGATTTCTAATGTTTTTGATTCATTTGGGATTTTATCTGTTTTTTATTTAATTAGCGGGTGGGTTTTGTCCGGTGTCCTTGTGGTCGATCCCCTAGGTATATATATATATATATATATATATATATATATATATATATATATATATATATATATATATATATATATATGTATGTATATATATGTGTGTGTGTGTGTGTGTGTGTGTGTGTGTGTATACATATATGTATATACATATGTGCATATACTGGTGATGGGATGATTCTAATTTTTCCCACATTCAGATCCAATTCCCGATTCTGTCTTAAATTCCCGGTGTCTATCCATATATATATATATATATATATATATATATATATATATATATATATATATATATATATATATATATATATATATACAGACAGATATATATAGACAGACAGATAGTGTGGCCATGGGTTCCCCATTAGGGCCAGCGTTGGCTAATATTTTTGTGGGTTTTCATGAACAGGATCTATTGTCGGGTTAGCATAAACCAGACATTTATTTTCGTTACGTTGATGATACCTTTTGCTTATTTGACAACGAGGCGAATGCGGATGCTTTTTTTGTGTCTCTTAATAACGTTCATCCAGCCCTTAAGTTTATGTTAGATAAGGAAACGAATTCTACTCTTCCGTTCTTAGATGTACTTGTGTCTAAGACATCTTCGTGTTTTCTTACTTCGGTTTATCGTAAACCAACCTTTACGGGTCTCTATACTCGTTGGGACTCTTTTTGCCCTATTAACCAAAAATATAATTTGATTAAGACATTAATACATAGGGCCTTGATGATTTGTTATAGGGTTAATCTGGATGACGAGTTTAAATTTATTACAAGGGCCCTCTGTAATAATGGTTACCCATTGGATATTGTTGAAACTGTTATTAATAAGAAGGTTTAAAATTTCTATAAACTTAAAGAAATTACGGTTAATAGATGTCCTGTTTACCTACGTCTACCTAAGCAAAAAGAAAATCTTCTTGGACTTAATTTGGTCTCTATGTAATTTTGTTTCCCCTGTTTATTTTTGATATTTATTTTTCTCCTTTCCCTTGCCATATTCATGATTTTCTTCATTTTTTTTTAATCGTATTGCCCTCGATTTGGCTCTGTTGAGCGAGGATCGAAACCGGGTTAGCTGGTCTTTATTTTTATTTTTTATTTTTTTAAATAATCATTATGTATATTGGTCTATATGTAGCCATCATTAAATTCTGTACCCCTCGAAAGATTTTCAAAGATATATATATATATATATATATATATATATATATATATATATATATATATATATATATATATGTGTGTGTGTGTGTGTGTGTGTGTGTGTCTGTGTCTGTGTCTGTGTATATGTATGTACTAGTAATGAGATAATTCCAAATCTTTTCGCGATTCCGATTCAATTACCGATTCTGTCTTAAATTCCTGATCCAATACGATTCCGATTCTTTTAAAATTTTTAAATATTTAATTACTGATTTGTATTTGTCTTTTTTTCGTATTACTCTAAACATGCTCATGTCTGCATATATTTTCGCAAACAAAAAATGCACTTAGTGTGTGTGTGGGAGGGGCATATATTAAATATACGGGGGTGGGGCTAAATATTTTTCTCGAGAAAATTATGAAACAACTAAAGATGCATTTCTTTTTTTAAAACAAAGACGATTTACATTTGTCATTAGTTGGCAAAATGCTGTTTGAATATTTCATAAACAGTTAAAAATAATTAACGATTGTTATGCAAAATAAAACGGTATAGGAGCAGTATAGTTAACAATGTCCCCTCCCTTAAACATAAGTTTCTAAATAACAGAGTTACAATACAGAAAACAATTATAAACTTAAGAACGGATGTGAATGTATTCTTAACTATTCTATACGTTCGCTCTACCAAAGAATGATCATGTGTTTACCCCAATCATCAATATTTTCCCTGTTATTACTACCGACGATGTCACAGATATGTAGTAGATTGATTTCTTAAACAAGATACAGATAATTATAACAGAAATACTTTTTACTAATATTGTGAGAATTTTAGACTCACACCCTTATCTAAAAATGATATTTTCCTTTTGTTTTATTCAACTTTCATTTTGTTTTATGCGATTGCATATGGACAGCTTGAAAATCTTGCCGGAGAAAAGCACAGACAATTATTTTTAAATTTAGATTTTAGTACATAAATTTAACCTAATATGATGAATAATCATTATTTCCAGACTACTCTTACATTTTAGAAATGTTCATTAAGCCGAAGTCTGACTGGCAAGGTTGTAAAACTTTGCGTAATCGCTTAGATCCCCCCAAAAGCTTACAGCATTTATTTTCATGAGGAAAGTAATAATTTATGGTAAGTGTTCTAAAATGCTACAATGCCTCTAAAATGCTACAATGTTTCTGAAATGCTAAAAACCATTTTACGTCCAATTAATATTGCTCAAACGTTTCTCAACTGGAAGGATCTAGAGATCCGACTTGCTGAAGGAAATGTTGTTGACAAAGTAGAGTAAAATCTTTTTGAGAAGGAAACTAAGAAGTGGCGGAGAATTCTAGCTAGATTGCTGGACATTATCAGGTTTCTCACCAAGCAGAATCTGGCACTATGCGGTCACCGGAAAGACGTCCATAATAATGAAAGAGACCAAGAAAACAAATGGAATTTTTTTAGAATTGGTAAATTTAATGGTCGACCAGATCAAGGAAAGCAAATATTTTTGCTTCATTTTTGATAGCACCTCTGATGTATCTCACAAGGACGAGATGAGTGAGGTGTTGCACTACTTAAAAATTGACGAAAATAAAGTGACAGTGGAGGAGTCATTTCTCCGCTCCATCGAGACAAAAGGTAAAATCGCGGGGGACATTTCTAAACTGATTTTGAGAGAACTGAAGAACGATGGGATTTAGACTGGTGACTGTATTGGCCAGGTATTTGACAGTGCTGCTATTATGGCAGGCCACCGATCTCCGGAATCAACCCAAAAGCTCTATTTGTGCCATGCACTAACCATTCATTAAATTTGCCTTGTGTACATGCCGCTTCTGTAGCGGTTCGCTCTGTTAGATTTTTTTTGCATACTGGAACGGTTATTCTCGTTCTTTTCTGCATCTACACATCGCTGGGACGTCTTCATTCAGTTGACCGGTCTAAGTATTAAGCGGGCTGTGAAAACTAGAGTGAGTAATCGAGCAGACGCTTGTAAATGATGTGATAAAAAAATACTGCAAGTCGTCATTGCCCTGGAACAGCTCATGGAAGAAGGAGAAAATGCAACCACAAGATGAGATGCATCTTTAATTCTCAACTCGCTACTGTCGTTTCTGTTTTTTTTTTGTTTTTTTTTTATTTCTGAGCCTTTGGAAAACTATTCTTCCAGAAATCAAGTATATTCAAACAAAAAGACTGGATCTGCAACAAAATTCTGTCGGGCTGACAGTGTTGAGAGGTTGATTTCTTCAGAATAGAGAAAAGATGGTGGACACTGCAATAGACGAGTCCAAAAATCCTGCTCTGAAATGAGGATTATCATGGAGCATCGTGTCCACGAAAAGAAACGAATGGTGAACGATTGACTGCTGCAACGCTGGGGTTTGATATTGAGTTGAGATTGGAAATGCTGTCTATCATAGAAAGGTTGGCTGAAGAAATATCTTGCAGATTTCCGCAAGTTCACAATCTTGCAAGTAAATACGCTTTTCTTACACCTTCAAATCTGCTTGATGATAATTATGATTGTCAGCTTGGTGAAGTTGACGAAGTTATAGAAAAAGATAAATTCTTTGCCGAAAGGAAGAGATTACAGTATTTTGTGAAAGCTTCAGGAAAAGACAAAATCAATGGACCCCTTGAAATTTTGAACTTTATACAGAGATATCACCTTGGGGATTCCGTATTTAGTACTGTGATCTTACTGCGCATTTTCCTTACCCGTTGCCAACTGTGAGCGCTCTTTCTCGAAACTGAAACTCATAAAATACTACTTTCGATCAAAAATGAGCCAGACAAGTCTTAGAGATTGGCAATAATCTCCATAGAGAGGGAACTTGTCGATAGAGTGAATTTTGATAGAGTTATTGATAACTTTGCCAAAAAAAAAAAGCGCGAAAAATATGTTTGTAAATTTTCAACCGATTAATGCCTTGTATTTACGGTGTAGCGCTTAGTTTCTATTTAAAATTATATTCTCGTATATGACGATCATAAAATCTGTTTACAGTCAATTTTTATTCCGTACTTGCTTAATGTTTCTATAATTCCAAAATTATGTAATTTTCTGTTGCTTATTTTCCGTTGTATCATTTAATTATCAGTGATGTCTGAAAGTATTTTTCTTGACAAAAATGTTTTGTTTAATTTTTCAGCATTTTTGGAACATGTAAACCAACTGCTTTCTTTGAAAGGTTACGCAGAGAATTTATACAACTTTTTAAAACTTGTTTTTACAAATAAAATAAATTTACATCATATAGTGATGATTTAAAAACAATAAATATTTAGTACAAAGAATGAAAAATTAAATTAAAAATTTTTAAAAATCGGTTTAGGAATCGTAAATTAAGGACACATTTTTCCGACTCCGATACCTTTAAAAGTTCACATTGTTTTACAACATTTCGGTATAAAATTTCAAATCTTTTGTAAGATTTTTTTTTTTCTATTTTTATCCTCACAAAATGCCGCCCTCTGGTATGTGCCGTTTGTAAAATCGGGACACATTTTTCACGTTTCAATATCTCCAAAAGTTCCGATTTTTTAAAAACATTTCAGTATAAAATTTAGGATATTTTGTTAGCGTTCATTCATTTTTATATATTTTTCTATTTTCTATTTCCCCTCTTAAAATGCCCCCCCCCTCTGACATGAGCCGCTCATAAAATAGAGACACCATTTTCTGCTTCCGATACCTCCAGAAGTTCTGATTTTTTACAACAGGTTTGGTAAAAGAATTTCAATTTTATTGTTAGGTTTTATTTATTTTTCTATTTTCTATTTTTAAACTCTTAACGTGCTCCCCCCCGACGTGTGCCGCTCATAAAATAGGGACATATTTTTCTGATTCCGATACCTCCCCCTTTTTCTGATTCCGATAATTCTAAAGTCCCGATGTTTTACAACCTTTTCGGCATAAAATCTCAGATTTTTGTTAGCTTTCATTTATTTATTTTTACCCTCTCAAAATACCGCCCCCTTGGAACGTGCCGCACGGGGCAGACCGCCCCAACCCCGCCCTTACTACGCCACGTACCACATTTAAACTTCTGTAAGTTAATAAATTCAGCGAAGCAGGAATCAAGGAAGGAATTCCAAAGTCTAGCAGTCCGAGAGAAAAATTAGAAAACCTTCTGGCATGGAGGGACATCAACAGTAAAGAGGGGGGTTGCTCTATGTTAATTTAGGTAGGAGACACCGATTATGAGTTAATTAGAAGAAATTCCATGAAAATACTTGAAAAATAGGCATAGGATTGTGACATTGTGGCGATGGGACAGAGGTTTGGGAGTGGTCGATAGTGTGGGACCCATTGAATTTGAAGCTCGTTAATGTAAATGTCAAAAATACAAGCGTAAATCAAAAACCTCAACTCCTACTTGCACGCATATATTTTTTCACAATTATTTCCCTCATGACCATTAGTTGATTTTTTCTAGATTTATTAAAAACGGGTATGTTTTCACGTTCACAATGCTTACTACATGGGAACGTTATTTTAAAGCACCAATTATGTGAATACGATTTTCGTCTCGCAATTTTCATTATTTTCGTTTGATGGAAATATTTTTTAAAACTATTACTAGTGAATTTTGCCCTTCTTCTTTTAAATGGTACAAAAGTTATACTGATAATATTAATTTATAATAAAGTTAAATCGTGTTACATATAGGGTAGGGTAATTCTGTGGTGAGTTTTGGGGTGCTTATTATACATTTTGTCCATTTGCTTAGTTTATTTTTAATTCTTTATTTTCAATCTGTTAATATTCGTGTCACTTTGATACAGTGGTAACATAAACAGCTATTATTACTGCAGTGTCTGTTTCGATTCGAGCTTTTTTAATTTTTAACATCACGATTCTATAATAATATATATGAAATCTGGACGAATTCAAATACATATTTAAGCGTATTTTACTCTCGAGTACAGCTGACCGCCTATTCCAGCGATTTATTTCATAAATAAATATAAACTGTTTTAAATTATACTATTAACCTCCCCTTCTCACACTGTATAAACTGGTCCATCAGACATTTTCATTTTTTCTAACCCAAAACTATCAACCTTCATAGTTTATTGTTATTTTATTTTTAAATTAAACTATTTAGCAAGATTTTCTATTCCCTTACAATTTACCATCTCACTATGGTTTAAACTCTCCCACTTGAGATTTCTTTTATAAAAATACTCCCACATTTACGTATTACCATGCTATATAAGCCTCCCTACTTCTCCTGAGTTGAGCTCTTCTGTCATTTACGTATTAATATACTATATAAGCCTCCCTACTTCTCCTGAGTTGAGCTCTCCTAACATTTACGTATTAATATGCTATCTCCGCCTCCCTGCTTCTCCTGATTTGATCTTTCCTAACATTTACGTATGGCTATGCTACATCAGCCTCCCTACTTCTCCTGAGTTGAGCTCTCCTAATATTTACGTATTAATATACTATATAAGCCTCCCTACTTCTCCTGAGTTGAGCTCTCCTGTCATCTACGTATTAATATGCTATATCAGCCTCCCTACTTCACCTGAGTTGAGCTCTCCTAACATTTACGTATTAATATGCTGTATAAGCCACCCTGCTTCTCTGGGTACGGATCTCGGTACATTTACGTATTAATATGCTATATAAGCCTCCCTACTTCTCCTGAGTTGAGCTCTCCTAACATTTACGTATTAATATGCTATATAAACCTCCCTACTTCTCCTGGGTTGCTCTCCAAACATTTTCGTATGAACATGCTATATACGCCTCCCAACTTCTTCTGAATTCAGCTCTCCTAACATTTACGTATTAATATGCTATATAAGCCTCCCTCCTTCTCCTGGGTTGAGCTCTCCTAACATGTACGTATTAATATGATATACAAGCCTCCCTACTTCTCCTGAGTTGAGCTCTCCTAACATTTACGTATTAATATGCTATATAAGCCACCCTACTTCTCCAGAGATGAGCTCCTTACATTTACGTTTTAATACGCTATATCAGCCTCCCTACTTCTCCAGAGTGTAGCTCTCCTATCATTATCATTAATATGTTATACCAGCCTCCCTACTTCTTCAGAGTTGAGCTCTCCTAACATTTATGTATGAACAGGCTGTATCACAAATTATCCTGAGTTGAGCTCTCCTAACATTTACTTATATATATGCTATCTCAGCCTCCTTGCTTCTCCTGAGTTCAGCTTTCCTAACATTTACGTATTAATATGCTCTATAGGCCTCCCTACTTCTCCTGAGTTGAGCTTTCCTAACATTTACGCATGAACATGCTCTATACGCCTCCCTACCTCTTCCTGAGTTATCCCTCCTAACATTTACGAATTAATATGCTATTTCAGCCTCCCTACTTCTCTTGGGTTGTTCTCAAAACATTTTCGTATTAACATGCTATATCAGCCTCCCAACTTCTTCTGAATTCAGCTCTCCTAACATTTACGTATAAATATGCTATCTCAGCCTCCCTGCTTCTCCTGAGTTGAGCTTTCCTAACATTTACGTATGGCTATGCTACATCAACCTCCCTACTTCTCCTGAGGTGAGCTCTTCTATCATTTTCGTTATAATATGCTATATCAGCCACCCTGCTCCTCCTGAGTTGAGCTCTCATAACATTTACCTATTAATATGCTATATAAGCCTCCCTACTTCTCCTGATTTGAGCCTTTCTGTCATTTACGTATTAATATACTATATAAGCCTCCCTACTGTTCCTGAGTTGAGCTCTCCTAACATTTACGTATTAATATGCTATATCAGCCTCCCTACTTCTCCTGAGTAAAGCTTTCCTTAAATTTACGTATTAATATGCCATATAAGCCTCCATACTTCTTCTGAGTTGAACTGGTCAGACATTTACGTATTAATATACTATATAAGCCTCCCTACGTCTCCTGAGTTAAAAATAGTCGAAAACATGTACGTATTAATATGCTATACCAGCCTCCTTACTGCTCCTTAGTTGAGCTCTCCTAACTTTTACGTATTAATATGTTATATACGCCTCCCTACTTCTCCTGGGTTTTGCTACCCTAACATTTACACAATAACATGCTATATCAGCCTCCCCACTTCTTCTGAGTTTAGCTCTTCTAACATTTACGTATTTATATGCTATATAAGCCTCCCTACTTCTCCTGAGTTGAGCTCTCCTACCATTTACGTAATTATATGCTATTTCAGCCTCCCTGCTTCTCTTGAGTTGTTCTCCTAACATTTACGTACTAATATGCTATATCAGCCTCCCAACTTCTTCTGAGTTGAACTGTTCTGACATTTACGTATCAATATACTATATAAGCCTCCCTACTTCTACTGAGGTCAGCTCTCTAAACGTTTACGTATTAATATGCTATACCGGCCTCCCTCCTTCCCCTGAGTTGAGCTCTCCTAACGCATTAATATGCTATATAAGCCTCCCTACTTCTCCTGAGTTGAGCTCTACTAACATTTACGTAATTATATGCTATGTCAGCCTCCCTGCTTCTGCTGGGTTAAGCACTCCTAACATTTATGTATTAATATGTTATAGCAACCTCCCTACATTTCAGGAGTTGAGCTCTCCTAACATTTACGTATTAATATGTTATAGCAACCTCCCTACATTTCAGGAGTTGAGCTCTCCTAACATTTACGTATTAATATGCTATAGCAACCTCCCTACATTTCAGGAGTTGAGCTCTCCTAACATTTACGTATTAATATGTTATAGCAACCTCCCTACATTTCAGGAGTTGAGCTCTCCTAACATTTACGTATTAATATGCTATATCAACCTCCCTACATTTCAGGAGTTGAGCTCTCCTAACATTTACGTATTAATATGTTATAGCAACCTCCCTACATTTCAGGAGTTGAGCTCTCCTAACATTTACGTATTAATATGCTATATCAACCTCCCTACATTTCAGGAGTTGAGCTCTCCTAACATTTACGTATTAATATGTTAAAGCAACCTCCCTACATTTCAGGGGTTGAGCTCTCCTAACATTTACGTATTAATATGTTATAGCAACCTCCCTACATTTCAGGGGTTGAGCTCTCCTAACATTTACGTATTAATATGTTATAGCAACCTCCCTACATTTCAGGAGTTGAGCTCTCCTAACATTTACGTATTAATATGTTATAGCAACCTCCCTACATTTCAGGGGTTGAGCTCTCCTAACATTTACGTATTAATATGTTATAGCAACCTCCCTACATTTCAGGAGTTGAGCTCTCCTAACATTTACGTATTAATATGTTATAGCAACCTCCCTACATTTCAGGAGTTGAGCTCTCCTAACATTTACGTATTAATATGTTATAGCAACCTCCCTACATTTCAGGAGTTGAGCTCTCCTAACATTTACGTATTAATATGTTATAGCAACCTCCCTACATTTCAGGAGTTGAGCTCTCCTAATATTTACGTATTAGTATGTTATAGCAACCTCCCTACATTTCAGGAGTTGAGCTCTCCTAACATTTACGTATTAATATGCTATATCAACCTCCCTACATTTCAGGAGTTGAGCTCTCCTAACATTTACGTATTAATATGTTATAGCAACCTCCCTACATTTCAGGAGTTGAGCTCTCCTAACATTTACGTATTAATATGTTATAGCAACCTCCCTACATTTCAGGAGTTGAGCTCTCCTAACATTTACGTATTAATATGTTATAGCAACCTCCCTACATTTCAGGAGTTGAGCTCTCCTAACATTTACGTATTAATATGCTATATCAACCTCCCTACATTTCAGGAGTTGAGCTCTCCTAACATTTACGTATTAATATGCTATATCAACCTCCCTACATTTCAGGAGTTGAGCTCTCCTAACATTTACGTATTAATATGCTATATCAACCTCCCTACATTTCAGGAGTTGAGCTCTCCTAACATTTACGTATTAATATGTTATAGCAACCTCCCTACATTTCAGGAGTTGAGCTCTCCTAACATTTACGTATTAATATGTTATAGCAACCTCCCTACATTTCAGGAGTTGAGCTCTCCTAACATTTACGTATTAATATGTTATAGCAACCTCCCTACATTTCAGGAGTTGAGCTCTCCTAACATTTACGTATTAATATGTTATAGCAACCTCCCTACATTTCAGGAGTTGAGCTCTCCTAACATTTACGTATTAATATGTTATAGCAACCTCCCTACATTTCAGGAGTTGAGCTCTCCTAACATTTACGTATTAATATGTTATAGCAACCTCCCTACATTTCAGGAGTTGAGCTCTCCTAACATTTACGTATTAATATGTTATAGCAACCTCCCTACATTTCAGGAGTTGAGCTCTCCTAACATTTACGTATTAATATGCTATATCAACCTCCCTACATTTCAGGAGTTGAGCTCTCCTAACATTTACGTATTAATATGTTATAGCAACCTCCCTACATTTCAGGAGTTGAGCTCTCCTAATATTTACGTATTAATATGCTATATCAACCTCCCTACATTTCAGGAGTTGAGCTCTCCTAATATTTACGTATTAATATGCTATAGCAACCTCCCTACATTTCAGGAGTTGAGCTCTCCTAACATTTACGTATTAATATGCTATAGCAACCTCCCTACATTTCAGGAGTTGAGCTCTCCTAACATATTCGTATTAATATGCTATAGCAACCTCCCTACATTTCAGGAGTTGAGCTCTCCTAATATTTACGTATTAATATGCTATATCAACCTCCCTACATTTCAGGAGTTGAGCTCTCCTAACATTTACGTATTAATATGCTATAGCAACCTCCCTACATTTCAGGAGTTGAGCTCTCCTAACATTTACGTATTAATATGTTATAGCAACCTCCCTACATTTCAGGAGTTGAGCTCTCCTAACATTTACGTATTAATATGCTATATCAACCTCCCTACATTTCAGGAGTTGAGCTCTCCTAACATTTACGTATTAATATGTTATAGCAACCTCCCTACATTTCAGGAGTTGAGCTCTCCTAACATTTACGTATTAATATGCTATATCAACCTCCCTACATTTCAGGAGTTGAGCTCTCCTAACATTTACGTATTAATATGTTAAAGCAACCTACCTACATTTCAGGAGTTGAGCTCTCCTAACATTTACGTATTAATATGCTATATCAACCTCCCTACATTTCAGGAGTTGAGCTCTCCTAACATTTACGTATTAATATGTTATAGCAACCTCCCTACATTTCAGGAGTTGAGCTCTCCTAACATTTACGTATTAATATGTTATAGCAACCTCCCTACATTTCAGGAGTTGAGCTCTCCTAACATTTACGTATTAATATGTTATAGCAACCTCCCTACATTTCAGGAGTTGAGCTCTCCTAACATTTACGTATTAATATGTTATAGCAACCTCCCTACATTTCAGGAGTTGAGCTCTCCTAACATTTACGTATTAATATGTTATAGCAACCTCCCTACATTTCAGGAGTTGAGCTCTCCTAACATTTACGTATTAATATGCTATATCAACCTCCCTACATTTCAGGAGTTGAGCTCTCCTAACATTTACGTATTAATATGTTATAGCAACCTCCCTACATTTCAGGAGTTGAGCTCTCCTAACATTTACGTATTAATATGCTATATCAACCTCCCTACATTTCAGGAGTTGAGCTCTCCTAACATTTACGTATTAATATGTTAAAGCAACCTACCTACATTTCAGGAGTTGAGCTCTCCTAACATTTACGTATTAATATGCTATATCAACCTCCCTACATTTCAGGAGTTGAGCTCTCCTAACATTTACGTATTAATATGTTATAGCAACCTCCCTACATTTCAGGAGTTGAGCTCTCCTAACATTTACGTATTAATATGTTATAGCAACCTCCCTACATTTCAGGAGTTGAGCTCTCCTAACATTTACGTATTAATATGTTATAGCAACCTCCCTACATTTCAGGAGTTGAGCTCTCCTAACATTTACGTATTAATATGTTATAGCAACCTCCCTACATTTCAGGAGTTGAGCTCTCCTAACATTTACGTATTAATATGTTATAGCAACCTCCCTACATTTCAGGAGTTGAGCTCTCCTAACATTTACGTATTAATATGCTATATCAACCTCCCTACATTTCAGGAGTTGAGCTCTCCTAACATTTACGTATTAATATGTTATAGCAACCTCCCTACATTTCAGGAGTTGAGCTCTCCTAACATTTACGTATTAATATGCTATATCAACCTCCCTACATTTCAGGAGTTGAGCTCTCCTAACATTTACGTATTAATATGCTATATCAACCTCCCTACATTTCAGGAGTTGAGCTCTCTTAACATTTACGTATTAATATGTTATAGCAACCTCCCTACATTTCAGGAGTTGAGCTCTCCTAACATTTACGTATTAATATGCTATATCAACCTCCCTACATTTCAGGAGTTGAGATCTCCTAACATTTACGTATTAATATGTTACAGCAACCTCCCTACATTTCAGGAGTTGAGCTCTCCTAACATTTACGTATTAATATGTTATAGCAACCTCCCTACATTTCAGGAGTTGAGCTCTCCTAACATTTACGTATTAATATGTTATAGCAACCTCCCTACATTTCAGGAGTTGAGCTCTCCTAACATTTACGTATTAATATGTTATAGCAACCTCCCTACATTTCAGGAGTTGAGCTCTCCTAACATTTACGTATTAATATGTTATAGAAACCTCCCTACATTTCAGGAGTTGAGCTCTCCTAACATTTACGTATTAATATGTTATAGCAACCTCCCTACATTTCAGGAGTTGAGCTCTCCTAACATTTACGTATTAATATGTTATAGCAACCTCCCTACATTTCAGGAGTTGAGCTCTCCTAACATTTACGTATTAATATGTTATAGCAACCTCCCTACATTTCAGGAGTTGAGCTCTCCTAACATTTACGTATTAATATGTTATAGCAACCTCCCTACATTTCAGGAGTTGAGCTCTCCTAACATTTACGTATTAATATGTTATAGCAACCTCCCTACATTTCAGGAGTTGAGCTCTCCTAACATTTACGTATTAATATGCTATATCAACCTCCCTACATTTCAGGAGTTGAGCTCTCCTAACATTTACGTATTAATATGTTATAGCAACCTCCCTACATGTCAGGAGTTGAGCTCTCCTAACATTTACGTATTAATATGCTATATCAACCTCCCTACATTTCAGGAGTTGAGCTCTCCTAACATTTACGTATTAATATGTTATAGCAACCTCCCTACATTTCAGGAGTTGAGCTCTCCTAACATTTACGTATTAATATGCTATATCAACCTCCCTACATTTCAGGAGTTGAGCTCTCCTAACATTTACGTATTAATATGTTATAGCAACCTCCCTACATTTCAGGAGTTGAGCTCTCCTAACATTTACGTATTAATATGCTATATCAACCTCCCTACATTTCAGGAGTTGAGCTCTCCTAACATTTACGTATTAATATGTTATAGCAACCTCCCTACATTTCAGGAGTTGAGCTCTCCTAACATTTACGTATTAATATGTTATAGCAACCTCCCTACATTTCAGGAGTTGAGCTCTCCTAACATTTACGTATTAATATGTTATAGAAACCCCCCTACATTTCAGGAGTTGAGCTCTCCTAACATTTACGTATTAATATGTTATAGCAACCTCCCTACATTTCAGGAGTTGAGCTCTCCTAACATTTACGTATTAATATGTTATAGCAACCTCCCTACATTTCAGGAGTTGAGCTCTCCTAACATTTACGTATTAATATGTTATAGCAACCTCCCTACATTTCAGGAGTTGAGCTCTCCTAACATTTACGTATTAATATGTTACAGCAACCTCCCTACATGTCAGGAGTTGAGCTCTCCTAACATTTACGTATTAATATGTTATAGCAACCTCCCTACATTTCAGGAGTTGAGCTCTCCTAACATTTACGTATTAATATGTTATAGCAACCTCCCTACATTTCAGGAGTTGAGCTCTCCTAACATTTACGTATTAGTATGTTATAGCAACCTCCCTACATTTCAGGAGTTGAGCTCTCCTAACATTTACGTATTAATATGCTATAGCAACCTCCTTACATTTCAGGAGTTGAGCTCTCCTAACATTTACGTATTAATATGTTATAGCAACCTCCCTACATTTCAGGAGTTGAGCTCTCCTAACAGTTACGTATTAATATGTTATAGCAACCTCCCTACATTTCAGGAGTTGAGCTCTCCTAACATTTACGTATTAATATGTTATAGCAACCTCCCTACATTTCAGGAGTTGAGCTCTCCTAACATTTACGTATTAATATGCTATATCAACCTCCCTACATTTCAGGAGTTGAGCTCTCCTAACATTTACGTATTAATATGTTATAGCAACCTCCCTACATTTCAGGAGTTGAGCTCTCCTAACATTTACGTATTAATATGCTATATCAACCTCCCTACATTTCAGGAGTTGAGCTCTCCTAACATTTACGTATTAATATGTTATAGCAACCTCCCTACATTTCAGGAGTTGAGCTCTCCTAACATTTACGTATTAATATGTTATAGCAACCTCCCTACATTTCAGGAGTTGAGCTCTCCTAACATTTACGTATTAATATGCTATATCAACCTCCCTACATTTCAGGAGTTGAGCTCTCCTAACATTTACGTATTAATATGTTATATCAACCTCCCAACATTTCAGGAGTTGAGCTCTCCTAACATTTACGTATTAATATGCTATATCAACCTCCCTACATTTCAGGAGTTGAGCTCTCCTAACATTTACGTATTAATATGTTATAGCAACCTCCCTACATTTCAGGAGTTGAGCTCTCCTAACATTTACGTATTAATATGCTATATCAACCTCCCTACATTTCAGGAGTTGAGCTCTCCTAACATTTACGTATTAATATGTTATAGCAACCTCCCTACATTTCAGGAGTTGAGCTCTCCTAACATTTACGTATTAATATGCTATATCAACCTCCCTACATTTCAGGAGTTGAGCTCTCCTTACATTTACGTATTAATATGTTATAGCAACCTCCCTACATTTCAGGAGTTGAGCTCTCCTAACATTTACGTATTAATATGTTATAGCAACCTCCCTACATTTCAGGAGTTGAGCTCTCCTAACATTTACGTATTAATATGTTATAGCAACCCCCCTACATTTCAGGAGTTGAGCTCTCCTAACATTTACGTATTAATATGTTATAGCAACCTCCCTACATTTCAGGAGTTGAGCTCTCCTAACATTTACGTATTAATATGTTATAGCAACCTCCCTACATTTCAGGAGTTGAGCTCTCCTAACATTTACGTATTAATATGTTATAGCAACCTCCCTACATTTCAGGAGTTGAGCTCTCCTAACATTTACGTATTAATATGTTATAGCAACCTCCCTACATTTCAGGAGTTGAGCTCTCCTAACATTTACGTATTAATATGTTATAGCAACCTCCCTACATTTCAGGAGTTGAGCTCTCCTAACATTTACGTATTAATATGTTATAGCAACCTCCCTACATTTCAGGAGTTGAGCTCTTCTAACATTTACGTATTAGTATGTTATAGCAACCTCCCTACATTTCAGGAGTTGAGCTCTCCTAACATTTACGTATTAATATGCTATAGCAACTTCCCTACATTTCAGGAGTTGAGCTCTCCTAACATTTACGTATTAATATGTTATAGCAACCTCCCTACATTTCAGGAGTTGAGCTCTCCTAACATTTACGTATTAATATGTTATAGCAACCTCCCTACATTTCAGGAGTTGAGCTCTCCTAACATTTACGTATTAATATGCTATATCAACCTCCCTACATTTCAGGAGTTGAGCTCTCCTAACATTTACGTATTAATATGCTATATCAACCTCCCTACATTTCAGGAGTTGAGCTCTCCTAACATTTACGTATTAATATGTTATAGCAACCTCCCTACATTTCAGGAGTTGAGCTCTCCTAACATTTACGTATTAATATGTTATAGCCACCTCCCTTCATTTCAGGAGTTGAGCTCTCCTAACATTTACGTATTAATATTTTATAGCAACCTCCCTACATTTCAGGAGTTGAGCTCTCCTAACATTTACGTATTAATATGCTATATCAACCTCCCTACATTTCAGGAGTTGAGCTCTCCTAACATTTACGTATTAATATGTTATAGCAACCTCCCTACATTTCAGGAGTTGAGCTCTCCTAACATTTACGTATTAATATGCTATATCAACCTCCCTACATTTCAGGAGTTGAGCTCTCCTTACATTTACGTATTAATATGTTATAGCAACCTCCCTACATTTCAGGAGTTGAGCTCTCCTAACATTTACGTATTAATATGTTATAGCAACCTCCCTACATTTCAGGAGTTGAGCTCTCCTAACATTTACGTATTAATATGTTATAGCAACCCCCCTACATTTCAGGAGTTGAGCTCTCCTAACATTTACGTATTAATATGTTATAGCAACCTCCCTACATTTCAGGAGTTGAGCTCTCCTAACATTTACGTATTAATATGTTATAGCAACCTCCCTACATTTCAGGAGTTGAGCTCTCCTAACATTTACGTATTAATATGTTATAGCAACCTCCCTACATTTCAGGAGTTGAGCTCTCCTAACATTTACGTATTAATATGTTATAGCAACCTCCCTACATTTCAGGAGTTGAGCTCTCCTAACATTTACGTATTAATATGTTATAGCAACCTCCCTACATTTCAGGAGTTGAGCTCTCCTAACATTTACGTATTAATATGTTATAGCAACCTCCCTACATTTCAGGAGTTGAGCTCTTCTAACATTTACGTATTAGTATGTTATAGCAACCTCCCTACATTTCAGGAGTTGAGCTCTCCTAACATTTACGTATTAATATGCTATAGCAACTTCCCTACATTTCAGGAGTTGAGCTCTCCTAACATTTACGTATTAATATGTTATAGCAACCTCCCTACATTTCAGGAGTTGAGCTCTCCTAACATTTACGTATTAATATGTTATAGCAACCTCCCTACATTTCAGGAGTTGAGCTCTCCTAACATTTACGTATTAATATGCTATATCAACCTCCCTACATTTCAGGAGTTGAGCTCTCCTAACATTTACGTATTAATATGCTATATCAACCTCCCTACATTTCAGGAGTTGAGCTCTCCTAACATTTACGTATTAATATGTTATAGCAACCTCCCTACATTTCAGGAGTTGAGCTCTCCTAACATTTACGTATTAATATGTTATAGCCACCTCCCTTCATTTCAGGAGTTGAGCTCTCCTAACATTTACGTATTAATATTTTATAGCAACCTCCCTACATTTCAGGAGTTGAGCTCTCCTAACATTTACGTATTAATATGTTATAGCAACCTCCCTACATTTCAGGAGTTGAGCTCTCCTAACATTTACGTATTAATATGTTATAGCAACCTCCCTACATTTCAGGAGTTGAGCTCTCCTAACATTTACGTATTAATATGTTATAGCAACCTCCCTACATTTCAGGAGTTGAGCTCTCCTAACATTTACGTATTAATATGTTATAGCAACCTCCCTACATTTCAGGAGTTGAGCTCTCCTAACATTTACGTATTACTATGTTATAGCAACTCCCTACATTTCAGGAGTTGAGCTCTCCTAACATTTACGTATTAATATGCTTTATCAACCTCCCTACATTTCAGGAGTTGAGCTCTCCTAACATTTACGTATTAATATGTTATAGCAACCTCCCTACATTTCAGGAGTTGAGCTCTCCTAACATTTACGTATTAATATGCTATATCAACCTCCCTACATTTCAGGAGTTGAGCTCTCCTAACATTTACGTATTAATATGTTATAGCAACCTCCCTACATTTCAGGAGTTGAGCTCTCCTAACATTTACGTATTAATATGCTATATCAACCTCCCTACATTTCAGGAGTTGAGCTCTCCTAACATTTACGTATTAATATGATATAGCAACCTCCCTACATTTCAGGAGTTGAGCTCTCCTAACATTTACGTATTAATATGCTATATCAACCTCCCTACATTTCAGGAGTTGAGCTCTCCTAACATTTACGTATTAATATGTTATAGCAACCTCCCTACATTTCAGGAGTTGAGCTCTCCTAACATTTACGTATTAATATGCTATATCAACCTCCCTACATTTCAGGAGTTGAGCTCTCCTAACATTTACGTATTAATATGTTATAGCAACCTCCCTACATTTCAGGAGTTGAGCTCTCCTAACATTTACGTATTAATATGCTATATCAACCTCCCTACATTTCAGGAGTTGAGCTCTCCTAACATTTACGTATTAATATGTTATAGCAACCTCCCTACATTTCAGGAGTTGAGCTCTCCTAACATTTACGTATTAATATGCTATATCAACCTCCCTACATTTCAGGAGTTGAGCTCTCCTAACATTTACGTATTAATATGTTATAGCAACCTCCCTACATTTCAGGAGTTGAGCTCTCCTAACATTTACGTATTAATATGCTATATCAACCTCCCTACATTTCAGGAGTTGAGCTCTCCTAACATTTACGTATTAATATGTAATAGCAACCTCCCTACATTTCAGGAGTTGAGCTCTCCTTACATTTACGTATTAATATGCTATATCAACCTCCCTACATTTCAGGAGTTGAGCTCTCCTAACATTTACGTATTAATATGTTATAGCAACCTCCTTACATTTCAGGAGTTGAGCTCTCCTAACATTTACGTATTACTATGTTATAGCAACCTCCCTACATGTCAGGAGTTGAGCTCTCCTAACATTTACGTATTAATATGCTATATCAACCTCCCTACATTTCAGGAGTTGAGCTCTCCTAACATTTACGTATTAATATGTTATAGCAACCTCCCTACATTTCAGGAGTTGAGCTCTCCTTACATTTACGTATTAATATGTTATAGCAACCTCCCTACATTTCAGGAGTTGAGCTCTCCTAACATTTACGTATTAATATGTTATAGCAACCTCCCTACATTTCAGGAGTTGAGCTCTCCTAACATTTACGTATTAATATGTTATAGCAACCTCCCTACATTTCAGGAGTTGAGCTCTCCTAACATTTACGTATTAATATGTTATAGCAACCTCCCTACATTTCAGGAGTTGAGCTCTCCTAACATTTACGTATTAATATGTTATAGCAACCTCCCTACATTTCAGGAGTTGAGCTCTCCTAACATTTACGTATTAATATGTTATAGCAACCTCCCTACATTTCAGGAGTTGAGCTCTCCTAACATTTACGTATTAATATGTTATAGCAACTTCCCTACATTTCAGGAGTTGAGCTCTCCTAACATTTACGTATTAATATGCTATATCAACCTCCCTACATTTAAGGAGTTGAGCTCTCCTAACATTTACGTATTAATATGTTATAGCAACCTCCCTACATTTCAGGAGTTGAGCTCTCCTAACATTTACGTATTAATATGTTATAGCCACCTCCCTACATTTCAGGAGTTGAGCTCTCCTAACATTTACGTATTAATATTTTATAGCAACCTCCCTACATTTCAGGAGTTGAGCTCTCCTAACATTTACGTAATTATATGTTATAGCAACCTCCCTACATTTCAGGAGTTGAGCTCTCCTAACATTTACGTATTAATATGTTATAGCAACCTCCCTACATTTCAGGAGTTGAGCTCTCCTAACATTTACGTATTAATATGTTATAGCAACCTCCCTACATTTCAGGAGTTGAGCTCTCCTAACATTTACGTATTAATATGTTATAGCAACCTCCCTACATTTCAGGAGTTGAGCTCTCCTAACATTTACGTATTAATATGTTATAGCAACCTCCCTACATTTCAGGAGTTGAGCTCTCCTAACATTTACGTATTAATATGCTATATCAACCTCCCTACATTTCAGGAGTTGAGCTCTCCTAACATTTACGTATTAATATGTTATAGCAACCTCCCTACATTTCAGGAGTTGAGCTCTCCTTACATTTACGTATTAATATGTAATAGCAACCTCCTTACATTTCAGGAGTTGAGCTCTCCTAACATTTACGTATTCATATGTTATAGCAACCTCCCTACATTTCAGGAGTTGAGCTCTCCTAACATTTACGTATTAATATGCTATATCAACCTCCCTACATTTCAGGAGTTGAGCTCTCCTAACATTTACGTATTAATATGCTATATCAACCTACCTACATTTCAGGAGTTGAGCTCTCCTAACATTTACGTATTAATATGTTATAGCAACCTCCCTACATTTCAGGAGTTGAGCTCTCCTAACATTTACGTATTAATATGTTATAGCAACCTCCTTACATTTCAGGAGTTGAGCTCTCCTAACATTTACGTAATTATATGCTATATCAACCTCCCTACATTTCAGGAGTTGAGCTCTCCTAACATTTACGTATTTATATGTTATAGCAACCTCCCTACATTTCAGGAGTTGAGCTCTCCTAACATTTACGTATTAATATGTTATAGCAACCTCCTTACATTTCAGGAGTTGAGCTCTCCTAACATTTACGTATTCATATGTTATAGCAACCTCCCTACATTTCAGGAGTTGAGCTCTCCTAACATTTACGTATTAATATGCTATATCAACCTCCCTACATTTCAGGAGTTGAGCTCTCCTAACATTTACGTATTAATATGCTATATCAACCTACCTACATTTCAGGAGTTGAGCTCTCCTAACATTTACGTATTAATATGTTATAGCAACCTCCCTACATTTCAGGAGTTGAGCTCTCCTAACATTTACGTATTAATATGTTATAGCAACCTCCCTACATTTCAGGAGTTGAGCTCTCCTAACATTTACGTATTAATATGTTATAGCAACCTCCCTACATTTCAGGAGTTGAGCTCTCCTAACATTTACGTATTAATATGTTATAGCAACCTCCTTACATTTCAGGAGTTGAGCTCTCCTAACATTTACGTATTAATATGTTATAGCAACCTCCCTACATTTCAGGAGTTGAGCTCTCCTAACATTTACGTATTAATATGTTATAGCAACCTCCCTACATTTCAGGAGTTGAGCTCTCCTAACATTTACGTATTAATATGTTATAGCAACCTCCCTACATTTCAGGAGTTGAGCTCTCCTAACATTTACGTATTAATATGCTATATCAACCTCCCTACATTTCAGGAGTTGAGCTCTCCTAACATTTACGTATTAATATGTTATAGCAACCTCCCTACATTTCAGGAGTTGAGCTCTCCTTACATTTACGTATTAATATGTTATAGCAACCTCCCTACATTTCAGGAGTTGAGCTCTCCTAACATTTACGTATTAATATGTTAAAGCAACCTACCTACATTTCAGGAGTTGAGCTCTCCTAACATTTACGTATTAATATGTTATAGCAACCTCCCTACATTTCAGGAGTTGAGCTCTCCTAACATTTACGTATTAATATGCTATATCAAACTCCCTACATTTCAGGAGTTGAGCTCTCCTAACATTTACGTATTAATATGTTATAGCAACCTCCCTACATTTCAGGAGTTGAGCTCTCCTAACATTTACGTATTAATATGTTATAGCAACCCCCCTACATTTCAGGAGTTGAGCTCTCCTTACATTTACGTATTAATATGTTATAGCAACCTCCCTACATTTCAGGAGTTGAGCTCTCCTAACATTTACGTATTAATATGTTATAGCAACCTCCCTACATTTCAGGAGTTGAGCTCTCCTAACATTTACGTATTAATATGTTATAGCAACCTCCCTACATTTCAGGAGTTGAGCTCTCCTAACATTTACGTATTAATATGTTATAGCAACCTCCCTACATTTCAGGAGTTGAGCTCTCCTAACATTTACGTATTAATATGTTATAGCAACCTCCCTACATTTCAGGAGTTGAGCTCTCCTAACATTTACGTATTAATATGTTATAGCAACCTCCCTACATTTCAGGAGTTGAGCTCTCCTAACATTTACGTATTAGTATGTTATAGAAACCTCCCTACATTTCAGGAGTTGAGCTCTCCTAACATTTACGTATTAATATGCTATAGCAACCTCCCTACATTTCAGGAGTTGAGCTCTCCTAACATTTACGTATTAATATGTTATAGCAACCTCCCTACATTTCAGGAGTTGAGCTCTCCTAACATTTACGTATTAATATGTTATAGCAACCTCCCTACATTTAAGGAGTTGAGCTCTCCTAACATTTACGTATTAATATGTTATAGCAACCTCCCTACATTTCAGGAGTTGAGCTCTCCTAACATTTACGTATTAATATGCTATATATACCTCCCTACATTTCAGGAGTTGAGCTCTCCTAACATTTACGTATTAATATGCTATATCAACCTCCCTACATTTCAGGAGTTGAGCTCTCCTAACATTTATGTATTAATATGTTATAGCAACCTCCCTACATTTCAGGAGTTGAGCTCTCCTAACATTTACGTATTAATATGTTATAGCAACCTCCCTACATTTCAGGAGTTGAGCTCTCCTAACATTTACGTATTAATATGCTATATCAACCTCCCTACATTTCAGGAGTTGAGCTCTCCTAACATTTACGTATTAATATGTTATAGCAACCTCCCTACATTTCAGGAGTTGAGCTCTCCTAACATTTACGTATTAATATGTTATAGCAACCTCCCTACATTTCAGGAGTTGAGCTCTCCTGACATTTACGTATTAATATGCTATAGCAACCTCCCTACATTTCAGGAGATGGGCTCTCCTAACATTTACGTATTAATATGTTATAGCAACCTCCCTACATTTCAGGAGTTGAGCTCTCCTAATATTTACGTATTAATATGCTATAGCAACCTCCCTACATTTAAGGAGTTGAGCTCTCCTAACATTTACGTATTAATATGTTATAGCAACCTCCCTACATTTCAGGAGTTGAGCTCTCCTAACATTTACGTATTAATATGTTATAGCAACCTCCCTACATTTCAGGAGTTGAGCTCTCCTGACATTTACGTATTAATATGCTATAGCAACCTCCCTACATTTCAGGAGTTGAGCTCTCCTAACATTTACGTATTAATATGTTATAGCAACCTCCCTACATTTCAGGAGTTGAGCTCTCCTAATATTTACGTATTAATATGCTATAGCAACCTTCCTACATTTAAGGAGTTGAGCTCTCCTAACATTTACGTATTAATATGTTATAGCAACCTCCCTACATTTCAGGAGTTGAGCTCTCCTAACATTTACGTATTAATATGTTATAGCAACCTCCCTACATTTCAGGAGTTGAGCTCTCCTAATATTTACGTATTAATATGCTATATCAACCTCCCTACATTTCAGGAGTTGAGCTCTCCTAACATTTACGTATTAATATGTTATAGCAACCTCCCTACATTTCAGGAGTTGAGCTCTCCTAACATTTACGTATTAATATGCTATATCAACCTCCCTACATTTCAGGAGTTGAGCTCTCCTAACATTTACGTATTAATATGTTATAGCAACCTCCCTACATTTCAGGAGTTGAGCTCTCCTAACATTTACGTATTAATATGCTATAGCAACCTCCCTACATTTCAGGAGTTGAGCTCTCCTAACATTTACGTATTAATATGTTATAGCAACCTCCCTACATTTCAGGAGTTGAGCTCTCCTAACATTTACGTATTAATATGCTATAGCAACCTCCCTACATTTAAGGAGTTGAGCTCTCCTAACATTTACGTATTAATATGTTATAGCAACCTCCCTACATTTCAGGAGTTGAGCTCTCCTAACATTTACGTATTAATATGCTATATCAATATAATGTAATTACTAAGAATTTAATAATTTAAATATTAGTATAAAAAAAGTAATAAAAATAATTATTGTAAAAGAATTGAATTACTAAGTATTTAATAATTTAAATATTAGTATAGAAAAAATAATAAAATAATTATTGAAAAGAATTTAATTGCTAAGTATTTAATAATTAAAATATTAGTATAGAAAAAGTAATAAAAAAAATTATTTTAAAAGAATTTAATTACTAAGTATTTAATAATTAAAATATCAGTATAGAAAAAGTAATAAAAATAATTATTGTAAAAGAATTTAATTAAACATATGTAATAATTAAAATATTAGTATAGAAAAAGTAATAAAAATAATTATTGTAAAAGAATTTAATTACAAAATATTTAATAATTAAAATATTAGTATAGAAAAAGTAATAAAAATAATTATTGTAAAAGAATTTCATTACTAAATATTTAATAATTAAAATATTAGTATAGAAAAAGTAATAAAAATAATTATTGTAAAAGAATTTAATTACTAAGTATTTAATAATTAAAATATTAGCATAGAAAATGTAATAAAAATAATTATTGTAAAAGAATTGAATTGCTAAGTATTTAATAATTAAAATATTAATATAGAAAAAGTAATAAAAATAATTATTTTAAAAGAATTTAATTGCTAAGTATTTAATAATTAAAATATTAATATAGAAAAAGTAATAAAAATAATTATTGTAAAAGAATTTGATTACTAAGTATTTAATAATTAAAATATTAGTATAGAAAAAGTAATAAAAATAATTATTGTGAAAGAATTGAATTACTAAGTATTTAATAATTAAAATATTAAAAAGTAATAAAAATAATTATTGTAAAAGAATTTAATTACTACATATTTAATAATTAAAATATTGGTATAGAAAAAGTAATAAAAATAATTATTGTAAAAGAATTGAATTACTAAGTATTTAATAATTAAAATATTAGTATAGAGAAAAGTAATAAAAATAATTATTGAAAAGAATTTAATTACTAAGTATTTAATAATTAAAATAATAGTATAGAAAAAGTAATAAAAATAATTATTGTAAAAGAATTTAATTACTAAGTATTTAATAATTAAAATATTAGTATAGAAAAAGTAATAAAAATAATTATTGTAAAAGAATTGAACTACTATGTATTTAATAATTAAAATATTTATATAGAAAAAGTAATAAAAATAATTATTTTAAAAGAATTGAATTACTAAGTATTTAATAATTAAAATATTAGTATAGAAAAAGTAATAAAAATAATTATTGTAAAAGAATTTCATTACTAAATATTTAACAATTAAAATATTAGTATAGAAAAAGTAATAAAAATAATTATTGTAAAAGAATTTTATTACTAAGTATTTAATAAGTAAAATATTAGTATAGAAAAAGTAATAAAAATAATTATTGTAAAAGAATTGAATTGCTAAATATTTCATAATTAAAATATTAGTATAAAAAAAGAAATAAAAACAATTATTGTAAAAGAATTTAATTACTAAGTATTTAATAATTAAAATATTAATATAGAAAAAGTAATAAAAATAATTATTTTAAAATAATTTAATTACTAAGTATTTAATAATTAAATATTAGTATAGAAAAAGTAATAAAAATAATTATTGAAAAAGAATTTAATTACTAAGTATTTAATAATTAAAATATTAGTATAGGAAAAGTAATAAAAATAATTATTGAAAAGAATTTCATTACTAAATATTTAATAATTGAAATATTAGTATAGAAAAAGTAATAAAAATAATTATTTTAAAAGAATTCAATTACTAAGTATTTAATAATTAAAATATTAATATAGAAAAAGTAATAAAAATAATTATTGTAAAAGAATTGAATTACTATGTATTTAATAATTAAAATATTAATATAGAAAAAGTAATAAAAATAATTATTGTAAAAGAATTTAATTACTAAGTATTTAATAATTAAAATATTAATATAGATAAAGTAATAAAAATAATTATTGTAAAAGAATTTAATTGCTAAGTATTTAATAATTAAAATATTAGTATAGAAAAAGTAATAAAAATAATTATTGTAAAAGAATTTAATTACTAAGTATTTAATAATTAAAATATTAGTATAGAAAAATAATAAAAATAATTATTGTAAAAGAATTTAATTGCTAAGTATTTAATAATTAAAATATTAGTATAGAAAAAGTAATAAAAATAATTATTGTAAAAGAATTTAATTACTAAGTATTTAATAATTAAAATATTAATATAGATAAAGTAATAAAAATAATTATTGTAAAAGAATTTAATTGCTAAGTATTTAATAATTAAAATATTAGTATAGAAAAAGTAATAAAAATAATTATTGTAAAAGAATTTAATTACTAAGTATTTAATAATTAAAATATTAGTATAGAAAAATAATAAAAATAATTATTGTAAAAGAATTTAATTGCTAAGTATTTAATAATTAAAATATTAGTATAGAAAAAGTAATAAAAATAATTATTGTAAAAGAATTTAATTACTAAGTATTTAATAATTAAAATATTTATATAGAAAAAGTAATAAAAATAATTATTGTAAAAGAATTTAATTACTAAGTATTTAATAATTTAAATATTAGTATAGAAAAAGTAATTAAAAAATAATTATTGTAAAAGAATTTAATTACTAAGTATTTAATAATTAAAATATTAGTATAGAAAAAGTAATAAAAATAATTATTTTAAAAGAATTGAATTACTAAGTATTTAATAATTAAAATATTAGTATAGAAAAAGTAATAAAAATAATTATTGTAAAAGAATTGAATTACTAAGTATTTAATAATTAAAATATTAATATAGAAAAAGTAATAAAAATAATTATTTTAAAAGAATTAAATTACTAAGTATTTAATAATTAAAATATTAGTATAGAAAAAGTAATAAAAATATTTATTGTAAAAGAATTTAATTGCTAAGTATTTAATAATTAAAATATTAGTATAGAAAAAGTAATAAAAATAATTATTGTAAAAGAATTTAATTACTAAGTATTTAATAATTAAAATATTAGTATAGAAAAATAATAAAAATAATTATTGTAAAAGAATTTAATTGCTAAGTATTTAATAATTAAAATATTAGTATAGAAAAAGTAATAAAAATAATTATTGTAAAAGAATTTAATTACTAAGTATTCAATAATTAAAATATTAGTATAGGAAAATAATAAAAATAATTATTTTAAAAGAATTGAATTACTAAGTATTTAATAATTAAAATATTAGTATAGAAAAAGTAATAAAAATAATTATTGTAAAAGAATTGAATTACTAAGTATTTAATAATTAAAATATTAATATAGAAAAAGTAATAAAAATAATTCTTTTAAAAGAATTTAATTACTAAGTATTTAATAATTAAAATATTAGTATAGAAAAATAATAAAAATAATTATTGTAAAAGAATTTAATTGCTAAGTATTTAATAATTAAAATATTAGTATAGAAAAAGTAATAAAAATAATTATTGAAAAAGAATTTAATTACTAAGTATTTAATAATTAAAATATTAGTATAGAAAAATAATAAAAATAATTATTGTAAAAGAATTTAATTGCTAAGTATTTAATAATTAAAATATTAGTATAGAAAAATAATAAAAATAATTATTTTAAAAGAATTTAATTACTAATTAAGACTAATATGCGAATAACATATATATATATATATATATATATATATATATATATATATATATATATATATATATATATATATTTATATATATATATATGTATATATATATATATATATATATATATATATATATGTATATATATATATGTATATATATACATATATTTATCAAAGCAAGTGAAAATACATTGATTTTCTTAAAATCTTTTTTTTAAAGGAAACCGATGTAAAAAAAAACAAATATTGCATAATTTGCTATTAAACCTATTATTTTTTTTAATTTGGTCTTTGCTCCTTTAATTGAAAAAAAATTTGGTTTTGATTTACATTTTTCAAGTAGTTATAAGCTTCGAAAAGATAGTTGAAGTATTCGTTCTTTTAATGGTCGCTTCTGATACACCTAGCCCAGCAAAGTGGCAGGTAAAAACAGGTTCCTTTATACTTAAGTACAGGGTAAAACGATCAAATTGTCGCTCTAAAGAAAAGAACACTACGGCCTTTTTTTAAAAAATCAATCCAGGTTACTTAATTATGTTATAGAGCTGACATCTATTCAATGTAGCCGCCTTCAGCCTCAATCGAGTTTGGTGTTATGGTAGGTCATGTTGTTGATGTGCGCGTCTTATGACCAAACGAAATAGTCCATCGGATTCAGTTCGGCAAAGGAGGGAAAGAGGAGGTACAAAGTCGTAACATTCCTTCTGAAGCTAAGCCTGAGTCTTTTTGGACTTGTGAACCAGATGGTTGCCCCTTTTTTTTTAAACGCTAATAAAAATTAATTTTCCGTGCAAGTCTATAAATGGGCCACAAGTAATCTTTTTTACTATAAAAATCTGGAAAAAGATCTATATAATGTACGTACTTGTTACTTCATGAAAATGTCATATTCCAAAAATCACGTAAATCGATCAAGTAGTTTTTTTTATTTAAGAAAATCAAATATTATCGAATGTTTAATCGAAGATTTGCCACGCGCCATCTTGTTTGAGAGATAACGCCACTAAAAGAATGTGGAAAGCACTAGTTTTTTTTTTGTTCGTCTGAAAACAGACTTTAATAAGTGTTGTGGTGGCAACCACTTATTTGCATATGCGAATAACATAACACTATAAATGGCAAGCCTAGGTTGGTCTTGGTGTGTCTTACTCAAATGCCACCGGAAGTGACGCCGAGGAGCGTACATGTCCTCCCACCAAGATTCTCTGACTCGACACCGTCATTTGTACATATTGTAAATATACCTTTTCTTTAATACACTTATTATTGCGTTATCTTGGTGTTTGCGTCTTCATTGTATTTCCTTACTAATTATTGTTCAACCTTGCAACCACAACAATAAGCGAAGTACTTCTTTTTTTTTTTTTTGAAGAAAAAACAAACTTTACAATTTTTAGGGATAAGAGAATGTGTCTTTTAGTAAAGATAATGTGTCTTTTAATAAAGATAAAGTGTCTTTTAATAAAGATAAAGTGTCTTTTAATAAAGATAATGTGTCTTTTAATAAAGAGAATGTGTCTTTTAATAAAGATAATGTGTCTTTTAATAAAAATAATGTGTCTTTTAATAAAGATAATGTGTCTTTTAATAAAGATAATGTGTCTTTTAATAAAGAGAATGTGTCTTTTAATAAAGATAATGTGTCTTTTAATAAAGAGAATGTGTCTTTTAATAAAGATAATATGTCTTTTAATAAAGATAATGTGTCTTTTAATAAAGATAATGTGTCTTTTAATAAAGATAATGTGTCTTTTAATAAAGATAATGTATCTTTTAATAAAGATAATGTGTCTTTTAATAAAGATAAAGTGTCTTTTAATAAAGATAAAGTGTCTTTTAATAAAGATAATGTGTCTTTTAATAAAGAGAATGTGTCTTTTAATAAAGAGAATGTGTCTTTTAATAAAGATAATGTGTCTTTTAATAAAGATAATGTGTCTTTTAATAAAGATAATGTGTCTTTTAATAGATAATGTGTCTTTTAATAAAGATAATGTGTCTTTTAATAAAGATAAAGTGTCTTTTAATAAAGATAATGTGTCTTTTAATAAAGATAATGTGTCTTTTAATAATAAGACCATCGACTATTTTTAGTTTTTTTTTTCTTAAATGTCGAAAACCCTTTTTGGGTTTGTATTACTGTACACATAGATTCGAAAAAGTTGCCAAAAAACAAATATATAATAAATAGATGTGATCAAAGGCAAGATAAGTTACTTTTCTACATAACTGGATATTTTTTGTGTTTTTATTAAATGTAATATGTTTATTTAGCTCGAAAAACATACAGTGTTTACCGATGTATTGGAAAATTTAAAATGGCGCCCGACTCTCTTTCATACGGTAAGTTTGCGAAAAGGGGTTATAAATAAAAAACTAGACAACATACTTTTAGAAAGTCGCTCAATATGTTACCGTGACATAGGCAGACATATATTCGGTGGGTTTTTAACAGTATTTTGTATATTTTTTTTTATTTTTAACTCATTTTCCCAAACATACCGTGTTCAACAGAGAAGCTGGCGCCATTTTAAATTTTCCAATACATCGGTAAATACTGTATGTATTTCGAACTGAATAAACATGTTACATTGAATAAAAACACTAAAAGATTATTCAGTTAAGTAGAAAAGTAACTTATCTTGCCTTTGATAACATTTATTTGTTTTTTGACAACTTTTTCAAATCTATGTGCACAGTAATACAAACTCAAGTCAATTTATTTATTTATTATCCCTAAAAATCGCAAAATTTGATTTTCTTAAAAAAAAAAAAAAGTACTTGATTGATGAAATATTCGATGGTCTGCATGTACTGCCCTTGTTGACCCATATTTCCGCCAGGGGTCGTTAGTTGCGTTATCTTTCAAACAAGATGGCGCGTGGCTTTTTCTTCGATGAATCGTCCGATAATATTTGATTTTCTTAAATAAAAAAAAAACTACTTGATCGATTTACGTGATTTTTGGAATATGACATTTTCATGCAGTAACAAGTACGTACATTATAAAGAGTTTTTTTTTCAGATTTTTATAGTAAAAAAGATTACTTGTGGCCCATTTATAGACTTGCACCTACTTTCCTTCCAATACAAACAAAATTATAATCAATCAAGTTTAATTTTTTTCCTTAATATTTAAAAATACATCTTAATTTGTTTTCAAGTCGACTCAAAAGACAAATCACCCGGAATAGGAATGCCCTAATCCTCTACTTAAAATTTATATTATATTTCAGGCTGCTCACATGTAATCGCATATAAAAAGTAAAATTTGATTGGGGGGGGATAGGATTTATGTGAGGGTGAAAGTCCTCCGTTAAATATTGATATGATTTCTAGTTGTAGTTATTAAAAACTGTCTGCCGTCGACTTTTTTCATTTTAACATAATTTGTTTTGGGTTTGTATTACTGTAGGCACCGCCAAAACTGGGGGGGCAGGTCAGTACTTTTTGACGGACCGTCTTTTTAAAAATCTACCAAAAATCAGGTAATTATCCGATCAATACGAAATTTTCAGCGATTATTAGGAGAAGAATGAACTTTATAACAGTGTACTTATTTTTGATAAACGATATTTATATATATATATTTTTTTGCTTACAAAACCCCCCCTTGTTTTGAAGTGGGAACAAATATGCTTAAAATAATCATCTGAAACTGAACAAAACATATTGTGTTGTTGTAAGAGACAGAATTATAGATTAAAAAAAAAACAAACAAAAAACATTGTTTGCATACCTTATTTTGACGTCTGAATATCAGAACTTCGATTGTGTTTAATTATCCCGCTTTTGAGTTTTGAAGTGTGAAATTCGGTGAATATGTTAAGTAAAATAATTAATTTAAGTTAAGCAAAAAAAAAAAAAAAAATTTTTATATTTATACGAAAAAAGCCATTTTAAAATTTTTGATAAATAAATTAACAATTTTTTTTTAGCGAGCCGAATAATGCATGACCATTATTAAACAGAGCATGCTTTGAATAATCGATACAAAAAAAAAAAATTCGATAAATATTGTGCCCTTTGTGTTAAAAATAGCATCTTTTTTTTCGATCTCGTTTGAAAACGTTTGCCGCCTTTCGACTACGGTGGACCAAACGCGCTGAAATAATTTTTTTTTATTCTGCTTTAAATTGCCCCCTCCCCCCATTTTGGGGAGCCTGGCCCCCACACACATACACATTAAAAACCAAACTCATACAAATGGTCACCCATCTGGTACTGGCCAGCCTCAGCTTAATAATACATTGAAATTTTCGTCACTGAAAAATAAGTTTTTTTGGCCTGTTTGGTCTTCCATAGTTTTCGTCTCAATCAAAAGAAAACGTAAACAGAGTCGATCTGAACTCTACGGCGACGCGAAATGTCTGGTTACCTATATGAATAAGTGGAATTATTTGAAATTCAGGTACTTATATTATAATATTTTTGCATATTCTCTTAGAAAATCATCCTAAATCTTAGTTAGACAATAAATGAATAAATAAATTATTTCAAAACCCCTTTTTTTTAAATATTTAAGTACGTTATTTGTGCAAGACAAAAAATATCAATTGTTAACTTTTTGGGAAAATTTAACATTTAAAATTGAATTAAAAATAGTAGAAAAAGTTTTACATTATTCTGTTTTCTATATGATAAAATTCAGAGTTTTATCTTTCTGGAAAAAAAAAAAGTTACTCAGAAATAATGGATTGTAATAAATGTAATTTAGTTTTAAAAAACAACAACAACTTGATTTTGCGGCCATTTTTGGCGGTGCCTATATTACTGTACACATAGATTCGAAAAAAATTGTCAAAAAACAAGTATATAACAAATAAATGTTATCAAAGGCACGATAAAAGTTACTTTTCTACCAAACTGGATATATTTTTCGTGTTTTTATTCACTATAACATGTTTATTCAGCTCGAAAGCCATACCGTGTTTACCGATGTATTGGAAAATTCAAGATGGCGTCTGACTCCCTCTTTAACACGGTAAGTTTGGGAAAAGGTGTTATAAATAAAAAACTGGATAAAATGCTGTTAAATACTGGCTCAATATATGTTACCGTGACATAGGTTGACATATATTCGGCGGGTTTTTAAAAACCCACCGAATATATGTCAACTTATGTCACGGTAACATATATTGAGCGAATTTCTAACAGTATTTTGTCTAGTTTATTATTTATAACACCCTTTCCCAAACTTACCGTGTTAAAGAGAGAGTCAGACGCCATCTTTAATTTTCCAATACATCGGTAAACACTGCATGATTTTCCAGCTGAATAAACATGTTACATTGAATAAAAACACACAAAAAATATCCAGTTAGGTAGAAATGTAAATTATCTTGCCTTTGATAACATTTATTTGTTATATATTTGTTTTTTTGACAACTTTTTCGAATCTATGTGTACAAACCCGTTTTTTTTTATTCAATTGTAAGGTTGAAGTATAGAATAGGTAACTACATCCTCCCCTCCAAATGTTAAGAATGGCTTTTTAAATAATAACGTTATTATTTACGTCCGGATCACTCTCTGCACTAGTACCCAAATATCAAAACTTGATAGAAAAAAATTCGTCACACTTAAATAATGAACGGATATTTTTTACACGAGGAACAAAATAACGATTACACCGTTTTTTTTACACGAGGAACAAAATAACGATTACACCGTTTTAACATGACCTAAATTCATTGTTCCTTTGCAGTTGATTTTCTTTTTAAATAATTTCTCGTTTAAATCGTGTTTTTCATCTTTTAATTTTGATTCTTTTATATTTTCATATATTTTATTTCTTAATATCAAATCAAAAGTTGTATCAATTTACTAAAGAAATCCTAACGAACAAAACAATATTTTCTGTTTTGAACACAAAAGAATTCATCCCGATTTTTTTTTTTCATTCTCGGAATGAAAGGTAAGTTTTTTCCCTTCTTCTTTTAAACTGTTTAAATAATCCTATTCAGTAACTGTTTAAATTATTTGCATAACTTTTAAAATAATCTTAAACATAAAAAAGGTTATTTTTATTACAATGAAAATATATTGATTCCGCCATACTTTATAACAAACCTAAATAACAAAAAAAAAAAGTTTGAATCTTCGATTTAAAAGTTTCTCAAAATTACTTTTTTTCTTTCTGATATTTAAAAATGTGTTTATTTAAGTAAAACGTATGTGATTTCTGTGGAAATAGTAATATTCATCATAAATATAATATTTGGTTATCTTTCAGATGCAAGGTTCATTGTTTACTTGCGGTTTTAACGATGTAAGATTCCGTTGTACGGAAGACCAAATCGGCCAAAATGTCTATGATGTTTTTATTGGCGCTTTTCTTCGCATTTTTAATAACATTTTTTTGCACCATTTACAAGTTCTTTTTACAAATAATTTTTTTAATACTGTAATAGTAAAATTAAGATACATTTATTAATTATACGGAAAAAGTATCTCGTAATGTTTTCACACGAGATTTGTTTCCTGTTGATTTCTCTTTTTTTTTTAATATTAAAATTGATTTACTATTTAAAGTGATTTTAACGCCTTTAACATGACGGAGTTTACAATGAAAACCAAATTACCGTTAAAATTAAAATAATCTTTATTAGAAATTTGTAACAAAATAACAAAATTATAAAACTATTAGATTAAAATTGAGAACTTTTAATTAAACAACGTGAACATTTTATAATGAGTGTTTTGATGAAATGTATTTTTAATAATAAAAAAATAATAATTTTTATTAGAAATTTGTAACTGAAGTTAGAAATCAACAGGAAAAAAATCTCGTGTGAAAACATTATGAGATACTTTTTTCGTATAATTAATAAATGTAACTTTATTTTACTATTACAGTATTTAAAAAAATATTTGTAAAAAAAAAAAAAAACTTGTAAATGGTGCAAAAAAAATGTTATTAAAAAATACGAAGAAAAGCGCCAATAAAAACATTGTAGACGTATATTATCATTTAAACAGTATATCAATTTAAATATTTAAATTTAGTAAATAAATTTAAATATTTAAATTATAGCCGATTTGGTCTTCCGTACAACGGAATCTTACATCGTTACAACCGCAAGTAAACAAGGAACCTTGCATCTGAAAGATAACCTAATATTTTAATTCAAAGCTGGTCGAATTGTGAGATAAAAGAAAAAACTGCTTTTTCGATATTTAATCTTAACGTTTTTTTTTGTTTGTTGTTTTTTTTTTAATTTCCTCTTCCTATTGTGTTGCCAGAAATTCCTTTTGATTTTTTAATCTAATATTTTAAATTGTTCAATCATTAATTATATAATTATTATTATAAAAATATAATTATTGTAAAAGAATTAAAAAATAAATAAATTATTGTTTAAACATGTAATCATTGGTTAATTATTAATTACGTAATTCTTATTATTAAAATATAATTATTGTAAAAGAATTTTAAAAAAATGTAATTATTGATAAAACACATAATTATTGTTTAATTATTAGGCACTGCCAAAAATGGCCGCAAAATCAAGTTGTTGTTGTTGTTTTTTAAAACGAAATTACATTTATTAAAATCCATTATTTCTGAGTAACTTTTTTTTTCCGGAAAGATAAAACCCTGAATGTTATCATATAGAAAACAGAATAATGTAAAACTTTTTCTACTATTTTTAATTAAATTTTAAATGTTAAATTTTCCCAAAAAGTTAACAATTGACATTTTTTGTCTTGCACAAAAAACGTACATAAATATTAAAAAAAAAAAGGTTTTGGAAATAATTAATTTATTTATTTATTGTCTAACTAAGATTTAGGATGATTTTCTAAGAGAATATGCAAAAATATTATAATATAAGTACCTGAATTTCAAATAATTCCACTTATTCATATAGGTAACCAGATATTTCGCGTCGATTTAGAGTCTAAATCGACACTGTTTACGTGTGCGTTTGCTAAGAAGAAAACTATGGAAGACCAAACAGGTCAAAAAAACTTATTTTTCAGTGACGAAAATTTCAATATATTATTAAGCTGAGGCTGGCCAGTACCAGATGGGTGACCATTTGTATGAGTTTGGTTTTTAATGTGTATGTGTGTGGGGGCCAGGCTCCCCAAAATGGGGGGGGCAATTTAAAGCAGAATAAAAAAAAATTATTTCAGCGCGTTTGGTCCACCGTAGTCGAAAGGCGGCAAACGTTTTCAAACGGGATCGAAAAAAATGATGCTATTTTTAACACAAAGGGCACAATATTTATCGAATTTTTTTTTTGTATCGATTATTCAAAGCATGCCCTGTTTAATAATGGTCATGCATTATTCGGCTCGCTAAAAAAAATTGTTAATTTATTTATCAAAAATTTTAAAATGGCTTTTTTCGTATAAATATTTAAAAAAAATTTTTTTGTTTTGCTTAACTTAAATTAATTATTTTACTTAACATATTCACCGAATTTCACACTTCAAAACTCAAAAGCGGGATAATTAAACACAATCGAAGTTCTGATATTCAGACGTCAAAATAAGGTATGCAAAAATTTTTTTTTTTTTTTTAATCTATAATTCTGTCCCTTACAACAACACAATATCTTATGTTCAGTTTCAGATGATTATTTTAAGCATATTTGTTCCCACTTCAAAACAAGGGGGGGTTGTAAGCAAAAAAAAGTATATATATATAAATATCGTTTATGAAAAATAAGTACAGTTATAAAGTTCATTCTTCTCCTAATAATCGCTGAAAATTTTGTATTGATCGGATAATTACCTGATTTTTGGTAGATTTTTAAAAAGACGGTCCGTCAAAAAGTACTGACCTGCCCCCCCCCCAGTTTTGGCGGTGCCTATTAATTATTAATTATGTAATTATTATTATAAAAATAAAATTATTGTAAAAGTCCTATTTCAGTAAAACAATTTGATTATTGAAAGTTAAACATTTTACATTATTTTAAAATTAGAAAAATTAATTGAAATCTCATGAAATCATTAATAAACAAAAAATCAAAATGCACAAAGAGGCATAGAACAAATTGTTGATCATGTTGATGCGTTAAAATATGTTATATCTTCCTTGTATATTATTATGTATTCCAAAACAATATCATTTCGAATTATGTTTGTTTATTTGTGTATTTAATATAAATCATTGGTACTTATGCATTTTTGTTCCCATGAACATGAAAGGCATTCTTAACATAGGGTGTTTTGTAACTATTTTGTGCTTCCACCTAACAATTTAATCAATAAAAAATATTGTGAAACTTGAATTTAACCTGAAAAAATCTATTAAATATTGCTTTACAAGGGAAAAGAGAAAATGGCCGTTTGTTTTTTTTTGTTTTTGTGCAAACAGGCATAAGTCATTTGAACGAAAATAAGGAGGCGGTCATGCCTGGCATGTGTAGCTTTTGAGTAATCCCAAGTAGTCACCCATCTTAGAATGACCAGACAAAATATGGCTTAACTTTAGTCATCTGCATAAGTCATTTGGTCGAATAATGAAAATGACTTGGCGGAAAGTCTTAAAACATAGTAAAACGATTCTCATTTCCTTTCTACACCTCTCCCCCCTCTCTCTCTCTCTGTCTTTCTCCACCCCCCCTCTCTCTCTCTCTCTCTCTCTCTCTCTCTCTCTCTCTTCATTTCTCATAAACAAAGATGGAAAGAAAATGGTTGTATGAAAAAAACAAATAATCTTAGCTAATGTATCGTCTCAAACCTAATTTAATAAGCGTATTTTTTTTTGTTCTGGAATGTTTTGTTCGTAATGTTTTGTTTGACTATCGTATCTAACTATTTTTAACCTGCTAATAACTTTGGTAAAGTTGTCATAACGTCTAAATTAATATTTTTATTTGTATCGTACTTCGCAGTTTTTGCCGATAAGAATCTGTCAATAAAAACATTGAATTAAGACATCGCCGTTACTGAGTGGAATATGAACTACTAAAGAAGTTAGAAGAACTCCCTAAGGATGCGGTATTAAAATTATTTCAACATCAAGATATGGATTCAGATCTAGTAGTAGAATATTTAAAGAAAAATGCAGTATTCACTCCAGATATAAACGTTACCTCCTTTAATAAAAATACTAATATTATGGATCCTTCTGATGTAGATCGTAGTTATGAGAACTTAATTATTTTTGATGATGTAATTCTAGAAAAACAAGTAAGTGTGAAGATTATTATATTCGTGGAAGACACTCAAATATTGTTTTTATATCTCACAAAACTATTTTAAATTAAACAAACCACCAGAGAAAATTCGAATCTATTCTTTTCTATCAAGATAAAAGATCTCTTAGATTTATCTATGAGGATTACGCCTGGGATGATATGTTTTATCCTGAATTCCGAAAATCATTTAATGGTATATGGAATAAGGACTTTGGTTTTTTATGTATAGATCTTAGTAAAAAGAGAGATCAAGGGAAGTATAAAGATAAGTTTACTCCTTTAAATCTATAATAAAATGGATATATTTGGAAGAACAATAAATTCAAAAACTCAAGTATCAACTGTGAAAAATACTGATTATGTAAAGAATGGAATTGCCTCAGGAGAAATTGATATGAATTCTCAGCATATAAAACATCTTAAAACACCAGTAGATTCCAATGATGCAGTTAATAAACAATATGTAGATTAAAAAGAAATAAATATTACAAAGAATCTTGATATGAAGAATCTTAGAATTCTTTTTATTTTTTGGCACATCCAAATTCGTTCATGCAATCCTCAACAATATCACTGAATTGACGCGCCATAGCACTAAACGATATTGTTGGCATGCTGATTCAGCGATATTGTTCAGTGGCATGTCGTGTAGGTCGACAGTGTTGTTCGGGAACATGTTTCTCGATATAATGATAGTGTTCGGTGGCATGGCATGTTGATTTGACGTTATTGTTTGGGATTGCATCGACAGATTTGCACAGGACTGTGCTGTTACTGTTTTTGGGTGCTCTCTTGATGTGTCGAGCTATTTTGGTCATCATAGCCTTAGATCCAAAGCTCATATTTGATGGCAGTGAATCCAGACAGTTATTAGTGGAGTGATTGGAGAAAGTTGAACTAATATGTCAGGTGAGTGGGGTGAAATGCATTGAGTGCGTCATTCTGATGTGCTTGTCAGGCGGCGCATATGCTGTGTAACAGCAATTTGATGAGGAAAAGCCAATTTTGATTGTAGAAACAAAACACTGTACACAGTATTTGCTTTGGATTCTTCAGCTGCATGGAAGGAGTTCACAGCACACCGAGTGAAACAGTCAATGTATTTTTGGCTGAACTACGCAGGCTTGTTGTTCTGTTTGGTGTGTATCAGATCAATGTCTACAATGTGCATTCATTACTGGATTGGCGAAACATGTGGAAGACTTGTTACGAGCATCCTCCCAGACGGATAACCTAGATCTATCACATCTGTTGGCAAGCAATCCTGCAATTTTAAAGAACTGCACGGGTGTTCCAGAGCAATAGATGTTGGTGTAAAGCCCTGAAAACCTATCACGTGTTACCGATGTCAACAGTGAGGGCACATTTCTCAATTTTTCCACAAAACAAGAGGACGAGAATTCAGTGCCAATCTCATCTCCCAAACTGGTGTAAATGGCGCATCACTGTTCACATGCACACAGTAATTGGTCTGGAACATGTGGAAGACTTGTTATGAGCATCCTCCAAGATGGATAACCTAGATCTATCACATCTGTTGGCAAGCAATCCTGCAATTTTAAAGAACTGCACGGGTGTTCCAGAGCAATAGATGTTGGTGTAAAACCCTGAAAATTCAGTGCCAATCTCATCTCCCAAACTGGTGTAAATGGCGCATTGCTGGTTATCATTGTTCACATCAATGGACTACCGTGTACAGATGCACACAGTCATTGGTCTGCAAGGAATGGGTGAGAAAGTAACCCCAATGCTGTCAGCAGATGGAAGCACATTTAGTTGCTATGGAATAGGAATGATGCAAGTCAACCTTGGTTCAATGTGGAGTATTGACATAGAAGTCTTAGTTTTGAATAGATACTTACTGAGATTTTATCTATTGCTTGGCTTGACGCAATCAAGCGACTGACTGTATCTAGTGAATGTGAGGTTACATTTCTTGTGGAGAAAGAAGTAGCTTACCGTTAAAGCAGCTGCGCATTTGTGCCTGCAGAGCACAAATTGAGAATCAAGATGGCGCCCGCATGCGTTTATGTGGAAAAAAGTCTCGGGGAATCTCGGAGAATCTCGTACCCTGATTCCATAAATAACGAGGAAAGGAAAGCGGGAAGACAGACGATTTTTAGTCATTAAAGCGAACGGACGTGTGTAAAAGAAGAGGTAGAAGAAAAGAGTGTGGTGAACGAAACAAACAACGACTCGGTTGAAAGTAGAGTTGTAACGAACACATTTCCACATTTCAGCAAGACTAATTTTGTTGTTTTCATCATTACTGAGCTTGACTTCTCTGCCGAGTATAAGCAGAACACTCAGAAGTGGACTACATTGTGGAAATAGGCTAGCGACCAACCTCCACTTATGTTGAGAAATAGACTTGTAAAGTATCCAACCTTAACACCAATGTGTGAGGAATATGATTGTGAACTGCAGGTGTAGATCGATAATGGTTGGCTCCTGCCATATTCTGAGGATTAACTGGTTCTTCAAACGGTCTAATTCTCCTCATGGCTATTGTTCAGAAGAACAAACAAAATGTGCATTTTTTATGGATTATCAGGAACTAAATGAGTATATGGACGTGCATATGGCCAATATATATATATATTATATATATACACACAAGTCGATTTTTTTTCTCCTATTAGATATTGGATCAGGTAAGGAGAACTTTAGGAGCATTGTTTAAATTTAAATATATATGTAACTTTAGAAAACCAGTACTGTGATACTATCAATGTTGCCCTCTCCCTCACCAGTGTTAGGAAATTATTATGGTGGCATGGAAGTGACCTTCCAGCAGTGCCCTATAGACTTACTTACCGAATTGTATTTTCAGTGTGCAGGAAACTGACTGGCCATTTCCTGGTGTATGGCTGGTTATACGTCGCCACAGCATTTGAAAAATGAAGAGAAAATATGATGATAACTTATGTGGAGTTTGAGTGTGAATACGTGTCATGTTACTATAGTGGGTTCTTCACTATCTGAACCCAAGTTACATTTGTGGCCTATTTGAGTTCGTTTTATAATCGTCTAAATGTTCTTATGTGGGTGTGTTTGTGTGTGTGTTATATATGTATTCGACACACCTTATCAATTTAGGCGTTGGTCTTTTGGTCTACCTGGAACTTTGTCTTTTTTTGGAGGGAAGCTAGAAATTGATTGAACGAATACATTTCACTTCAAAACGATGGTTGGTTTTATACATAGCTTAATTCTATTAGTCACCATTTTTATAGACACGTCAGATCCTTCCCCAGTGAATGGGGACAACTTGTTTAACCATCTCTTTGACGTCCAAATTCTAACTCACCTATTTTCTCAGCTAATAGAACATGTAACAACAACCACGTCCTTCCAGTCAGCTATTTTTAGAGCTTTCGCTGCAACTTACCTAAATAATGTTTTGACAACTTTTTATCAAAACATAGCTTCACATCTAATCTCTTGTTTAACTCGCCAGTTATATTGATAGATAGATCGGGATAGATACACATATCTATATAAATAAATAGATAGATAGCAAGATCGATAGATACACAAAAATAGCTAGATAGTTCGACAGACAGATAAATAACAGATAATTTCTTGTGTTCGAAAAACTACATAACAGTTGCATTGTACTAAAATGTTTGCCTAAAACCTAAATAATAAGAATGAACGGAAATGTTTTACAGTTTTTTTTCTTCCCCAAAACAAGTCACAATGCCAGTCGGACCTAAGGGACTTCTATATAGGATTAAAACTACAGTAATATCATATGACAATACGTTTAGGTTTAATATTTTCTGCTTTTTTTATATCGTGGTTGGATATCGTCTCTTCCCATTTCTGAAAATATAATCGTTAAGCTGATGAAATTTGCCACTACATCTGTTGAATTTAATTTCAACAATGTAATGTATCGGTAAATAGGTGTGTCGATGGGCTCAGTTTTAGGGCTGATAATGGCAAATATTTTCGTGGGTTTCCATAAAAAGAAATTGCTCTCTGGACTCATGAAATCTTTGGTCTATTTTCGATATGTTGACGACACATTTTGTATCTGTAATGCAATACAATAGAGGCAAATAAGTTATACTTATGAAGAAGAGTTTAACTCATCCATAGCGATGTATTAGTAACTAAAACACCATCTAGTTACCTTACATCATGGGACTGTATATGCGCTGGAATTCATTTTGCTCCCGAAAATGTAAGATAAACAGTGAATGACTTACAAACTAAGGTTAGCGAATATAGTTTTTAGGAATTTATTTCAATTTATTTTTTTTTTAACTTTTTCTTTTTTTTTTCACATTTTTTATTTCATTTATTCTCCTTTCTCTTTTTATATTTCTAATTTTTCTCATGTTTTCTCGTTTCTTATTTCTGTGTTTTTTTCGTTTCTTTCATTTAATGTTTTCTTGTTTCTTTCATTTAGTTTTTTGTTTCTTTCATTTAGTTTTTTGTTTCTTTCATTTAGTTGTTTCTTTCATTTAGTTTTTTGTTTCTTTCATTAATGATCTGCTCAAAATCAAAATTGGATGAGGAATTTAAAGTAATTACTGATATCCTATCCAATTACTGATATCCTATCCAATTACTGATATCCTATCCAAAAATGGGTACCCTCTGGATGTGATTAGGTCAGTTATGCAAACAAAAATAGTGGAATTCTCTGTAACTAAAATTCAAACAGTTAATGAATGTCCAGTATTTCTATGTTTGCCGTGACTGGGGACCGTAAGTGAGAAATTCGCAAAGCAAATCAACTCACCAGTGCAAAATTGTTATTTTGTTTCAAATGTCTGTGTTGTCTATGAGAACATTAATGCCGTCATCTCGAAAAGATGGTCTACCCCCCATCATAATAATAATGTAATTTATAATTTTGAATGTTGTTGCAATACCAACTGTGTAGGTTGAACAACATGAAGATTGGATGGAAGAATCCAGCAACACATACCTACAAAATCAGAAATGGGACATACAAAACAACAGACGTACTTGTCAACACATACTTACTGAGCACCTTATAAAAAACCGTCATGTGCAACGAACTTTAGCACAAACATTTTTTCAATCCTGAGTCGTGCTCACTCATTATTTTATCTAAAGATCTTGGAGACTATTCACGTCTGGTTAAGAAGGCCTTCTCTCTGTAAACAGAAGGAATGCCTCTTAGGTTTGAGTGTGATTAGTGCTAAGATCTTTGAGTTATATAACGTTGCTTTATTCACTTTCCCCCATTTTCTTATCTTTTTTCCCCAACACATAATTTAACGCAACATGATTTTATTTATTTTATTTGTACATATTTTCAATTATCATTTGGGTTTTTTTCTCCCCCAAAACAAATCCCTCATTTTTATTCCTCTGTTCACCCCGTTGACTTTATTTTAAAATCATGAATTTAAGTTTTTCCTTTATGACTGCGATAAAGAATCATGATACAAATATATCTCTTCTCACTATGATGAAAATCAATAAATATTATTTCAACTAGATAATAACTTAAGCAACACTTATATAAACGGAGAAAATTCTAGAGTCTAACAGACCGAGGGAAAGAATTATTAGAATAAAAGGTTTTCTGATACATAGATACATAAACAGTGAAGGTGTGAGATTTTGCTGATAGTCGGGTTTATTCAAAGTGTGTACGCCGAGGGGGCACAATTACCTATCACACCACATTCTGTGAAATTACTTATAAAACAGGCATGCGGATGCAAGGTTGTAGAAATATGATCAAGTGGAGCTTAAACGTATAGATGGAACCTATTAGATTAAATACTCTTTTTTAATGTGTCTAAGATGATTGTTATTGTATGTGTAGCCATCTATATGTTGTTACAATAGTCAACCACTTGTAGTTACAAAAAATTTTTATGTTCAGATGAATTAAAATTAACACACTGATAAGTTAAACACTTGTAGTTACAAAATTACGATGATGAAAATCATAGCAAAACAATATTTAACGTGTCTAACATGATTGTTATGGTATTTGTAGCCATCTATATGTTGTTACAATAGTCAATGCATATGCAAACGTAGTCGTCCAGGACAGTCTCAGTCAAAAGTAATTTTCTAACAGGGTTGCGCAAGCCCATCTTCTTTCAAGAATTTTTTCCAATGTTTTTAAATTATTTGCTAATGAATTTGACAATTAGTAAACTAAAAAATTGTTCAAACCAAACGAACCATTACATTGTTCCTACCAATATTTAAAGACAAATGAAACATTAAGTTAACCACTTGTAGTTACAAAAAATTTTTATGTTCAGATGAATTAAAATTAACACACTAATAAGTTAAACACTTGTAGTTACAAAATTACGATATACCTATCACACCTATCATTTTCTTTTCTTTTTTCCCCAACACATAATTTAACGCAATGTGTTTTTATTTGTACATATTTTCAATTATCATTTGTGTTCCCTCAATTTTTATTCCTCTCTTCACCCCGTTGACTTTATTTTAAAATCATGAATTTAAGTTTTTCCTTCATGACAGCGATATATAAATTTTGTACCCCTCAAAGAATCATGATACAAATATATCTCTTCTCACTATGATGAAAATCAATAAATATTATTTCAACTAGAAAATAACTTAAGCAACACTTGTAGCAACTTACTCTATGTCAAGTTAGAAAATATCTGATCATTTTTGTGATGTGTCTTGTATGAATTTTTTTAGATGAAATAAATCTACATGTTGTGGTTCAATCTAATAATATTGACCGGACGTGAATAGTCTCCAATATTATTTCTATATTGACACAGAGTAAGTCAATACAAGTGTTGCTTAAGTTACTATCAAGTTGAAATAATATTTAGTGTTTTGTTGTGATTTTCATCATAGTGAGAAGACATATATATATATATATGTATATATATATATATGTATATATATATATACAATATTACAATATATATATACTTGTATCTTAATGTAACAATGAAAGTAAATAACCATATGTCCACCTAATATGTATTATTGCATACAATATTTTGCTTGCTTAAAGCATGTATTTATAACTGATATATAAATATGCAAAATTATCAAATATATTGAAACATTTTATTCATGTTGATTTGTACCTAAAATACACAAAATTGGTTGAAAAAGCTGCCGTGATATTCTACATATTTCCATATCTATTCATTCATATGTTTTTTTTCTTACATTTGTAAATTCCATTATTCCATCAGCATTTGTTTGAGGGAATATATCCACTCACCTCTAATTCATCCGAACATAAACAATTATTTTTTAACTACAAACGTTTAACTTATAAGTGTGTGTCAGTTTACTAAGTCTTAAATACATTAGCACATAATTTCAGAACATTAGAAAGATTTCTTAAAAGGTGTTTTTTTTCACCCCTGCAAGAAATTTATTTGGGACTGGGACTATCTTGGACGTCTATATTTTCATATGCATTGTGTATGGTTGCAACGTATAACTTTGATTAATTAACTAATCAATTGTTTATATAGAAGACATTGGAGACTAGGTACAAAGCTACTTGATATAAGAAATATTAACAAGAACGAAATATGATAGAACAGAGGCAGTATTTGCCTTATCTGAAAAGACCAAAATTATAAGAAACACAGTATGAATTGCATATTGCTTTTGAGAAACAAATTGCTGGAAGCTGGCGAAAGCAATGACCCAGTAAATTACCACTTCATAAGCCTCCGCCCACCTTTTGCCAAAATATTTGAGTCCATAATTAACCAAGCTCTAGTCCGTCACCTTACAGATGCTAAACTTCTTACCAACCAACAATATGGATGCCCGTTCCACAGCAGACATTGTAACTATAATCTTTGAGCGTATATACCATTCACTTAATAAAGCATATACCATTTACTTGACAAAGCACTATGATGAAAATCAATAAATATTATTTCAACTAGATAATAACTTAAGCAACAGTTATATCAACTTACTCTTTGTTAAGTTAGAAAATATCTGATCATTTTTGTGATGTGTCAGACATATATATACAGATATAAAACAAATCCCTCATTTTTATTCCTCTCTTCACCCCGTTGACTTTATTTTAAATATATTTAATCATGAATTTAAGTTTTTCCTTCATGACTGCGATATATAAATTTTGTACCCCTCAAAGAATCATGATACAAATATATCTCTTCTCACTATGATGAAAATCAATAAATATTATTTAAACTAGATAATAACTTAAGCAACACATGAAATAAATCTTCATGACTGCGATATATAAATTTTGTACCCCTCAAAGAATCATGATACAAATATATCTCTTCTCACTATGATGAAAATCAATAAATATTATTTCAACTAGAATAGAAGTTATATATATTATATAAGATAATAACTTAAGCAACACTTATATCAACTTACTCTTTGTCAAGTTAGAAAATATCTGATCATGTGTCTTGTATGAATTTTTTTAGATGAAATAAATCTACATGTTGTGGTTCAATCTAATAATATTGACAGCAATAACAATAAAAATAAATCTACATGTTGTAGTTCAATTTAATAATATTGACAACACAACCAATAAAAATAAATCTACATGTTGTAGTTCAATCTAATAATATTGACAGCAATAACAATAAAAATAAATCTACATGTGGTTCAATCTAATAATATTGACAGCAATAACAATAAAAATAAATCTACATGTTGTGGTTCAATCTAATAATATTGACAGCAATAACAATAAAAATAAATCTACATGTGGTTCAATCTAATAATATTGACAGCAATAACAATTAAAATAAATCTACATGTTGTAGTTCAATCTAATAATATTGACAGCAATAACAATAAAAATAAATCTACATGTGGTTCAATCTAATAATATTGAAAGCAATAACAATAAAAATAAATCTACATGTTGTGGTTCAATCTAATAATATTGACAGCAATAACAATAAAAATAAATCCACATGTGGTTCAATCTAATAATATTGACAGCAATAACAATAAAAATAAAGCTACATGTTGTGGTTCAATCTAATAATATTGACAGCAATAACAATAAAAATAAATCTACATGTGGTTCAATCTAATAATATTGAAAGCAATAACAATAAAAATAAATCTACATGTTGTGGTTCAATCTAATAATATTGACAGCAATAACAATAAAAATAAATCTACATGTGGTTCAATCTAATAATATTGACAGCAATAACAATAAAAATAAATCTACATGTGGTTCAATCTAATAATATTGACAGCAATAACAATAAAAATAAATCTACATGTTTTGGTTCAATCTAATAATATTGACAGCAATAACAATAAAAATAAATCTACATGTTGTGGTTCAATCTAATAATAATGACAGCAATAAAAAAAATAAATCTACATGTTGTGGTTCAATCTAATAATATTGACAGCAATAACAATAAAAATAAATCTACATGTTGTGGTTCAATCTAATAATAGTGACAGCAATAACAATAAAAATAAATCTACATGTTGTAGTTCAATCGAATAATATTGACAGCAATAACAATAAAAATATATCTACATGTGGTTCAATCTAATAATATTGACAGCAATAACAATAAAAATAAATCTACATGTTGTGGTTCAATCTAATAATATTGACAGCAATAACAATAAAAATAAATCTACATGTTGTGGTTCAATCTAATAATATTGAAAGCAATAACAATAAAAATAAATCTACATGTTGTGGTTCAATCTAATAATATTGACAGCAATAACAAAAAAAATAAATCTACATGTTGTGGTTCAATCTAATAATATTGACAGCAATAACAAAAAAAATAAATCTACATGTGGTTCAATCTAATAATATTGACAGCAATAACAATAAAAATAAATCTACATGTTTTGGTTCAATCTAATAATATTGACAGCAATAACAAAAAAAATAAATCTACATGTTGTGGTTCAATCTAATAATATTGACAGCAATAACAAAAAAAATAAATCTACATGTTGTGGTTCAATCTAATAATATTGACAGCAATAACAATAAAAATAAATCTACATGTGGTTCAATCTAATAATATTGACAGCAATAACAATAAAAATAAATCTACATGTTGTAGTTCAATCTAATAATATTGACAGCAATAACAATAAAAATAAATCTACATGTGGTTCAATCTAATAATATTGACAGCAATAACAATAAAAATAAATCTACATGTTTTGGTTCAATCTAATAATATTGACAGCAATAACAATAAAAATAAATCTACATGTGGTTCAATCTAATAATATTGACAGCAATAACAATAAAAATAAATCTACATGTTTTGGTTCAATCTAATAATATTGACAGCAATAACAATAAAAATAAATCTACATGTGGTTCAATCTAATAATATTGACAGCAATAACAATAAAAATAAATCTACATGTTTTGGTTCAATCTAATAATATTGACAGCAATAACAATAAAAATAAATCTACATGTGGTTCAATCTAATAATATTGACAGCAATAACAATAAAAATAAATCTACATGTTGTAGTTCAATGTAATAATATTGACAGCAATAACAATAAAAATAAATCTACATGTTGTAGTTCAATCTAATAATATTGACAGCAATAACAATAAAAATAAATCTACATGTTGTGGTTCAATCTAATAATATTGACAGCAATAACAATAAAAATAAATCTACATGTTGTAGTTCAATCTAATAATATTGACAGCAATAACAATAAAAATAAATCTACATGTTGTAGTTCAATCTAATAATATTGACAGCAATAACAATAAAAATAAATCTACATGTTGTGGTTCAATCTAATAATATTGACAGCAATAACAATAAAAATAAATCTACATGTGGTTCAATCTAATAATATTGACAGCAATAACAATAAAAATAAACCTACATGTTGTGGTTCAATCTAATAATATTGACAGCAATAACAATAAAAATAAATCTACATGTTGTAGTTCAATTTAATAATATTGACAACACAACCAATAAAAATAAATCTACATGTTTTGGTTCAATCTAATAATATTGACAGCAATAACAATAAAAATAAATCTACATGTGGTTCAATCTAATAATATTGACAGCAATAACAATAAAAATAAATCTACATGTTGTGGTTCAATCTAATAATATTGACAGCAATAACAATAAAAATAAATGTACATGTAGTAGTTCAATCTAATAATATTGACAGCAATAACAATTAAAATAAATCTACATGCTGTAGTTCAATCTAATAATATTGACAGCAATAACAATAAAAAAAAATCTACATGTTGTAGTTCAATCTAATAATATTGACAGCAATAACAATAAAAATAAATCTACATGTTGCGGTTCAATCTAATAATATTGACAGCAATAACAATAAACATAAATCTACATGTTGTAGTTCAATCGAATAATATTGACAGCAATAACAATAAAAATAAATCTACATGTTGTGGTTTAATCTAATAATATTGACAGCAATAACAATAAAAATAAATCTACATGTTGTAGTTCAATCGAATAATATTGACAGCAGTAACAATAAACATAAATCTACATGTTGTAGTTCAATCTAATAATATTGACAGCAATAACAATAAACATAAATCTACATGTTGTAGTTCAATCTAATAATATTGACAGCAATAACAATAAAAATAAATCTACATGTTGTAGTTCAATCTAATAATATTGACAGCAATAACAATAAACATAAATCTACATGTTGTGGTTCAATCTAATAATATTGACAGCAATAACAATAAAAATAAATCTACATGTTGTAGTTCAATCGAATAATATTGACAGCAATAACAATAAAAATAAATCTACATGTTGTAGTTCAATCTAATAATATTGACAGCAATAACAATAAAAATAAATCTACATGTTGTAGTTCAATTTAATAATATTGACAACAATAACAATAAAAATAAATCTACATGTTGTGGTTCAATCTAATAATATTGACAGCAATAACAATTAAAATAAATCTACATGTTGTAGTTCAAGCGAATAATATTGACAGCAATAACAATAAAAATAAATCTACATGTTGTAGTTCAATCTAATAATATTGACAGCAATAACAATAAAAATAAATCTACATGTTTTGGTTCAATCTAATAATATTGACAGCAATAACAATTAAAATAAATCTACATGTTGTAGTTCAATCTAATAATATTGAAAGCAATAACAATAAAAATAAATCTACATGTTGTGGTTCAATCTAATAATATTGACAGTAATAACAATAAAAATAAATCTACATGTTGTAGTTCAATCTAATAATATTGAAAGCAATAACAATTAAAATAAATCTACATGTTGTGGTTCAATCGAATAATATTGACAGCAATAACAATAAAAATAAATCTACATGTTGTGGTTCAATCTAATAATATTGACAGCAATAACAATAAAAATAAATCTACATGTTGTAGTTCAATCTAATAATATTGAAAGCAATAACAATAAAAATAAATCTACATGTTTTGGTTCAATCTAATAATATTGACAGCAATAACAATTAAAATAAATCTACATGTTGTAGTTCAAGCGAATAATATTGACAGCAATAACAATAAACATAAATCTACATGTTGTAGTTCAATCTAATAATATTGACAGCAATAACAATAAACATAAATCTACATGTTGTGGTTCAATCTAATAATATTGACAGCAATAACAATAAAAATAAATCTACATGTTGTGGTTCAATCTAATAATATTGACAGCAATAACAATAAAAATAAATCTACATGTTGTGGTTCAATCTAATAATATTGACAGCATTAACAATAAAAATAAATCTACATGTTGTGGTTCAATCTAATAATATTGACAGCAATAACAATAAAAATAAATCTACATGTTGTAGTTCAATCTAATAATATTGAAAGCAATAACAATAAAAATAAATCTACATGTTTTGGTTCAATTTAATAATATTGACAGCAATAACAATAAAAATAAATCTACATGTTGTAGTTCAATCTAATAATATTGACAGCAATAACAATAAAAATAAATCTACATGTTGTAGTTCAATCTAATAATATTGACAGCAATAACAATAAAAATAAATCTACATGTTGTAGTTCAATCTAATAATATTGACAGCAATAACAATAAACATAAATCTACATGTTGTGGTTCAATCTAATAATATTGACAGCAATAACAATAAAAATAAATCTACATGTTGTAGTTCAATCGAATAATATTGACAGCAATAACAATAAAAATAAATCTACATGTTGTAGTTCAATCTAATAATATTAACAGCAATAACAATAAAAATAAATCTACATGTTGTAGTTCAATTTAATAATATTGACAACAATAACAATAAAAATAAATCTACATGTTGTGGTTCAATCTAATAATATTGACAGCAATAACAATTAAAATAAATCTACATGTTGTAGTTCAAGCGAATAATATTGACAGCAATAACAATAAAAATAAATCTACATGTTGTAGTTCAATCTAATAATATTGACAGCAATAACAATAAAAATAAATCTACATGTTTTGGTTCAATCTAATAATATTGACAGCAATAACAATTAAAATAAATCTACATGTTGTAGTTCAATCTAATAATATTGAAAGCAATAACAATAAAAATACATCTACATGTTTTGGTTCAATCTAATAATATTGACAGCAATAACAATTAAAATAAATCTACATGTTGTAGTTCAAGCGAATAATATTGACAGCAATAACAATAAACATAAATCTACATTTGGTTCAATCTAATAATATTGAAAGCAATAACAATAAAAATAAATCTACATGTGGTTCAATCTAATAATATTGACAGCAATAACAATAAAAATAAATCTACATGTTGTAGTTCAATCTAATAATATTGAAAGCAATAACAATAAAAATACATCTACATGTTTTGGTTCAATCTAATAATATTGACAGCAATAACAATTAAAATAAATCTACATGTTGTAGTTCAAGCGAATAATATTGACAGCAATAACAATAAACATAAATCTACATGTTGTAGTTCAATCTAATAATATTGACAGCAATAACAATAAACATAAATCTACATGTTGTGGTTCAATCTAATAATATTGACAGCAATAACAATAAAAATAAATCTACATGTTGTGGTTCAATCTAATAATATTGACAGCAATAACAATAAAAATAAATCTACATGTTGTAGTTCAATCTAATAATATTGACAGCATTAACAATAAAAATAAATCTACATGTTGTTGTTCAATCTAATAATATTGACAGCAATAACAATAAAAATAAATCTACATGTTGTAGTTCAATCTAATAATATTGAAAGCAATAACAATAAAAATAAATCTACATGTTTTGGTTCAATCTAATAATATTGACAGCAATAACAATAAAAATAAATCTACATGTTGTAGTTCAAGCGAATAATATTGACAGCAATAACAATAAAAATAAATCTACATGTTGTGGTTCAATCTAATAATATTGACAGCAATAACAATAAAAATAAATCTACATGTTGTAGTTCAATCTAATAATATTGACAGCAATAACAATAAAAATAAATCTACATGTTTTGGTTCAATCTAATAATATTGACAGCAATAACAATAAAAATAAATCTACATGTTTTGGTTCAATCTAATAATATTGACAGCAATAACAATAAAAATAAATCTACATGTTGTGGTTCAATCTAATAATATTGACAGCAATAACAATAAAAATAAATCTACATGTTGTAGTTCAATCTAATAATATTGAAAGCAATAACAATAAAAATAAATCTACATGTTGTGGTTCAATCTAATAATATTGACAGCAATAACAATAAAAATAAATCTACATGTTTTGGTTTAATCTAATAATATTGACAACAATAACAATAAAAATAAATCTACATGTAGTTCAATCTAATAATATTGACAGCAATAACAATAAAAATAAATCTACATGTTGTGGTTCAATCTAATAATATTGACAGCAATAACAATAAAAATAAATCTACATGTGGTTCAATCTAATAATATTGGCAGCAATAAAAATAAAAATAAATCTACATGTTGTGGTTCAATCTAATAATATTGACAGCAATAACAATAAAAATAAATCTACATGTTGTGGTTCAATCTAATAATATTGACAGCAATAACAATAAAAATAAATCTACATGTGGTTCAATCTAATAATATTGAAAGCAATAACAATAAAAATAAATCTACATGGTGTGGTTCAATCTAATAATATTGACAGCAATAACAATAAAAATAAATCTACATGTTGTAGTTCAAGCGAATAATATTGACAGCAATAACAATAAAAATAAATCTACATGTTGTAGTTCAATCTAATATGATTGACAGCAATAACAATAAAAATAAATCTACATGTTGTAGTTCAATCTAATAATATTGACAGCAATAACAATAAAAATAAATCTACATGTTGTAGTTCAATCTAATAATATTGACAGCAATAACAATAAAAATAAATCTACATGTTGTGGTTCAATCTAATAATATTGACAGCAATAACAATAAAAATAAATCTACATGTTGTAGTTCAATCTAATAATATTGAAAGCAATAACAATAAAAATAAATCTACATGTTTTGGTTCAATCTAATAATATTGACAGCAATAACAATAAAAATAAATCTACATGTTGTGGTTCAATCTAATAATATTGACAGCAATAACAATAAAAATAAATCTACATGTAGTTCAATCTAATAATATTGACAGCAATAACAATAAAAATAAATCTACATGTTGTGGTTCAATCTAATAATATTGACAGCAATAACAATAAAAATAAATCTACATGTGGTTCAATCTAACAATATTGACAGCAATAACAATAAAAATAAATCTACATGTTTTGGTTCAATCTAATAATATTGACAGCAATAACAATAAAAATAAATCTACATGTTGTGGTTCAATCTAATAATATTGACAGCAATAACAATAAAAATAAATCTACATGTTGTGGTTCAATCTAATAATATTGACAGCAATAACAATAAAAATAAATCTACATGTTTTGGTTCAATCTAATAATATTGACAGCAATAACAATAAAAATAAATCTACATGTTGTGGTTCAATCTAATAATATTGACAGCAATAACAATAAAAATAAATCTACATGTTGTGGTTCAATCTAATAATATTGACAGCAATAACAATAAAAATAAATCTACATGTTTTGGTTCAATCTAATAATATTGACAGCAATAACAATTAAAATAAATCTACATGTTGTGGTTCAATCTAATAATATTGACAGCAATAACAATAAAAATAAATCTACATGTTGTGGTTCAATCTAATAATATTGACAGCAATAACAATAAAAATAAATCTACATGTTGTAGTTGAATTTAATAACATTGACAGCAATAACAATAAAAATAAATCTTCATGTTGTAGTTCAATCTAATAATATTGACAGCAATAACAATAAAAATAAATCTACATGTAGTTCAATCTAATAATATTGAAAGCAATAACAATAAAAATAAATCTACATGTTGTAGATCAATCTAATAATATTGAAAGAAATAACAATAAAAATAAATCTACATGTGGTTCAATCTAATAATATTGAAAGCAATAACAATAAAAATAAATCTACATGTTGTGGTTCAATCTAATAATATTGACAGCAATAACAATAAAAATAAATCTACATGTTGTAGTTCAATCTAATAATATTGACAGCATTAACAATAAAAATAAATCTACATGTTGTTGTTCAATCTAATAATATTGACAGCAATAACAATAAAAATAAATCTACATGTTGTAGTTCAATCTAATAATATTGAAAGCAATAACAATAAAAATAAATCTACATGTTTTGGTTCAATCTAATAATATTGACAGCAATAACAATAAAAATAAATCTACATGTTGTAGTTCAAGCGAATAATATTGACAGCAATAACAATAAAAATAAATCTACATGTTGTGGTTCAATCTAATAATATTGACAGCAATAACAATAAAAATAAATCTACATGTTGTAGTTCAATCTAATAATATTGACAGCAATAACAATAAAAATAAATCTACATGTTTTGGTTCAATCTAATAATATTGACAGCAATAACAATAAAAATAAATCTACATGTTTTGGTTCAATCTAATAATATTGACAGCAATAACAATAAAAATAAATCTACATGTTGTGGTTCAATCTAATAATATTGACAGCAATAACAATAAAAATAAATCTACATGTTGTAGTTCAATCTAATAATATTGAAAGCAATAACAATAAAAATAAATCTACATGTTGTGGTTCAATCTAATAATATTGACAGCAATAACAATAAAAATAAATCTACATGTTTTGGTTTAATCTAATAATATTGACAACAATAACAATAAAAATAAATCTACATGTAGTTCAATCTAATAATATTGACAGCAATAACAATAAAAATAAATCTACATGTTGTGGTTCAATCTAATAATATTGACAGCAATAACAATAAAAATAAATCTACATGTGGTTCAATCTAATAATATTGGCAGCAATAAAAATAAAAATAAATCTACATGTTGTGGTTCAATCTTATAATATTGACAGCAATAACAATAAAAATAAATCTACATGTTGTGGTTCAATCTAATAATATTGACAGCAATAACAATAAAAATAAATCTACATGTGGTTCAATCTAATAATATTGAAAGCAATAACAATAAAAATAAATCTACATGGTGTGGTTCAATCTAATAATATTGACAGCAATAACAATAAAAATAAATCTACATGTTGTAGTTCAAGCGAATAATATTGACAGCAATAACAATAAAAATAAATCTACATGTTGTAGTTCAATCTAATATGATTGACAGCAATAACAATAAAAATAAATCTACATGTTGTAGTTCAATCTAATAATATTGACAGCAATAACAATAAAAATAAATCTACATGTTGTAGTTCAATCTAATAATATTGACAGCAATAACAATAAAAATAAATCTACATGTTGTGGTTCAATCTAATAATATTGACAGCAATAACAATAAAAATAAATCTACATGTTGTAGTTCAATCTAATAATATTGAAAGCAATAACAATAAAAATAAATCTACATGTTTTGGTTCAATCTAATAATATTGACAGCAATAACAATAAAAATAAATCTACATGTTGTGGTTCAATCTAATAATATTGACAGCAATAACAATAAAAATAAATCTACATGTAGTTCAATCTAATAATATTGACAGCAATAACAATAAAAATAAATCTACATGTTGTGGTTCAATCTAATAATATTGACAGCAATAACAATAAAAATAAATCTACATGTGGTTCAATCTAACAATATTGACAGCAATAACAATAAAAATAAATCTACATGTTTTGGTTCAATCTAATAATATTGACAGCAATAACAATAAAAATAAATCTACATGTTGTGGTTCAATCTAATAATATTGACAGCAATAACAATAAAAATAAATCTACATGTTGTGGTTCAATCTAATAATATTGACAGCAATAACAATAAAAATAAATCTACATGTTTTGGTTCAATCTAATAATATTGACAGCAATAACAATAAAAATAAATCTACATGTTGTGGTTCAATCTAATAATATTGACAGCAATAACAATAAAAATAAATCTACATGTTGTGGTTCAATCTAATAATATTGACAGCAATAACAATAAAAATAAATCTACATGTTTTGGTTCAATCTAATAATATTGACAGCAATAACAATTAAAATAAATCTACATGTTGTGGTTCAATCTAATAATATTGACAGCAATAACAATAAAAATAAATCTACATGTTGTGGTTCAATCTAATAATATTGACAGCAATAACAATAAAAATAAATCTACATGTTGTAGTTGAATTTAATAACATTGACAGCAATAACAATAAAAATAAATCTTCATGTTGTAGTTCAATCTAATAATATTGACAGCAATAACAATAAAAATAAATCTACATGTAGTTCAATCTAATAATATTGAAAGCAATAACAATAAAAATAAATCTACATGTTGTAGATCAATCTAATAATATTGAAAGAAATAACAATAAAAATAAATCTACATGTGGTTCAATCTAATAATATTGAAAGCAATAACAATAAAAATAAATCTACATGTTGTGGTTCAATCTAATAATATTGACAGCAATAACAATAAAAATAAATCTACATGTGGTTCAATCTAATAATATTGACAGCAATAACAATAAAAATAAATCTACATGTGGTTCAATCTAATAATATTGACAGCAATAACAATAAAAATAAATCTACATGTTGTGGTTCAATCTAATAATATTGACAGCAATAACAATAAAAATAAATCTACATGTTGTGGTTCAATCTAATAATATTGACAGCAATAACAATAAAAATAAATCTACATGTTTTGGTTCAATCTAATAATATTGACAGCAATAACAATAAAAATAAATCTACATGTTGTGGTTCAATCTAATAATATTGACAGCAATAACAATAAAAATAAATCTACATGTTGTAGTTCAATCTAATAATATTGAAAGCAATAACAATAAAAATAAATCTACATGTTGTGGTTTAATCTAATAATATTGACAGCAATAACAATAAAAATAAATCTACATGTTTTGGTTCAATCTAATAATATTGACAGCAATAACAATAAAAATAAATCTACATGTGGTTCAATCTAATAATATTGACAGCAATAACAATAAAAATAAATCTACATGTTGTAGTTCAATCTAATAATATTGACAGCAATAACAATAAAAATAAATCTACATGTTGTGGTTCAATCTAATAATATTGACAACAATAACAATAAAAATAAATCTACATGTTGTGGTTCAATCTAATAATATTGACAACAATAACAATAAAAATAAATCTACATGTTGTAGTTCAATCTAATAATATTGACAACAATAACAATAAAAATAAATCTACATGTTGTAGTTCAATTTAATAATATTTACAGCAATAACAATAAACATAAATCTACATGTTGTGGTTTAATCTAATAATATTGACAGCAATAACAATAAAAATAAATCTACATGTTTTGGTTCAATCTAATAATATTGACAGCAATAACAATAAAAATAAATCTACATGTGGTTCAATCTAATAATATTGACAGCAATAACAATAAAAATAAATCTACATGTTGTGGTTCAATCTAATAATATTGACAGCAATAACAATAAAAATAAATCTACATGTTGTGGTTCAATCTAATAATATTGACAACAATAACAATAAAAATAAATCTACATGTTGTGGTTCAATCTAATAATATTGACAGCAATAACAATAAAAATAAATCTACATGTTGTAGTTCAATCTAATAATATTGACAGCAATAACAATAAAAATAAATCTACATGTTGTAGTTCAATCTAATAATATTGACAGCAATAACAATAAAAATAAATCTACATGTTGTGGTTCAATCTAATAATATTGACAGCAATAACAATAAAAATAAATCTACATGTTGTAATTCAATCTAATAATATTGTCAGCAATAACAATAAAAATAAATCTACATGTTGTTGTTCAATCTAATAATATTGACAGCAATAACAATAAAAAAAATCTACATGTGGTTCAATCTAATAATATTGACAGCAATAACAATAAAAATAAATCTACATGTTGTAGTTCAATCTAATAATATTGACAGCAATAACAATAAAAATAAATCTACATGTTGTGGTTCAATCTAATAATATTGACAGCAATAACAATAAAAATAAATCTACATGTTGTAGTTCAATCTAATAATATTGACAGCAATAACAATAAAAATAAATCTACATGTGGTTCAATCTAATAATATTGACAGCAATAACAATAAAAATAAATCTACATGTTGTAGTTCAATCTAATAATATTGACAGCAATAACAATAAAAATAAATCTACATGTAGTTCAATCTAATAATATTGACAGCAATAACAATAAAAATAAATCTACATGTAGTTCAATCCAATAATATTGACAGCAATAACAATAAAAATAAATCTACATGTGGTTTAATCTAATAATATTGACAGTCATAAAAATAAAAATAAATCTACATGTTGTAGTTCAATCTAATAATATTGACAGCAATAACAATAAAAATAAATCTACATGTTGTGGTTCAATCTAATATTGACAGCAATAACAATAAAAATAAATCTACATGTTGTGGTTCATTCTAATAATATTGACAGCAATAACAATAAAAATAAATCTACATGTCGTAGTTCAATCTAATAATATTGACAGCAATAAAAAAAAATAAATGTACATGTTGTGGTTCAATTTAATAATATTGACAGCAATAACAATAAAAATAAATCTACATGTTGTTGTTCAATCTAATAATATTGACAGCAATAAAAAAAAAATAAATGTACATGTTGTGGTTCAATCTAATAATATTGACAGCAATAACAATAAAAATAAATCTACATGTCGTAGTTCAATCTAATAATATTGACAGCAATAACAATAAAAACAAATCTACATGTGGTTCAATCTAATAATATTGACAGCAATAACAATAAAAATAAATCTACATGTTGTAGTTCAATCTAAAAATATTAACAGCAATAACAATAAACATAAATCTACATGTGGTTCAATCTAATAATATTGACAGTCATAAAAATAAAAATGAATCTACATGTTGTAGTTCAATCTAATAATATTGACAGCAATAACAATAAAAATAAATCTACATGTTGTGGTTCAATCTTATAATATTTACAGCAATAACAATAAAAATAAATCTACATGTTGTAGTTCAATCTAATAATATTGACAGCAATAACAATAAAAATAAATCCACATGTGGTTCAATCTAATAATATTGACAGCAATAACAATAAAAATAAATCTACATGTTGTAGTTCAATCTAATAATATTGACAGCAATAACAATAAAAATAAATCTACATGTCGTAGTTCAATCTAATAATATTGACAGCAATAACAATAAAAACAAATCTACATGTGGTTCAATCTAATAATATTGACAGCAATAACAATAAAAATAAATCTACATGTTGTAGTTCAATCTAAAAATATTGACAGCAATAACAATAAAAATAAATCTACATGTGGTTCAATCTAATAATATTGACAGTCATAAAAATAAAAATGAATCTACATGTTGTAGTTCAATCTAATAATATTGACAGCAATAACAATAAAAATAAATCTACATGTTGTAGTTCAATCTAATAATATTGACAGCAATAACAATAAAAATAAATCTACATGTTGTAGTTCAATCTAATAATATTGACAGCATTAACAATAAAAATAAATCCACATGTGGTTCAATTTAATAATATTGACAGCAATAACAATAAAAATAAATCTACATGTGGTTCAATCTAATAATATTGACAGCAATAACAATAAAAATAAATCTACATGTTGTAGTTCAATCTAATAATATTGACAGCAATAACAATAAAAATAAATCTACATGTTGTAGTTCAATCCAATAATATTGACAGCAATAACAATAAAAATAAATCTACATGTTGTAGTTCAATCTAATAATATTGACAGCAATAACAATAAAAATAAATCTACATGTTGTGGTTCATTCTAATAATATTGACAGCAATAACAATAAAAATAAATCTACATGTTGTAGTTCAATCTAATAATATTGACAGCAATAACAATAAAAATAAATCTACATGTTGTGGTTCAATCTCATAATATTTACAGCAATAACAATAAAAATAAATCTACATGTTGTGGTTCAATCTAATAATATTGACAGCATAAACAATAAAAATAAATCCACATGTGGTTCAATCTAATAATATTGACAGCAATAACAATAAAAATAAATCTACATGTGGTTCAATCTAATAATATTGACAGCAATAACAATAAAAATAAATCTACATGTGGTTCAATCTAATAATATTGACAGCAATAACAATAAAAATAAATCTACATGTGGTTCAATCTAATAATATTGACAGCAATAACAATAAAAATAAATCTACATGTGGTTCAATCTAATAATATTGACAGCAATAACAATAAAAATAAATCCACATGTGGTTCAATCTAATAATATTGACAGCAATAACAATAAAAATAAATCTACATGTGGTTCAATCTAATAATATTGACAGCAATAACAATAGAAATAAATCTACATGTTGTTGTTCAATCTTATAATATTTACAGCAATAACAATAAAAATAAATCTACATGTTGTAGTTCAATCTAATAATATTGACAGCAATAACAATAAAAATAAATCCACATGTGGTTCAATCTAATAATATTGACAGCATTAACAATAAAATAAATCCACATGTGGTTAAATCTAATAATATTGACAGCAATAACAATAAAAATAAATCTACATGTGGTTCAATCTAATAATATTGACAGCAATAACAATAAAAATAAATCTACATGTGGTTCAATCTAATAATATTGACAGCAATAACAATAAAAATAAATCCACATGTGGTTCAATCTAATAATATTGACAGCAATAACAATAAAAATAAATCTACATGTTGTGGTTCAATCTCATAATATTTCCAGCAATAACAATAAAAATAAATCTACATGTTGTAGTTCAATCTAATAATATTGACAGCATTAACAATAAAAATAAATCCACATGTGGTTCAATCTAATAATATTGACAGCAATAACAATAAAAATAAATCTACATGTGGTTCAATCTAATAATATTGACAGCATTAACAATAAAATAAATCCACATGTGGTTCAATCTAATAATATTGACAGCAATAACAATAAAAATAAATCTACATGTGGTTCAATCTAATAATATTGACAGCAATAACAATAAAAATAAATCTACATGTGGTTCAATCTAATAATATTGACAGCAATAACAATAAAAATAAATCTACATGTGGTTCAATCTAATAATATTGACAGCAATAACAATAAAAATAAATCTACATGTGGTTCAATCTAATAATATTGACAGCAATAACAATAAAAATAAATGCACATGTGGTTCAATCTAATAATATTGACAGCAATAACAATAAAAATAAATCTACATGTGGTTCAATCTAATAATATTGACAGCAATAACAATAAAAATAAATCTACATGTGGTTCAATCTAATAATATTGACAGCAATAACAATAAAAATAAATCTACATGTTGTAGTTCAATCTAATAATATTGACAGCAATAACAATAAAAATAAATCTACATGTTGTAGTTCAATCCAATAATATTGACAGCATTAACAATAAAAATAAATCTACATGTTGTAGTTCAATCTAATAATATTGACAGCAATAACAATAAAAATAAATCTACATGTTGTAGTTCAATCTAATAATATTGACAGCAATAACAATAAAAATAAATCTACATGTAGTTCAATCTAATAATATTGACAGCAATAACAATAAAAATAAATCTACATGTTGTAGTTCAATCCAATAATATTGACAGCAATAACAATAAAAATAAATCTACATGTTGTTCAATCTAATAATATTGACAGTCATAAAAATAAAAATAAATCTACATGTTGTAGTTCAATCTAATAATATTGACAGCAATAACAATAAAAATAAATCTACATGTGGTTCAATCTAATAATATTGACAGCAATAACAATAAAAATAAATCTACATGTTGTAGTTACATCTAATAATATTGACAGCAATAACAATAAAAATAAATCTACATGTAGTTCAATCTAATAATATTGACAGCAATAAAATTAAAAATAAATCTACATGTTGTAGTTCAATTTAATAATATTGACAGCAATAACAATAAAAATAAATCTACATGTTGTTGTTCAATCTAATAATATTGACAGCAATAACAATAAACATAAATCTACATGTTGTGGTTCAATCTAATAATATTGACAGCAATAACAATAAAAATAAATCTACATGTCGTAGTTCAATCTAATAATATTGACAGCAATAACAATAAAAACAAATCTACATGTGGTTCAATCTAATAATATTGACAGCAATAACAATAAAAATAAATCTACATGTTGTTGTTCAATCTAATAATATTGACAGCAATAAAAAAAAATAAATCTACATGTTGTGGTTCAATCTAATAATATTGACAGCAATAACAATAAAAATAAATCTACATGTCGTAGTTCAATCTAATAATATTGACAGCAATAACAATAAAAACAAATCTACATGTGGTTCAATCTAATAATATTGACAGCAATAACAATAAAAATAAATCTACATGTTGTAGTTCAATCTAAAAATATTAACAGCAATAACAATAAAAATAAATCTACATGTGGTTCAATCTAATAATATTGACAGTCATAAAAATAAAAATGAATCTACATGTTGTAGTTCAATCTAATAATATTGACAGCAATAACAATAAAAATAAATCTACATGTTGTGGTTCAATCTTATAATATTTACAGCAATAACAATAAAAATAAATCTACATGTTGTAGTTCAATCTAATAATATTGACAGCAATAACAATAAAAATAAATCCACATGTGGTTCAATCTAATAATATTGACAGCAATAACAATAAAAATAAATCTACATGTTGTAGTTCAATCTAATAATATTGACAGCAATAACAAAAAAAAATAATCTACATGTGGTTCAATCTAATAATATTGACAGCATTAACAATAAAAATAAATCCACATGTGGTTCAATCTAATAATATTGACAGCAATAACAATAAAAATAAATCCACATGTGGTTCAATCTAATAATATTTACAGCAATAACAATAAAAATAAATCTACATGTTGTAGTTCAATCTAATAATATTGACAGCATTAACAATAAAAATAAATCCACATGTGGTTCAATCTAATAATATTGACAGCAATAACAATAAAAATAAATCTACATGTGGTTCAATCTAATAATATTGACAGCAATAAAAATAAATCTACATGTTGTAGTTCAATCTAATAATATTGACAGCAATAACAATAAAAATAAATCTACATGTTGTAGTTCAATCTAATAATATTGACAGCAATAACAATAAAAATAAATCTACATGTTGTAGTTCAATCCAATAATATTGACAGCAATAACAATAAAAATAAATCTACATGTTGTAGTTCAATCTAATAATATTGACAGCAATAACAATAAAAATAAATCTACATGTTGTGGTTCAATCTTATAATATTTACAGCAATAACAATAAAAATAAATCTACATGTTGTAGTTCAATCTAATAATATTGACAGCAATAACAATAAAAATAAATCTACATGTGGTTCAATCTAATAATATTGACAGCATTAACAATAAAAATAAATCCACATGTGGTTCAATCTAATAATATTGACAGCAATAACAATAAAAATAAATCTACATGTGGTTCAATCTAATAATATTGACAGCAATAACAATAAAAATAAATCTACATGTGGTTCAATCTAATAATATTGACAGCAATAACAATAAAAATAAATCTACATGTGGTTCAATCTAATAATATTGACAGCAATAACAATAAAAATAAATCTACATGTGGTTCAATCTAATAATATTGACAGCAATAACAATAAAAATAAATCCACATGTGGTTCAATCTAATAATATTGACAGCAATAACAATAAAAATAAATCTACATGTGGTTCAATCTAATAATATTGACAGCAATAACAATAAAAATAAATCTACATGTTGTGGTTCAACATTATAATATTTACAGCAATAACAATAAAAATAAATCTACATGTTGTAGTTCAATCTAATAATATTGACAGCAATAACAATAAAAATAAATCTACATGTGGTTCAATCTAATAATATTGACAGCATTAACAATAAAATAAATCCACATGTGGTTCAATCTAATAATATTGACAGCAATAACAATAAAAATAAATCTACATGTGGTTCAATCTAATAATATTGACAGCAATAACAATAAAAATAAATCTACATGTGGTTCAATCTAATAATATTGACAGCAATAACAATAAAAATAAATCTACATGTGGTTCAATCTAATAATATTGACAGCAATAACAATAAAAATAAATCTACATGTGGTTCAATCTAATAATATTGACAGCAATAACAATAAAAATAAATCCACATGTGGTTCAATCTAATAATATTGACAGCAATAACAATAAAAATAAATCTACATGTGGTTCAATCTAATAATATTGACAGCAATAACAATAAAAATAAATCTACATGTGGTTCAATCTAATAATATTGACAGCAATAACAATAAAAATAAATCTACATGTAGTTCAATCTAATAATATTGACAGCAATAACAATAAAAATAAATCTACATGTTGTAGTTCAATCCAATAATATTGACAGCATTAACAATAAAAATAAATCTACATGTGGTTCAATCTAATAATATTGACAGCAATAACAATAAAAATAAATCTACATGTTGTAGTTCAATCTAATAATATTGACAGAAATAACAATAAAAATAAATCTACATGTAGTTCAATCTAATAATATTGAAAGCAATAACAATAAAAATAAATCTACATGTTGTAGTTCAATCCAATAATATTGACAGCAATAACAATAAAAATAAATCTACATGTGGTTTAATCTAATAATATTGACAGTCATAAAAATAAAAATAAATCTACATGTTGTAGTTCAATCTAATAATATTGACAGCAATAACAATAAAAATAAATCTACATGTGGTTCAATCTAATAATATTGACAGCAATAACAATAAAAATAAATCTACATGTTGTGGTTCAATCTAATATTGACAGCAATAACAATAAAAATAAATCTACATGTTGTGGTTCATTCTAATAATATTGACAGCAATAACAATAAAAATAAATCTACATGTCGTAGTTCAATCTAATAATATTGACAGCAATAAAAAAAAAATAAATGTACATGTTGTGGTTCAATTTAATAATATTGACAGCATTAACAATAAAAATAAATCTACATGTTGTGGTTCAATCTAATAATATTGACAGCAATAACAATAAAAATAAATCTACATGTAGTTCAATCGAATAATATTGACAGCAATAACAATAAAAATAAATCTACATGTTGTGGTTCAATCTAATAATATTGACAGCAATAACAATAAAAATAAATCTACATGTTGTGGTTCAATTTAATTATATTGACAGCAATAACAATAAAAATAAATCTACATGTTGTAGTTCAATCTAATAATATTGACAGCAATAACAATAAAAATAAATCTACATGTTGTAGTTCAATCTAATAATATTGAAAGCAATAACAATAAAAATAAATCTACATGATGTAGTTCAATTTAATAATATTGACAGCAATAACAATAAAAATAAATCTACATGTTGTAGTTCAATCTAATAATATTGACAGCAATAACAATAAAAATAAATCTACATGTGGTTCAATCTAATAATATTGACAGCAATAACAATAAAAATAAATCTACATGTTGTAGTTCAATCTAATAATATTGACAGCAATAACAATAAAAATAAATCTACATGTTGTGGTTCAATCTAATAATATTGACAGCAATAACAATAAAAATAAATCTAAATGTTGTGGTTCAATCTAATAATATTGACAGTAATAACAATAAAAATAAATCTACATGTTGTGGTTCAATCTAATAATATTGACAGCAATAACAATAAAAATAAATCTACATGTTGTGGTTCAATCTAATAATATTGACAGCAATAACAATAAAAATAAATCTACATGTTGTAGTTCAATCTAATAATATTGACAGCAATAACAATAAAAATAAATCTACATGTTGTAGTTCAATCTAATAATATTGACAGCAATAACAATAAAAATAAATCTATATGTTGTAGTTCAATCTAATAATATTGAAAGCAATAACAATAAAAATAAATCTACATGTTGTGGTTCAATCTAATAATATTGACAGCAATAAAAATAAAAATAAATCTACATGTTGTAGTTCAATCTTATAATATTGACAGCAATAACAATAAAAATAAATCTACATGTTGTGGTTCAATCTAATAATATTGACAGCAATAACAATAAAAATAAATCTACATGTTGTAGTTCAATCTAATAATATTGACAGCAATAACAATAAAAATAAATCTACATGTTGTAGTTCAATCTAATAATATTGAAAGCAATAACAATAAAAATAAATCTACATGTTGTGGTTCAATCTAATAATATTGACAGCAATAAAAATAAAAACAAATCTACATGTCGTAGTTCAATCTTATAATATTGACAGCAATAATAATAAAAATAAATCTACATGTTGTGGTTCAATCTAATAATATTGACAGCAATAACAATAAAAATAAATCTACATGTTGTAGTTCAATCTAATAATATTGACAGCAATAACAATAAAAATAAATCTACATGTAGTTCAATCTAATAATATTGACAGCAATAACAATAAAAATAAATCTACATGTTGTGGTTCAATCTAATAATATTGACAGCAATAACAATAAAAATAAATCTACATGTTGTAGTTCAATCTAATAATATTGACAGCAATAACAATAAAAATAAATCTACATGTAGTTCAATCGAATAATATTGACAGCAATAACAATAAAAATAAATCTACATGTTTTGGTTCAATCTAATAATATTGACAGCAATAACAATAAAAATAAATCTACATGTGGTTCAATCTAATAATATTGACAGCAATAACAATAAAAATAAATCTACATGTTGTGGTTCAATCTAATAATATTGACAGCAATAACAATAAAAATAAATCTACATGTAGTTCAATCGAATAATATTGACAGCAATAACAATAAAAATAAATCTACATGTTGCGGTTCAATCTAATAATATTGACAGCAATACCAATACAAATAAATCTACATGTTGCGGTTCAATCTAATAATATTGAAAGCAATAACAATAAAAATGAATCTACATGTTGTGGTTCAATCTAATAATATTGACAACAATATCAACAAAAATAAATCTGCATGTTGTAATCTAATAATTATGACAGCAATAACAATAAAAATAAATCTACATGTTGTGGTTCAATCTTATAATATTGACAGCAATACAAATAAATCTACATGTTGCGGTTCAATCTAATAATATTGAAAGCAATAACAATAAAAATAAATCTACATGTTGTGGTTCAATCTAATAATATTGTCAGCAATAACAATAAAAATAAATCTACATGTTGTGGTTAAATCTAATAATATTGACAGCAATAACAATAAAAATAAATCTACATGTTGTAGTTCAATCTAATAATATTGACAGCAATAACAATAAAAATAAATCCACATGTTGTTGTTCATTCTAATAATATTGACAGCAATAACAATAAAAATAAATCTACATGTTGTGGTTCAATCTAATAATATTGTCAGCAATAACAATAAAAATAAATCTACATGTTGTGGTTAAATCTAATAATATTGACAGCAATAACAATAAAAATAAATCTACATGTTGTAGTTCAATCTAATATTGACAGCAATAACAATAAAAATAAATCTACATGTTGTTGTTCATTCTAATAATATTGACAGCAATAACAATAAAAATAAATCTACATGTTGTGGTTCAATCTAATAATATTGACAGCAATAACAATAAAAATAAATATACATGTTGTGGTTCAATCTAATAATATTGACAGCAATAACAATAAAAATAAATCTACATGTTGTAGTTCAATTTAATAATATTGACAACAATAACAATAAAAATAAATCTACATGTTGTGGTTCAATCTAATAATATTGACAGCAATAACAATTAAAATAAATCTACATGTTGTAGTTCAATCGAATAATATTGACAGCAATAACAATAAAAATAAATCTACATGTTGTAGTTCAATCGAATAATATTGACAGCAATAACAATAAAAATAAATCTACATGTTGTGGTTCAATCTAATAATATTGACAGCAATAACAATAAAAATAAATCTACATGTTGTAGTTCAATCGAATAATATTGACATCAATAACAATAAAAATACATCTACATGTCGTGGTTCAATTTAATAATATTTACAGCAATAACAATGAAAAAAATCTACATGTTGTAGTTCAATTTAATAATATTTACAGCAATAACAATAAACATAAATCTACATGTTGTAGTTCAATCTAATAATATTGACAGCAATAACAATAAAAATAAATCTACATGTTGTGGTTCAATCTAATAATATTGACAGCAATAACAAAAAAATAAATCTACATGTTGTGGTTCAATCTAATAATATTGACAGCAATAACAATAAAAATAAATCTACATGTTGTGGTTCAATCTAATAATATTGACAGCAATAACAATAAAAATAAATCTACATGTTGTAGTTCAATTTAATAATATTGACAGCAATAACAATAAAAATAAATCTACATGTTGTAGTTCAATCTAATAATATTGACAGCAATAACAATAAAAATAAATCTACATGTTGTAGTTCAATTTAATAATATTGAAAGCAATAACAATAAAAATAAATCTACATGTGGTTCAATCTAATAATATTGACAGCAATAACAATAAAAATAAATCTACATGTTGTAGTTCAATCTAATAATATTGACAGCAATAACAATAAAAATAAATCTACATGTTGTAGTTCAATCTAATAATATTGACAGCAATAACAAAAAAAATAAATCTACATGTGGTTCAATCTAATAATATTGACAGCAATAACAATAAAAATAAATCTACATGTGGTTCAATCTAATAATATTGACAGCAATAACAATAAAAATAAATCTACATGTTTTGGTTCAATCTAATAATATTGACAGCAATAACAATAAAAATAAATCTACATGTAGTTCAATCGAATAATATTGACAGCAATAACAATAAAAATAAATCTACATGTTTTGGTTCAATCTAATAATATTGACAGCAATAACAATAAAAATAAATCTACATGTTGTGGTTCAATCTAATAATATTGACAGCAATAACAATAAAAATAAATCTACATGTTGTAGTTCAATCTAATAATATTGACAGCAATAACAATAAAAATAAATCTACATGTAGTTCAATCGAATAATATTGACAGCAATAACAATAAAAATAAATCTACATGTTTTGGTTCAATCTAATAATATTGACAGCAATAACAATAAAAATAAATCTACATGTGGTTCAATCTAATAATATTGACAGCAATAACAATAAAAATAAATCTACATGTTGTGGTTCAATCTAATAATATTGACAGCAATAACAATAAAAATAAATCTACATGTAGTTCAATCGAATAATATTGACAGCAATAACAATAAAAATAAATCTACATGTTGCGGTTCAATCTAATAATATTGACAGCAATACCAATACAAATAAATCTACATGTTGCGGTTCAATCTAATAATATTGAAAGCAATAACAATAAAAATGAATCTACATGTTGTGGTTCAATCTAATAATATTGACAACAATATCAACAAAAATAAATCTGCATGTTGTAATCTAATAATTATGACAGCAATAACAATAAAAATAAATCTACATGTTGTGGTTCAATCTTATAATATTGACAGCAATACAAATAAATCTACATGTTGCGGTTCAATCTAATAATATTGAAAGCAATAACAATAAAAATAAATCTACATGTTGTGGTTCAATCTAATAATATTGTCAGCAATAACAATAAAAATAAATCTACATGTTGTGGTTAAATCTAATAATATTGACAGCAATAACAATAAAAATAAATCTACATGTTGTAGTTCAATCTAATAATATTGACAGCAATAACAATAAAAATAAATCCACATGTTGTTGTTCATTCTAATAATATTGACAGCAATAACAATAAAAATAAATCTACATGTTGTGGTTCAATCTAATAATATTGTCAGCAATAACAATAAAAATAAATCTACATGTTGTGGTTAAATCTAATAATATTGACAGCAATAACAATAAAAATAAATCTACATGTTGTAGTTCAATCTAATAATATTGACAGCAATAACAATAAAAATAAATCTACATGTTGTTGTTCATTCTAATAATATTGACAGCAATAACAATAAAAATAAATCTACATGTTGTGGTTCAATCTAATAATATTGACAGCAATAACAATAAAAATAAATATACATGTTGTGGTTCAATCTAATAATATTGACAGCAATAACAATAAAAATAAATCTACATGTTGTAGTTCAATTTAATAATATTGACAACAATAACAATAAAAATAAATCTACATGTTGTGGTTCAATCTAATAATATTGACAGCAATAACAATTAAAATAAATCTACATGTTGTAGTTCAATCGAATAATATTGACAGCAATAACAATAAAAATAAATCTACATGTTGTAGTTCAATCGAATAATATTGACAGCAATAACAATAAAAATAAATCTACATGTTGTGGTTCAATCTAATAATATTGACAGCAATAACAATAAAAATAAATCTACATGTTGTAGTTCAATCGAATAATATTGACATCAATAACAATAAAAATACATCTACATGTCGTGGTTCAATTTAATAATATTTACAGCAATAACAATGAAAAAAATCTACATGTTGTAGTTCAATTTAATAATATTTACAGCAATAACAATAAACATAAATCTACATGTTGTAGTTCAATCTAATAATATTGACAGCAATAACAATAAAAATAAATCTACATGTTGTGGTTCAATCTAATAATATTGACAGCAATAACAAAAAAATAAATCTACATGTTGTGGTTCAATCTAATAATATTGACAGCAATAACAATAAAAATAAATCTACATGTTGTGGTTCAATCTAATAATATTGACAGCAATAACAATAAAAATAAATCTACATGTTGTAGTTCAATTTAATAATATTGACAGCAATAACAATAAAAATAAATCTACATGTTGTAGTTCAATCTAATAATATTGACAGCAATAACAATAAAAATAAATCTACATGTTGTAGTTCAATTTAATAATATTGAAAGCAATAACAATAAAAATAAATCTACATGTGGTTCAATCTAATAATATTGACAGCAATAACAATAAAAATAAATCTACATGTTGTAGTTCAATCTAATAATATTGACAGCAATAACAATAAAAATAAATCTACATGTTGTAGTTCAATCTAATAATATTGACAGCAATAACAAAAAAAATAAATCTACATGTGGTTCAATCTAATAATATTGACAGCAATAACAATAAAAATAAATCTACATGTGGTTCAATCTAATAATATTGACAGCAATAACAATAAAAATAAATCTACATGTTTTGGTTCAATCTAATAATATTGACAGCAATAACAATAAAAATAAATCTACATGTAGTTCAATCGAATAATATTGACAGCAATAACAATAAAAATAAATCTACATGTTTTGGTTCAATCTAATAATATTGACAGCAATAACAATAAAAATAAATCTACATGTGGTTCAATCTAATAATATTGACAGCAATAACAATAAAAATAAATCTACATGTTGTGGTTCAATCTAATAATATTGACAGCAATAACAATAAAAATAAATCTACATGTAGTTCAATCGAATAATATTGACAGCAATAACAATAAAAATAAATCTACATGTTGCGGTTCAATCTAATAATATTGACAGCAATACCAATACAAATAAATCTACATGTTGCGGTTCAATCTAATAATATTGAAAGCAATAACAATAAAAATGAATCTACATGTTGTGGTTCAATCTAATAATATTGACAACAATATCAACAAAAATAAATCTGCATGTTGTAATCTAATAATTATGACAGCAATAACAATAAAAATAAATCTACATGTTGTGGTTCAATCTTATAATATTGACAGCAATACAAATAAATCTACATGTTGCGGTTCAATCTAATAATATTGAAAGCAATAACAATAAAAATAAATCTACATGTTGTGGTTCAATCTAATAATATTGTCAGCAATAACAATAAAAATAAATCTACATGTTGTGGTTAAATCTAATAATATTGACAGCAATAACAATAAAAATAAATCTACATGTTGTAGTTCAATCTAATAATATTGACAGCAATAACAATAAAAATAAATCTACATGTTGTTGTTCATTCTAATAATATTGACAGCAATAACAATAAAAATAAATCTACATGTTGTGGTTCAATCTAATAATATTGTCAGCAATAACAATAAAAATAAATCTACATGTTGTGGTTAAATCTAATAATATTGACAGCAATAACAATAAAAATAAATCTACATGTTGTAGTTCAATCTAATAATATTGACAGCAATAACAATAAAAATAAATCTACATGTTGTTGTTCATTCTAATAATATTGACAGCAATAACAATAAAAATAAATCTACATGTTGTGGTTCAATCTAATAATATTGACAGCAATAACAATAAAAATAAATATACATGTTGTGGTTCAATCTAATAATATTGACAGCAATAACAATAAAAATAAATCTACATGTTGTAGTTCAATTTAATAATATTGACAACAATAACAATAAAAATAAATCTACATGTTGTGGTTCAATCTAATAATATTGACAGCAATAACAATTAAAATAAATCTACATGTTGTAGTTCAATCGAATAATATTGACAGCAATAACAATAAAAATAAATCTACATGTTGTAGTTCAATCTAATAATATTGACAGCAATAACAATAAAAATAAATCTACATGTTGTTGTTCATTCTAATAATATTGACAGCAATAACAATAAAAATAAATCTACATGTTGTGGTTCAATCTAATAATATTGACAGCAATAACAATAAAAATAAATATACATGTTGTGGTTCAATCTAATAATATTGACAGCAATAACAATAAAAATAAATCTACATGTTGTAGTTCAATTTAATAATATTGACAACAATAACAATAAAAATAAATCTACATGTTGTGGTTCAATCTAATAATATTGACAGCAATAACAATTAAAATAAATCTACATGTTGTAGTTCAATCGAATAATATTGACAGCAATAACAATAAAAATAAATCTACATGTTGTAGTTCAATCGAATAATATTGACAGCAATAACAATAAAAATAAATCTACATGTTGTGGTTCAATCTAATAATATTGACAGCAATAACAATAAAAATAAATCTACATGTTGTAGTTCAATCTAATAATATTGACAGCAATAACCATAAAAATAAATCTACATGTTGTAGTTCAATCTAATAATATTGAAAGCAATAACAATAAAAATAAATCTACATGATGTAGTTCAATTTAATAATATTGACAGCAATAACAATAAAAATAAATCTACATGTTGTAGTTCAATCTAATAATATTGACAGCAATAACAATAAAAATAAATCTACATTTGGTTCAATCTAATAATATTGACAGCAATAACAATAAAAATAAATCTACATGTTGTAGTTCAATCTAATAATATTGACAGCAATAACAATAAAAATAAATCTACATGTTGTGGTTCAATCTAATAATATTGACAGCAATAACAATAAAAATAAATCTAAATGTTGTGGTTCAATCTAATAATATTGACAGTAATAACAATAAAAATAAATCTACATGTTGTGGTTCAATCTAATAATATTGACAGCAATAACAATAAAAATAAATCTACATGTTGTGGTTCAATCTAATAATATTGACAGCAATAACAATAAAAATAAATCTACATGTTGTAGTTCAATCTAATAATATTGACAGCAATAACAATAAAAATAAATCTACATGTTGTAGTTCAATCTAATAATATTGACAGCAATAACAATAAAAATAAATCTATATGTTGTAGTTCAATCTAATAATATTGAAAGCAATAACAATAAAAATAAATCTACATGTTGTTGTTCAATCTAATAATATTGACAGCAATAAAAATAAAAATAAATCTACATGTTGTAGTTCAATCTTATAATATTGACAGCAATAACAATAAAAATAAATCTACATGTTGTGGTTCAATCTAATAATATTGACAGCAATAACAATAAAAATAAATCTACATGTTGTAGTTCAATCTAATAATATTGACAGCAATAACAATAAAAATAAATCTACATGTTGTAGTTCAATCTAATAATATTGAAAGCAATAACAATAAAAATAAATCTACATGTTGTGGTTCAATCTGATAATATTGACAGCAATAAAAATAAAAACAAATCTACATGTCGTAGTTCAATCTTATAATATTGACAGCAATAATAATAAAAATAAATCTACATGTTGTGGTTCAATCTAATAATATTGACAGCAATAACAATAAAAATAAATCTACATGTTGTAGTTCAATCTAATAATATTGACAGCAATAACAATAAAAATAAATCTACATGTAGTTCAATCGAATAATATTGACAGCAATAACAATAAAAATAAATCTACATGTTGTGGTTCAATCTAATAATATTGACAGCAATAACAATAAAAATAAATCTACATGTTGTAGTTCAATCTAATAATATTGACAGCAATAACAATAAAAATAAATCTACATGTAGTTCAATCGAATAATATTGACAGCAATAACAATAAAAATAAATCTACATGTTTTGGTTCAATCTAATAATATTGACAGCAATAACAATAAAAATAAATCTACATGTGGTTCAATCTAATATTATTGACAGCAATAACAATAAAAATAAATCTACATGTTGTGGTTCAATCTAATAATATTGACAGCAATAACAATAAAAATAAATCTACATGTAGTTCAATCGAATAATATTGACAGCAATAACAATAAAAATAAATCTACATGTTGCGGTTCAATCTAATAATATTGACAGCAATACCAATACAAATAAATCTACATGTTGCGGTTCAATCTAATAATATTGAAAGCAATAACAATAAAAATGAATCTACATGTTGTGGTTCAATCTAATAATATTGACAACAATATCAACAAAAATAAATCTGCATGTTGTAATCTAATAATTATGACAGCAATAACAATAAAAATAAATCTACATGTTGTGGTTCAATCTTATAATATTGACAGCAATACAAATAAATCTACATGTTGCGGTTCAATCTAATAATATTGAAAGCAATAACAATAAAAATAAATCTACATGTTGTGGTTCAATCTAATAATATTGTCAGCAATAACAATAAAAATAAATCTACATGTTGTGGTTAAATCTAATAATATTGACAGCAATAACAATAAAAATAAATCTACATGTTGTAGTTCAATCTAATAATATTGACAGCAATAACAATAAAAATAAATCTACATGTTGTTGTTCATTCTAATAATATTGACAGCAATAACAATAAAAATAAATCTACATGTTGTGGTTCAATCTAATAATATTGTCAGCAATAACAATAAAAATAAATCTACATGTTGTGGTTAAATCTAATAATATTGACAGCAATAACAATAAAAATAAATCTACATGTTGTAGTTCAATCTAATAATATTGACAGCAATAACAATAAAAATAAATCTACATGTTGTTGTTCATTCTAATAATATTGACAGCAATAACAATAAAAATAAATCTACATGTTGTGGTTCAATCTAATAATATTGACAGCAATAACAATAAAAATAAATATACATGTTGTGGTTCAATCTAATAATATTGACAGCAATAACAATAAAAATAAATCTACATGTTGTAGTTCAATTTAATAATATTGACAACAATAACAATAAAAATAAATCTACATGTTGTGGTTCAATCTAATAATATTGAAAGCAATAACAATAAAAATGAATCTACATGTTGTGGTTCAATCTAATAATATTGACAACAATATCAACAAAAATAAATCTGCATGTTGTAATCTAATAATTATGACAGCAATAACAATAAAAATAAATCTACATGTTGTGGTTCAATCTTATAATATTGACAGCAATACAAATAAATCTACATGTTGCGGTTCAATCTAATAATATTGAAAGCAATAACAATAAAAATAAATCTACATGTTGTGGTTCAATCTAATAATATTGTCAGCAATAACAATAAAAATAAATCTACATGTTGTGGTTAAATCTAATAATATTGACAGCAATAACAATAAAAATAAATCTACATGTTGTAGTTCAATCTAATAATATTGACAGCAATAACAATAAAAATAAATCTACATTTGGTTCAATCTAATAATATTGACAGCAATAACAATAAAAATAAATCTACATGTTGTAGTTCAATCTAATAATATTGACAGCAATAACAATAAAAATAAATCTACATGTTGTGGTTCAATCTAATAATATTGACAGCAATAACAATAAAAATAAATCTAAATGTTGTGGTTCAATCTAATAATATTGACAGTAATAACAATAAAAATAAATCTACATGTTGTGGTTCAATCTAATAATATTGACAGCAATAACAATAAAAATAAATCTACATGTTGTGGTTCAATCTAATAATATTGACAGCAATAACAATAAAAATAAATCTACATGTTGTTGTTCAATCTAATAATATTGACAGCAATAAAAATAAAAATAAATCTACATGTTGTAGTTCAATCTTATAATATTGACAGCAATAACAATAAAAATAAATCTACATGTTGTGGTTCAATCTAATAATATTGACAGCAATAACAATAAAAATAAATCTACATGTTGTAGTTCAATCTAATAATATTGACAGCAATAACAATAAAAATAAATCTACATGTTGTAGTTCAATCTAATAATATTGAAAGCAATAACAATAAAAATAAATCTACATGTTGTGGTTCAATCTAATAATATTGACAGCAATAAAAATAAAAACAAATCTACATGTCGTAGTTCAATCTTATAATATTGACAGCAATAATAATAAAAATAAATCTACATGTTGTGGTTCAATCTAATAATATTGACAGCAATAACAATAAAAATAAATCTACATGTTGTAGTTCAATCTAATAATATTGACAGCAATAACAATAAAAATAAATCTACATGTAGTTCAATCGAATAATATTGACAGCAATAACAATAAAAATAAATCTACATGTTGTGGTTCAATCTAATAATATTGACAGCAATAACAATAAAAATAAATCTACATGTTGTAGTTCAATCTAATAATATTGACAGCAATAACAATAAAAATAAATCTACATGTAGTTCAATCGAATAATATTGACAGCAATAACAATAAAAATAAATCTACATGTTTTGGTTCAATCTAATAATATTGACAGCAATAACAATAAAAATAAATCTACATGTGGTTCAATCTAATAATATTGACAGCAATAACAATAAAAATAAATCTACATGTTGTGGTTCAATCTAATAATATTGACAGCAATAACAATAAAAATAAATCTACATGTAGTTCAATCGAATAATATTGACAGCAATAACAATAAAAATAAATCTACATGTTGCGGTTCAATCTAATAATATTGACAGCAATACCAATACAAATAAATCTACATGTTGCGGTTCAATCTAATAATATTGAAAGCAATAACAATAAAAATGAATCTACATGTTGTGGTTCAATCTAATAATATTGACAACAATATCAACAAAAATAAATCTGCATGTTGTAATCTAATAATTATGACAGCAATAACAATAAAAATAAATCTACATGTTGTGGTTCAATCTTATAATATTGACAGCAATACAAATAAATCTACATGTTGCGGTTCAATCTAATAATATTGAAAGCAATAACAATAAAAATAAATCTACATGTTGTGGTTCAATCTAATAATATTGTCAGCAATAACAATAAAAATAAATCTACATGTTGTGGTTAAATCTAATAATATTGACAGCAATAACAATAAAAATAAATCTACATGTTGTAGTTCAATCTAATAATATTGACAGCAATAACAATAAAAATAAATCTACATGTTGTTGTTCATTCTAATAATATTGACAGCAATAACAATAAAAATAAATCTACATGTTGTGGTTCAATCTAATAATATTGTCAGCAATAACAATAAAAATAAATCTACATGTTGTGGTTAAATCTAATAATATTGACAGCAATAACAATAAAAATAAATCTACATGTTGTAGTTCAATCTAATAATATTGACAGCAATAACAATAAAAATAAATCTACATGTTGTTGTTCATTCTAATAATATTGACAGCAATAACAATAAAAATAAATCTACATGTTGTGGTTCAATCTAATAATATTGACAGCAATAACAATAAAAATAAATATACATGTTGTGGTTCAATCTAATAATATTGACAGCAATAACAATAAAAATAAATCTACATGTTGTAGTTCAATTTAATAATATTGACAACAATAACAATAAAAATAAATCTACATGTTGTGGTTCAATCTAATAATATTGAAAGCAATAACAATAAAAATGAATCTACATGTTGTGGTTCAATCTAATAATATTGACAACAATATCAACAAAAATAAATCTGCATGTTGTAATCTAATAATTATGACAGCAATAACAATAAAAATAAATCTACATGTTGTGGTTCAATCTTATAATATTGACAGCAATACAAATAAATCTACATGTTGCGGTTCAATCTAATAATATTGAAAGCAATAACAATAAAAATAAATCTACATGTTGTGGTTCAATCTAATAATATTGTCAGCAATAACAATAAAAATAAATCTACATGTTGTGGTTAAATCTAATAATATTGACAGCAATAACAATAAAAATAAATCTACATGTTGTAGTTCAATCTAATAATATTGACAGCAATAACAATAAAAATAAATCTACATGTTGTTGTTCATTCTAATAATATTGACAGCAATAACAATAAAAATAAATCTACATGTTGTGGTTCAATCTAATAATATTGTCAGCAATAACAATAAAAATAAATCTACATGTTGTGGTTAAATCTAATAATATTGACAGCAATAACAATAAAAATAAATCTACATGTTGTAGTTCAATCTAATAATATTGACAGCAATAACAATAAAAATAAATCTACATGTTGTTGTTCATTCTAATAATATTGACAGCAATAACAATAAAAATAAATCTACATGTTGTGGTTCAATCTAATAATATTGACAGCAATAACAATAAAAATAAATATACATGTTGTGGTTCAATCTAATAATATTGACAGCAATAACAATAAAAATAAATCTACATGTTGTAGTTCAATTTAATAATATTGACAACAATAACAATAAAAATAAATCTACATGTTGTGGTTCAATCTAATAATATTGACAGCAATAACAATTAAAATAAATCTACATGTTGTAGTTCAATCGAATAATATTGACAGCAATAACAATAAAAATAAATCTACATGTTGTAGTTCAATCGAATAATATTGACAGCAATAACAATAAAAATAAATCTACATGTTGTGGTTCAATCTAATAATATTGACAGCAATAACAATAAAAATAAATCTACATGTTGTAGTTCAATCGAATAATATTGACATCAATAACAATAAAAATACATCTACATGTCGTGGTTCAATTTAATAATATTTACAGCAATAACAATAAAAAAAATCTACATGTTGTAGTTCAATTTAATAATATTTACAGCAATAACAATAAACATAAATCTACATGTTGTAGTTCAATCTAATAATATTGACAGCAATAACAATAAAAATAAATCTACATGTTGTGGTTCAATCTAATAATATTGACAGCAATAACAAAAAAATAAATCTACATGTTGTGGTTCAATCTAATAATATTGACAGCAATAACAATAAAAATAAATCTACATGTTGTGGTTCAATCTAATAATATTGACAGCAATAACAATAAAAATAAATCTACATGTTGTAGTTCAATTTAATAATATTGACAGCAATAACAATAAAAATAAATCTACATGTTGTAGTTCAATCTAATAATATTGACAGCAATAACAATAAAAATAAATCTACATGTTGTAGTTCAATTTAATAATATTGAAAGCAATAACAATAAAAATAAATCTACATGTGGTTCAATCTAATAATATTGACAGCAATAACAATAAAAATAAATCTACATGTTGTAGTTCAATCTAATAATATTGACAGCAATAACAATAAAAATAAATCTACATGTTGTAGTTCAATCTAATAATATTGACAGCAATAACAAAAAAAATAAATCTACATGTGGTTCAATCTAATAATATTGACAGCAATAACAATAAAAATAAATCTACATGTGGTTCAATCTAATAATATTGACAGCAATAACAATAAAAATAAATCTACATGTTTTGGTTCAATCTAATAATATTGACAGCAATAACAATAAAAATAAATCTACATGTAGTTCAATCGAATAATATTGACAGCAATAACAATAAAAATAAATCTACATGTTTTGGTTCAATCTAATAATATTGACAGCAATAACAATAAAAATAAATCTACATGTGGTTCAATCTAATAATATTGACAGCAATAACAATAAAAATAAATCTACATGTTGTGGTTCAATCTAATAATATTGACAGCAATAACAATAAAAATAAATCTACATGTAGTTCAATCGAATAATATTGACAGCAATAACAATAAAAATAAATCTACATGTTGCGGTTCAATCTAATAATATTGACAGCAATACCAATACAAATAAATCTACATGTTGCGGTTCAATCTAATAATATTGAAAGCAATAACAATAAAAATGAATCTACATGTTGTGGTTCAATCTAATAATATTGACAACAATATCAACAAAAATAAATCTGCATGTTGTAATCTAATAATATTGAAAGCAATAACAATAAAAATAAATCTACATGTTGTGGTTCAATCTTATAATATTGACAGCAATACAAATAAATCTACATGTTGCGGTTCAATCTAATAATATTGAAAGCAATAACAATAAAAATAAATCTACATGTTGTGGTTCAATCTAATAATATTGTCAGCAATAACAATAAAAATAAATCTACATGTTGTGGTTAAATCTAATAATATTGACAGCAATAACAATAAAAATAAATCTACATGTTGTAGTTCAATCTAATAATATTGACAGCAATAACAATAAAAATAAATCTACATGTTGTTGTTCATTCTAATAATATTGACAGCAATAACAATAAAAATAAATCTACATGTTGTGGTTCAATCTAATAATATTGTCAGCAATAACAATAAAAATAAATCTACATGTTGTGGTTAAATCTAATAATATTGACAGCAATAACAATAAAAATAAATCTACATGTTGTAGTTCAATCTAATAATATTGACAGCAATAACAATAAAAATAAATCTACATGTTGTTGTTCATTCTAATAATATTGACAGCAATAACAATAAAAATAAATCTACATGTTGTGGTTCAATCTAATAATATTGACAGCAATAACAATAAAAATAAATATACATGTTGTGGTTCAATCTAATAATATTGACAGCAATAACAATAAAAATAAATCTACATGTTGTAGTTCAATTTAATAATATTGACAACAATAACAATAAAAATAAATCTACATGTTGTGGTTCAATCTAATAATATTGACAGCAATAACAATTAAAATAAATCTACATGTTGTAGTTCAATCGAATAATATTGACTGCAATAACAATAAAAATAAATCTACATGTTGTAGTTCAATCGAATAATATTGACAGCCATAACAATAAAAATAAATCTACATGTTGTGGTTCAATCTAATAATATTGACAGCAATAACAATAAAAATAAATCTACATGTTGTAGTTCAATCGAATAATATTGACATCAATAACAATAAAAATACATCTACATGTCGTGGTTCAATTTAATAATATTTACAGCAATAACAATAAAAAAAATCTACATGTTGTAGTTCAATTTAATAATATTTACAGCAATAACAATAAACATAAATCTACATGTTGTAGTTCAATCTAATAATATTGACAGCAATAACAATAAAAATAAATCTACATGTTGTGGTTCAATCTAATAATATTGACAGCAATAACAAAAAAATAAATCTACATGTTGTGGTTCAATCTAATAATATTGACAGCAATAACAATAAAAATAAATCTACATGTTGTGGTTCAATCTAATAATATTGACAGCAATAACAATAAAAATAAATCTACATGTTGTAGTTCAATTTAATAATATTGACAGCAATAACAATAAAAATAAATCTACATGTTGTAGTTCAATCTAATAATATTGACAGCAATAACAATAAAAATAAATCTACATGTTGTAGTTCAATTTAATAATATTGAAAGCAATAACAATAAAAATAAATCTACATGTGGTTCAATCTAATAATATTGACAGCAATAACAATAAAAATAAATCTACATGTTGTAGTTCAATCTAATAATATTGACAGCAATAACAATAAAAATAAATCTACATGTTGTAGTTCAATCTAATAATATTGACAGCAATAACAAAAAAAATAAATCTACATGTGGTTCAATCTAATAATATTGACAGCAATAACAATAAAAATAAATCTACATGTGGTTCAATCTAATAATATTGACAGCAATAACAATAAAAATAAATCTACATGTTTTGGTTCAATCTAATAATATTGACAACAATAACAATAAAAATAAATCTACATGTTGTAGTTCAATCTAATAATATTGACAGCAATAACAAAAAAAATAAATCTACATGTTTTGGTTCAATCTAATAATATTGACAGCAATAACAATAAAAATAAATCTACATGTTGTAGTTCAATCTAATAATATTGACAGCAATAACAATAAAAATAAATCTACATGTTGTAGTTCAATCTAATAATATTGACAGCAATAACAATAAAAATAAATCTACATGTTGTAGTTCAATTTAATAATATTGACAGCAATAACAATAAAAATAAATCTACATGTTGTGGTTCAATCTAATAATATTGACAGCAATAACAATAAAAATAAATCTACACGTTGTAGTTCAATTTAATAATATTGACAGCAATAACAATAAAAATAAATCTACATGTTGTGGTTCAATCTAATAATATTGACAGCAATAACAATAAAAATAAATCTACATGTTGTGGTTCAATCTAATAATATTGACAGCAATAACAATAAAAATAAATCTACATGTTGTGGTTCAATCTAATAATATTGACAGCAATAACAATAAAAATAAATCTACATGTAGTTCAATCTAATAATATTGACAGCAATAACAATAAAAATAAATCTACATGTTGTAGTTCAATCTAATAATATTGACAGCAATAACAATAAAAATAAATCTACATGTTGTAGTTCAATCTAATAATATTGACAGCAATAACAAAAAAAATAAATCTACATTTTGTAGTTCAATCTAATAATATTGACAGCAATAACAATAAAAATAAATCTACATGTTGTGGTTCAATCTAATAATATTGACAACAATAACAATAAAAATTAATCTACATGTAGTTCAATCTAATAATATTGACAGCAATAACAAAAAAAATAAATCTACATGTTGTAGTTCAATCTAATAATATTGACAGCAATAACAATAAAAATAAATCTACATGTTGTAGTTCAATCTAATAATATTGACAGCAATAACAATAAAAATAAATCTACATGTTGTAGTTCAATCTAATAATATTGACAGCAATAAAAAACGGAATACTAATATTTGAATGCAAATACTAAAATATTGAACTTCATTATTTTTTACAGATGTTCCTGATTGAACCCTATTTCAATGTTAATGGAGGATCAATATCTTTAAATATTAAGATATAAACAGGCATGACATTATTTGGAACACTACAGCGACATATGTGAGAAAATTTATTATACGATTTAATGAATTTTGTTTGGAACACTCCACGACACCTGAACAATTGAATTTAATGAATTTAGCTAAACAGTGGGGAAAATATAACACGACATGAAAACAGGCATGCGGATGCAAGATTGTAGAAATATGACCAAGTGGAGCTTAAACATATAGATGGACCCTATTAGATTTAAGACTCTTTTTAACGTGTCTAACATGATTGTTATAGTATTTGTAGCCGTCTATATATAAGAATTACATTTATATATATATATATATATATATATATATATATATATATATATATATATATTGTAGTATGGTATATATAAATATATCTGTTCTCATTATGATGAAAATCATAACAAAACAATATTTTAACTAGATAATACATTGAGCAACACTTGTATCGACTTAATCTCTGTCAAGTTAGAAAATATAGTCTTTGTTTGCAAAAATGTGTGTAATGTTCAAATATAAGTATGTGACTTTTAACAAATCTATATTTCCTTTAATATCGAAAAAAAATAGCTCTAAAATTATTTTTAAGAAAAGTAACACCTTATGAACGTTAAATTATTTGCAATAGCATTTTAAAAACATACCTTGGTTGAAATATATGACGAAATTGGTAGATGTTTGTCATCTGTATAGTGCCGCACATAGAACGTGTGTGTGTTTGTGGATATAATCGTTTTGCCAGATACAATTGAGTAAAACATATAGGTACTCACACTGAAAAATAGAAACATTTTTGTAAAGTGTGTGGATGTTCTTGTTTTCATAAACTTTTGTGATTAATATGAAAACTAACGATGGGAAAAGCCGCATTTTGGTAAAGTTTGTGGATATTCTTGTTCTTAAAAATTAGACTTAATGAAACATGAGAACTCACACTGGGGAAAAGCCATATTCTTGTGAAGTGTGTGGATATTCGCAGCCCAAATAAGATCTCCTCACTACGGCTACTCCACAGCTTTTCCAAGGAATGGTGCACCTTCTCCAAGTGATATTAGCTCAAGTAATAGCACGAAGCTGGATACTCCACCAGACTAGATAAATTCTTGTCCTGGAACCCAGTAAGACCAAGAGACCAACATGAAAGATATACGACATTGTATAAAAATGGTTAATTGGGGAGAGGAAAATTGTTCTAAATTTCTTTACTTACTCAGTGTTTGAGAGATAAAGAACTTAAATGAAACATTCGAATATCTATGTATTTCATATAGAGATCAAGTGTTAGCCCCAGGTCGTGGGTCCCTTGATTTCTGAGAACTTCGACTGAAGTAAAATAAAACAAAAAAATGTGAAAAGCCATATTCTTGTGAAGTTTGTGGAAGTTTCACAAATCAGCCTTAGATTGATTCAATTTTAATCTTTAAACATTGATCTGTAAACTGTTATTACTTTATTTGGGACACTACATCTGTGAGAAAATTTATTATACTGGACAATACTAGTTAATGAATTTTGCTAACCAGTGGTGAAAACATAACACGACTTGAAGGTAATATAAATGTTTGTAAAAATGTGTGGAAAAAGGTTCAAATATAAGAAATCAGCAACATATGTAACCAATCTATGGTTCTTGTAGAAAAGTAACAATTTTCTTTGACATAGCATTTCAAAAAGATGTCTCGGTTGAAATGTATGGAGTAAAGGCATGAAGAATTGAGTGGTCAAAAATTTAACGAGACACTGGGTGTGTCTGCGTGAGATGCCATGGAAAAGGCATGTGAGAATACGAATATCATAGATATGTGATCTCTCTGCCGGTCCGCAGTGACAGACACTGTGCACCACTGATGAACGGGGAAACTCTTGAGAATATGAGATAGAATGGTCAATAAGTGAGAGAGAGAGAAAAGATGCTTATGCCGAAATAACCTGAAGAATGTTTGTGAAAAGGAATACGAATATCATAGAAACTGCGACAGTTGACAGTTTGGGAAGAAAAAATATGTGATCGTTTCGTGGTTTCTGAAATTGAATTAAGTTAGGGTAGAAAAACGTAATGTGCGATTTTGTTGTATACTTTAAATCATGGTTTATCGGCACGGACTGCAAGGAGATAGTGAGAAATAAATAAGGACTTTCACAAAGTTACCGGTTGGTTGAGAAAATGCATAGTCTGTGTTGTCGTGTGGGTGGCGGATTGAGATGTAATGGGAAAATGCTGCCGAAGACAATTGTCCCAAATGTGATGCAAACCCCGAAGAAGTGCTGCATCCTCAGCTTGAACAAATTATTAAGATAATTGGAATAAAAAGACGTGAAGTGTGCGGATATTCTTGTTTTAATAAATGAACTTTAATGAACAATATGAGGACTGACACGGTGGAAAAGCCACATTCTTGTCAAGTCTGTGGCTATTCGTGTTCTTCAGTATCAAGGTTAGTGACACATATGAGAATTCACACTGGGGAAAAGCCATATTCTTGTAAAGTGTGTGGATATTCTTGTTCTGACAAATCAAATTTAGTAGGTCATATGAAAACCCACACTGTGGAAAAGCCACATTCTTGTGAAGTTTGTAGATATTCTTGTTCTAAAAAATCAAACTTAGTGAGACATATGAGAACTCACACTGGAGAAAAGCCTCATTCTTGTGAAGTTTGTGGATATTCTTGTTCACACAAATCAGCCTTAGTGACACATATGAGAAGACATACTGGAGAAAAGCCACATTCTTGTCAAGTCTGTGAATATTCTTGCTCTACAAAATCACATTTAGTGGACCATGTGAGAACTCACACTGGGGAAAAGCCACATATTTGTCAAGTCTGTGGATATTCTTTTTCTCGAAAATCACATTTAATAAACCATATGAGAACTCACACTGGGGAAAAGCCACATTCTTGTCAAGTGTGTGGATATAATTTTTCGCTAAGATCGAATTTAGTGAAGCATATGAGAACTCATACTGGGGAAAAGCCATATTCCTGTCAAATGTGTGAATATTCTTCCTCTCAAAAATCTGTCTTAGTTACACATATGAGAACTCATACTGGGGAAAAGCCATATTGTTGCCAAATGTGTGAATATTCTTCCCCTCAAAAATCAAATTTAATAAAACATATGAGGACACATGCTGGGGAAAAGCCACATTGTTGTCAAGTGTGTGGATATTCTTGTTGTAAAAAATCAGACTTAGTGAAACATAGGATAACTCATAAAGCCATTAAAACAGGGAAACCAAGTGAAAAGGAGATTTAAACAATTGCACTCAAAGGTAAATATTAAAACAATCTCTCTGTTGAAATGTATAAAATAATGAATTTTTGCCATGTCTCATACTTAAACAAAAGATAAGAAATAGAAAAGAGGGAAAGCCTACATTCGTGTCAATGTCGATTGGAAGATCTTTTGAGAGATTCAACTTGACAGATCGTTGAACATCTGGGATTATGAAACAAAAAACATGACAGTGTTCTATGACAAAGAAATACATACTGGGGAAAAGCCATATTCAAAGGAAGAAAATTTAAAAAAGTGAAAAACCATATTCTTGTCATTTAGTGAGCCATATGTTTGTCAAAACAACCTGTCATGAGTATACTTTTTCCAAAGAAGTAAACCCTGACCAAATATTCAAAATCACATAGTATTCGCTGCCTAAATAAGAAAATAAGATCTTGCTATGGTTTATCAATATTAGCTTTTACGAGGAATGGTGCACCTTCTCCAAGTGATGTTATCTCAAGTAACAGCACGAAGCTGGATACTCCACCAGACTAGATAAATTCTTGTCTTGGAATTCAGTAAGACTAAAGGACCAAAATGAAAGATATAATACAATATATGAAAATGGTTAATTGGGGAGAGGAAAATTATGTCCTCAAATATTCAAAATCACATAGTATTTGCTGCCCAAATAATATCTCCTCACTATGGCTAACCCATATTAGATAAAGAACTTAAGTGGAACATTCGAATATCTATGTATCTCATATAGAGTTCAAGTGTTAGCCCCAGGTTGTGGGCCCCTTGATTTCTGAGAACTTCGACTGAAGTAAAATAAAACAAAAAAGTGAAAGAGATCCAGACAATTGCACTTAAGGGAACAGCGAGGATACTAAAAAGAGCTCTCTGTTGGTTTCAATAAAAAGCGGAGCAATGTTGGCAGCTGGTTTGGCTGCCCCATACCCAGCCTCATTCTTTTAAGGTGTTCTTGTTCTCGAAAATCTGTCTTACTTACACATGAGAACTCATACTGGGGAAAAGCCATATTCTTATCAAGTGTGTTTATATTCTTGTTCTCAAAGATCAAATTTAGCGAGCCATATGAAAACTCATTCTGGGGAAAAGGCACATTCTTGTAATGTGTATGGATATTCTTCTCAAAAATCTGTCTTAGTTACATGTAGGGGGCCCCTTGATTTCAGAGAACTTCGACTGAAGTAAAATGAAAGAAGAAAGTGAAAAAAGGGAAAAGCCACATGAACACAGAAAAGAAATGTTACAGCGATTTCTCGGTTGGAATGTATGAAATCGCAGGTGAATGCTCGGTATCTGGTAGGATGCCTCACCCTGACTTATGATAAGAAAAATGAATAATAAACTGTTAAGAAAAATAGAAAAAAAAGAAGAAAAGCCCACATTCTTGTTAATGTCTTTGGAGAGATTCAACTTTACAGATCATTGAACATCTGGCATTATGAAGCACATCAAACAGAAAATGACAAAATTGTTCTATGACAAAGAAATACAGCTGGGCAGATACATAAAAGAAAGGGTCATCAAATCAGACAATGTAATATAGAAGAAGCCTGAACAGGAAAAGATAACAAAATATCAGGAGCTAAAAATGACTTAATTAATATTGTCATAATAGAGTAAAAAGGAAGAATATAATACAATATAAGAAAGTATAAAATCATTTAAAATTATTCTTAATTAGTATTGTCATAATAGAGTAAAAAGGAAGAATATAATACAATATAAGAAAGTATAAATCATTTAAAATTATTCTTAATTAATATTGTCATAATAGAGTAAAAAGGAAGAATATAATACAATATAAGAAAGTATAAAATCATTTAAAATTATTCTTAATTAGTATTGTCATAATAGAGTAAAAAGGAAGAATATAATACAATATAAGAAAGTATAAATCATTTAAAAACTATTCTTAATTAATATTGTCATAATAGAGTAAAAAGGAAGAATATAATACAATATAAAAAAGTATAAAATCATTTAAAAACTATTCTTAATATTGTCATAATAGAGTGAAAAGAAATAATATAATACAATATAAGAAAGTATAAAATCATTTAAAAACTATTCTTAATTAATATTGTCATAATAGAGTGAAAAGAAATAATATAATACAATATAAAAAAGTATAAAATCATTTAAAAACTATTCTTAATTAATATTGTCATAATAGAGTGAAAAGAAGAATATAATACAATATAAAAAAGTATAAAATCATTTAAAAACTATTCTTAATTAATATTGTCATAATAGAGTAAAAAGGAAGACTATAATACAATATGAAAAAGTATAAAATCATTTAAAAACTATTCTTAATGAATATTGTCATAATAGAATGAAAAGGAATAATATAATACAATATAAGAAAGTATAAAATCATTTAAAAACTATTCTTAATGAATATTGTCATAATAGAATGAAAAGAAATAATATAATACAATATAAGAAAGTATAAAATCATTTAAAAACTATTCTTAATTAATATTGTCATAATAGAGTGAAAAGAAGAATATAATACAATATAAGAAAGTATAAAATCATTTAAAAACTATTCTTAATTAATATTGTCATAATAGAGTGAAAAGAAGAATATAATACAATATAAGAAAGTATAAAATCATTTAAAAACTATTCTTAATATTGTCATAATAGAGTTGAAAGGAAATAATATAATACAATATAAGAATGTATAAAATCATTTAAAAACTATTCTTAATGAATATTGTCATAATAGAATGAAAAGGAAATAATTTAATCTTTATACCTATAATTCCGTATTCCTTTGGTGTGTAGTGATATTCATATTAAAAACCCTATTTTTCTATTTATTTAAAAAGAAAATACAATTTTCTTATATATGAGTTATCGAATTGCATTCATTAGCAAAAGATCTAACTAATTTGCATATTCTTTTAAACATTCATTTTTAATTAATTCCCTATTAGTTTTTTCAGTTTTCTTATACGGTGATCACCTTTAGTTAACTATTATGGGTAATTATATTCATGCAGATATTCTACATGATTTATACTTGCGAAATATTTGCGTAAAAAGGTTACAATGAACATTAATCGTTTCCATATATATTTATGTATACGTATATATTTTTGTTTATCTATAAAAGTGAACGTGTCTGTCTGTGTACATTTCCCTACGCAATAACTCTGTCAATTTTTAGTCTATAGACTCGAAATTTGAAATACCGGGTACTGAGATTTGGGAAAATCGATGTGACGGGTGTCAGCCAGAAATTTGGCTTTTAAGGGGTCAAATTTCAACGATTTGACCTTTAAGAACTCTACCAAACTCCTCCGATAATTTTGGGTCTAGACACTTGAAATTTTAGACATAGGTTCCTTGAACCTGGATCTAATTTAATAAAGTGATTTGAGCCCGAAACTATAAATTTTAAGGGGTCAAATTAAAAAAGAATTTACTCTTTTTTTGTTTTTCTCAGCATACACCTCCATACACCCGGGCAACGCCGGGCTGAAATGCTAGTACAATATAAGAAAGTATAACATCATTTAAAAACTATTCTTAATGAATATTGTCCAAATAGAGTGAAAAGGAAGAATATAATACAATATAAAGTATAAAATCTTTTAAAATTATTCTTAATGAATATTGTCATAAGATAGTGAAAAGGAAGACTATAATACAATATAAAAAAGTATAAAATCATTTAAAAACTATTCTTAATGAATATTGTCATAATACAGTGAAAAGGAATAATATAATACAATATAAGAAAGTATAAAATCATTTAAAAACTATTCTTAATTAATATTGTCATAATAGAGTGAAAAGGGATAATATAATACAATATAAGAAAGTATAAAATCATTTAAAAACTATTCTTAATGAATATTGTCATAATACAGTGAAAAGGAATAATATAATACAATACAAAAAAGTATAAAATCATTTAAAAACTATTCTTAATTAATATTGTCATAATAGAGTGAAAATAAATAATATAATACAATATAAAAAAGTATAAAATCATTTAAAAACTATTCTTAATTAATATTGTCATAATAGAGTGAAAATAAATAATATAATACAATATAAGAAAGTATAAAATCATTTAAAAACTATTCTTAATGAATATTGTAATAATAGAGTGAAAATAAATAATATAATACAATATAAGAAAATATAAAATCATTTAAAAACTATTCTTAATTAATATTGTCATAATAGAATGAAAAGAAATAATATAATACAATATAAGAAAATATAAAATCATTTAAAAACTATTCTTAATTAATATTGTCATAATAGAATGAAAAGAAATAATATAATACAATATAAGAAAGTATAAAATCATTTTTAAAAAAAGTCTCTAAAAAATTTGATGAGCAAATACTTTTATTATTTTTTTTAAATTAAGACGAATAAAAACTTAAAGAAATACATATACACAATTCTTTAAAGAAAAAACTTGCGAAAAAACGATACAAGTTATAAAAGCAACAACGTCTATACTAAAATAAAACGTCTAGTATTTATTTTTATCGTATTGTCTGTCTTATTATATAAGCAGATGGTCTTTACATTGCGACCACAAAGTATGTAAATACTTTTATTGGAAAATCTGTTGAGAGATGCAGCTTGAAAGATGGCCGAACATGAATCACTCCTGTTAGTTAGCCAGACATGTAATGTGGAAGAAGCCTTTAGAAACTGTATTATTAATTTCTATTATTAATATTAATTTTAAAGCAAAATATTAGAATGATTGCAAACGACAATAAAATAAATATTGATCTTGTAAAAACCATGAAATATCTGGAAAATATATGTGGTGAACAAGTTGCGAATAATTTGAAATAATAGTGATTAAAGGAAATTTCAGAATTTTCAAATGTCTTTGTAAGAATGTATAAGAAAATAGGATAATACTTGGCATCTGATAGGTTTAAAATGATCAGAAAAAAGAAAATAAACAAGAAACCAAGAAGATATTTAATATACTTCAATATAACAAAAACAAACCTAAATGCCTCATAATCACAGCTAGACGAAAATGATATGAAAATAAAACAATCAAACAAGAGTCCATGTAGATATTGAATATATCTGAATATAACAAAAAGAAATTTAAATTCCTCACCATCACAGCTAGACGAAAATTAGTAGAAAATAAACAAGAAACCAAGTAGATATTAAATATCTCAATATAAAAAAGAATCCAAATGCCTCATCATCACAGCTAGACGAAAATGATTAGGAAATAGGAAATAAACAAGAAACCAAGTAGGTATTGGTTTATTTACACTAACAAGAGACGAAGTAAATATTGAATATATCTCAATATAACGAAAACAAATCTAAATGCCTCATCATCACTGCTAGACGAAAATCATTAGAAAATTAAACAAACAAGAGACCAAGTAGATATTGAATATATCTCAATATAACAAAAACAAATCTTAGGACCTCATCATCACAGTTAGATGAAAATGATTAGAAAATAAAACAAACAAGAGACCAAGTAAATATTGAATATATCTCAATATAACAAAAACGAATCTAAATGCATCACCTGCACAGCTAGACGAAAATGATTAGAAAATTAAACAAACCACAGACCAAGTAAATACTGAATATATCTCAGCATAACAAAAACAAATCTAAATGCCTCATCATCACAGCCAGATGAAAGTGATTTGAAAATAAAATAAAGAGACCAAATATATATTGAATATATCTCAATATAACAAAGATCTAAATGCCTCATCATTACAGCTTGACGAAAATGATTAGAAAATAAAACAATTAAACAAGAGACCAAGTAAATATTGAATATATCTCAATGTAACAAAAACAAATCTAATGCCTCATCATCACTGCTAGACGGAAAGGATTAGAAAATAAAACAAACAAGAAACACTAGATTTTGAATATATCTCAATATAACAAAAACAAATCTAAATGCCTCATCATCACAGCTAGACAAAATGAGAAAATAAAATAGAAATTATATAAGAGACCAAATAGATATTGAATATATCTCAATATAACAAAAACAAATCTAAATATCAGCGCCCGGAATCCCTGCATAGAACACCTACCAAATTTCTGATTGAAGAAGCTATCTTCATTCCATAGAAACTATTACGTTTTTGCTGATTGGTAAATAGGTTACACAAACTTATCATCACCAAATACAGGCAAATATTCGGTTTTATTACAATATAAAAGTGAAGGCCTATTCCCTAAGAAATACCGAAAAATACCCTGTCTTACTACAATATAAAAGATTTTTTGCTATAATTGATTGCATACAACATCTGTGCAATATTATTGTCTGAAGTATGGCTTGAAAAGAACAAGCAAGGGGAAGAATTTTCGCAATAACAACTAATTGTTGATTAATAAGATGATCAAGTAAGGTTGTAGAAAGTTGCAGATAATTCTAATCTTTGTTTGGATTGATTACCAATGAGAATTTACACAAGACAAAACATTCAACAAACAAGAAATAAAGAAGATATTAAATATATCAAAATGTAACGAAAACAAGTTTGAAATGCTAGAGCCACGAATAATTACTCATCATCAAATACAGGCAAATATTCTGTTTTATTACAATATAAAAGTGAAGGACTATTTCCTAAGAAATACCGAAAAATACCGTCTTACTACAATATAAAAAGTTTTTTGCTATAATTGGTTGCATACAACATCTGTGCAATATTATTGTCTGAAGTATAACAGCTATACGAAAATGATTATAAAATAAGATAGAACAAAATAGAGACCAAGTAGATATTCAATATATCTCAATATAACAAAACAAATCTAAATATTAGCACCAGGAATCCTTGCATAGAATACCAACCAAATTTCTGATTGAAGAATCTATCCTCATTCCATAGAAACTATTAAGTCTACGTCATCAATTAGCTGATTAGTAAGTCTTATTACAGGCGATGCAAACTCTTCTCTAGAACAGTGATTACTACCTAAGAAATACCGACAAATATTCTGTCTTACTACAATAAAGAATTTCTTTACTACAACTGGGTGCATACAACACTGTGCAATATTATTGTCTGAAGTATAACTTAAAAAGAACAAGCAAGGTGAAGAATTTTTGCAATAACAACCAATTGGTGATTAATAAGATAATCAATTAAGGTTGTAGAAAGTAACAGATAATTCTAATCTTTGTTTGGATTGATTACCAATGAGAATTTACACAAGACAAAACATTCAACAAAGAAGAGATAAAGAAGATATTAAATATATCAAAATGTAACGAAAACAAGTTTGAAATGCTAGAGCCACGAATAATGTCTGGAATGTTAACGGTTGATTGATTACCGGTATGACAACATCAATGCATAGGCAATCTAGCATCACTCCATAGCAACTACTCTTGTTGATTTGTAATGAGGCTTCAAAAACATGACAAATAAAAGGCGATACAATCCTCATATCACCATAAAAGTCAAACATTGTTTCTTATAAAATACAAACGAATATAAAAGCTCTTCACTCAGCTGGTTACATACAACATCTATGAACAATTATTGTCTCAAGTGTAGCTTAAAAAAGAACAATCAGGATGAAGGAGGAAGTGTTTTCCCACCAGTTGATTAACAAGATCATCAATGAAGGTTGTACAAAACAGCAGAGAATTCTAATCTTGGCTTCGATTGATTACCAATGAGAATTCACACTGAGCAAAATAATCAAGAGTATTTGTGAACCTTATACATAAGTCTAAGTTATGAAAACAAGGGTGAAATGCCAGAGCCAAGAATAACGTCCGGAATGTAAAAGTTGGATCGATTCTAGTGTCGCAAAATTCAACATAGACTACCTATCACTTTCTGACTGAATAAACTCATATCATTCTATAGCAAAAATATTCCTCCGGGACAAGATCAAAGTGTAGTATCTGTTCTTCAGATGCTCCACTTCAATTTCTTGTTCTCTGTCAGTGGAGGAGAAATCCTTCACGACTGGGACAATTTTTATTTTTGTTCCTTTTCTCCGCGTTAAAAAACGACCCTGCTGTCTAACTCTGTCCCGTGGGGGGGGGGCATTGTAAATAGGAACAATACAGATGAATATACTTTCTCATTACGAAACATTGTTTCATTTTGTGACTCCCGGACAGCGGCGATGGAGAAGAATGTTACAAAATAAAATATAACAGTTGAAATTTAGTTCATAAAAATAAACAAAGGACGTGTGAATGCATGTTAATCAACATAAAATTGTTACAAATATTTTTAAAGCTGGAGAATAAAAGGAAGTGAAGGGCAGGAAAAAAGCAAAATGAAAAAATAACTTGTTTCGTTTTGATGAAAATATACCCCTGGCAGCTGACAATCACGAGAATTAGGAACAAAAACTGTCTTGCATAGTTTATTTGTTGCAGTTGTGAACAGTATTAACGTAATGATATGTGTATACACAGTAATGATATGTGTATACACAGTAATGATATGTGTATACACAGTAATGATATGTGTATACACCGTAATGATATGTGTATATACAGTAATAATATGTGTATACACCTGCATACAAAAACAACCGACGATATATACTAACAAAACAGAGGAAAACATTATACATACATCAAGAAAGACATTTACATGAACACAGTTACATAGACGCTATACAACATAACACACATATATGCATGTTATATATATGTATATAGAAAGATATAGTACCACGCATGCTTTTCCATGGCCTGATATAATAAACCATTGTCTGTAATATTACATGTTTCAAGTGTTTTGTAAATTTTTGTATTCTTAATTTTTTTCAATAATTTTTCAGTTGAATATAGTTAACAGATTAATAATTAATTAGTAATAAAATTATTTTATCTTCATTTATTCATCTTAAATCAATAGTTAAATAATTTTTATGTTAGTTTATTAAAAGTTCATATAAAGCAATACTATAATTTATGTTCATTTATTAATTTTAATTTAATAGTTATTTTCTGGTCGCAGGTCAGTAAAGTGTGATCCTATGATCGTCCAAGTTACTATCTCGGCCGACAGCAACTAAACGAAACTTTTTCATGTGGCAGAACCTGTTAATCGTGTTCAGTGGCCTCAATTCGCGGCCGGGTGTTCTTCAGTGTTTCTCACATCAGGGTCGATATGTCGTCGCCTCGCCAGTCTGTCGTATGCTAAAAGGCAGTGACGTAGCAAGAGGGCGAGGGGTCCGCCTCTGGCGGTATGTGCCAGGGGGCTGCATTTTTAGAGGGTAAAAAAATAAATGAAAGCTAACAAAGAAATCTGAAATTTTATGTCAAAAAGTTGTAAAAGATAGGGACTTTTATAGATATCGGAAGAAGAAAAATATTTCCCTATTTTATGAGTGGTACACGTCAGAGGCGACTTTACCGAAAATATTTTTAAAAAAGTCGGAACTTTTAGAGATATCGGAATCCGAAAATGTGTCCTTATTTTATGAGCGGTACACGTCAGGGGGGGGGCTTTTAAGAGGTAAACATAGAAAATAGAAAACTAATAAAAATCGGATTTTTTTTACCGGAAGTAAAAGTTTTGGAAGTATCAGTATATCCCTATTTTACAAGCAGTCCATGTCATGGGGTGGCATTTTGAGAGGGTAAAATAGAAAATAGAAAAAATAAATATATATAATATCTTAAATTTTATACCGAAATGTTTTTTTTAAAACGGAACTTTTGGAGGTATTGGAATCGAAAAAAATGTGTCCCTATTTTATGAGCGGCACATATCCGTGGGAGACATTTTGAAAGCGTAAAATACAAAAAATGAATAAAAATAAATAAAAGCTGAAATTTGAAATTTTATACCGAAAAAGTATTAAAAAATGAGCAGCACTAGGTGTCAGAAATTTTGTAAAAAATATTGAATAATTCCACTCCGTCTTTCCAAGCTTATAACTCCTCGAAAAATGTAATTCAGTTTTTCAATTAAAGGTGCAAGGATCAAGATTTCATTAAAAAAAAAAAAAACAAAGAACAAAAAAGATCACGTGATTTTTTTTTAAAAAAGGTTTTAAACTTCGGACTTTAAAATTTCTAAAAAAACACTTTTTTGTTTTAAATTAGAATATATTAATTATTAATCTTTTATCTTCAATTTGTGGTATATAACACTTTGGTGAGTAAATTAATTATTTACTTTTTAATAGACAGTTCAAAATGGGAGGCGTGAATTAATTCGATTCCCTGTCTTTCCAAGTTATAACTACTCGACATATGTAATTCAAGCCCTAATTTTTTTTCAACTTAAGTAGTAAGGACCACGGTTCCATTAAAAAACAAACATAAGAAAAAAAAACAAGCAACGTGGTTAAAAAAAAGGTTTTAAACTTCGGACTTTACAGGTAAATTTTTAAAAAACACTATTTTTTGTTTTAAATTTGAATATATTATTGATCTTTTATCTTTAATTTGTGATATATAAAACTTTGGTGAGTAAATTAATTATTTACGTCTTAATAGACATTTGAAAATGGGGGGCGTGAATTAAAAAAAACGTTTGTCTAAAATATTATATTCGGTTTATTAGAAAGAGCATAAAATTTCACATTTACCCGGAAAATATCGTAAAAATTGAATCAATAGAAAAATTTTGATAGATTTTTAAAGTTTAAAAATTGAAAAATACTGAGCTCGTAAAATTCAATTAATTTCATTAGTTTTTTTTTTAATATAAAAAAAGATATTTCTATTACTTTTAAAACAACTGTAATAGTTTATTTTGGAAGTATAATCCATAAAAAAAATATACAACCCACTTTTAACAGAGAAATTACGAGTTTTTTCATATTTTATTCGGAGTTTCGTGTTAGGGGTGCCAAAAATTCCTACAAAAATTCTGATACACCCAGAGTAGCACATCTTAGGTGCGGCTCTTTGAGAGGTTTAAAATAGAAAATAGAAAAATAAACAAAAGGTAACAAAAAAACTGAGATTTTATAACGAAAAACTTGTAAAAAATCGGAACTTTTGGAGGTATCGGAAAAATGTATCGTAATTTACAATTCCCAAACCGATTGTTTAAAATGTTTAATAACATTTTTCATTATCGGTACTAATGATAAATATTCATTGTTTTAGAAACTTTGATTTCTGTTTTCTCTATTAGATTACTCAGCGAATCTTCGGTCTAAACCAAATTCATTATGAATATATCAAACGCATCTATTTCAATTCCAAACCTTTTAAAACTCTCTCCTGTCGAAACTTGTCGAAATGATAAACGAATATAATAAAATACAGATTGGTAGTATTGATACAAATTTATTAAACAACTTACGTGTCATAACTAAAATGATAACATCAAAATATAATAAAATACAGATTGGTAGTATTGATACAAATTTATTAAACAACTTACGTGTCATAACTAAAGTGATAACATCAAAATAATTTTTTAAAAAGTTGCATAAATAACCTTTCAAACAAAGCAGTTAATTTACATGTTCATAAAATGTTGGAAAATTAAACAAAACATCTCTGCCAAGAAAAATACTTTCAAACATCACTAATAATTAAATGATACAATGGAAAATTAGCAACAGGAATTGGTGTAATTTTGGAACTGGAGAAACATTGAGCAAGTACGGAATAAAAATCGACAGATCCCTCTTAACCATTTACATTCTAATATTCCAGTAACCACCCCTACCAAGTTCCTCTGGGGAAGTAACACTAGCTGTTCCCGGAAGTTTTGTACCACCAGCAAAGAGGTATTTAAATTCCAGTAGTCAGCAAGTTTAGGCCTATTTCCTAATTTCAAACAGGCCATAACTAGATTATGGTTCGATTGACCTAGCCACCTTAATGTAGAGCATGATAAAAAGTCTACTTCGCTTTTTCAAACTAACATCCTATTCAAATAAGTATTCGGTTGAGAAGAGACTATTTGTCCATGTCCACGTCTTCCTCCCTGGGTGCTCGACAGGAAACCTGTCAACAAGGTCGTATCTGGCCATCAGATCAGCCAGGCTGGTTTTGTACCTCTCTGTTTCTCAATCTCTCCATGACCTTTTCTGTATGGGGATCCATAAATTCCAATAGAACAATGCGCGTCAACCACGCAACAAAGGCGTCAAGATCTCGAGAAAAGAAGCTCCCTACTCGATCTCTGCTGGGCGCATTAACCGCGACCACCCAAAACACAGTTTTCACAAGCAATAAGACACTCTTCCCCCGGCGATCTTTACATGCTTAAAAGACATTGACATCTCTTGTCAGCATCTGGCCATTCCTAGATGAAACGATTTTATGATTGCTATATCGTCGGATATAATTTGAAATGGGAACTAAGCGCTACACCTCAAATACTATTTAAATGGCTTTTTATTTGATAGTTTAAATACTGCTGAATTTATGTCAAGTTTCGAACAATTACGGAGTAATTGATTTTTTTTTTCAAACTATTAGCAAAATGTTATAATCACTGACGTATTTATGATTAAACCGAAATTTATTATAATGAATTAATTCTGGTAATAGGATTTTAATTATTTTGGGGTTTGCTTTACAATATAGAGAGATTTGAAAAAGTGGTAAACAAATCAAATATATGACAAAACATTTCCCCATTGGCTATAAAAGTTACTTTGCAACCTACCTGAATCATTTATTGGTATTTTTAAGTAGTTTTAAACGCTCTTTATTTCATTTTAAATATTAACTTTATAAGAGTCGTAAGGATTCAAAAAGGCGAAACATACCACCTCTTCGTCTTCATAAGCAGTGAGCTTATTTTTCAGATTTGTTTTCGCGCACATGTTTGAAAACTGAACTGCTCAAAAATAGAAAATCAAATACTCAACAGAATGAAAAAGTGGACAAAAACATTTATAACATTTAAAATAGAAAATAAAATGAAGGCCTCCCCAAAAGTTTCTTGTTTTATGGGGGAGTAGTAACGGTCTCTCTCTCTCTCTCTCTCTCTCTCTCTCTCTCTCTCTATATATATATATATATATATATATATATATATATATATATATATATATATATATATATATATATATACTTTAAGGGTGAGGCATCTCAGAAAAATGATTTTATGGGGGGGGATATCTCACCTTTTTGTGGTATTAGTACGGAACAACACAAGAAGGTACTTATGCAGAGAAATGCCGTGCTATGTTTTCAAATACAATTAAAAAATTTTCAGAATATTTGCGTGAATTTTCGAAGAAAGTACCGTAATAAAGAGAATGAAGGAGAATGGTGCGGTATTCCGTAAAAAGCGAAAAACAAACGAAGATGAAGCAAAAAAGAATAATGGCACGCTGTTGAAATTCATGGAAAAAGATTTCTATGGCCGAAACGAAAGTCGAAAATCATGCTGAAACTGAAGATCAAATTTATATTAGTAATGTTGATGATGTTACTTCGGAAATTAACATTGACAGTGTTGATATATCAAAAATTGTCAATGATGATGATGCGTCTGAAGTTGAAGAATTGGAAAGACAATCACTAGTTGGCGCGAAAACATACAACCGATTTTACAGATGTTGGTTTATGGCCAGTTAACATCAATCGTAAAATTTGCACTATACTTGTTCGGCAGGGGTCTGCCGCTGATCATGAATTCAAGGAAGTAGTCTGACCAGGAACAAAAACTAAAGGTGACGTTCGAAAGCTAACTAAAAATTGGTTCTAGCGGGAATTGTGCAACGATGAGAAAATTTTGAGAACATGGATGGTGTATTCTCCTTCCAGAGAAGCCTTACTTTGCTTCTGCTGCAGACTGTTTTCAACTGGTCTGTCGAGTTTTTCTGCTAATGTGGGTTTTACAAATTGGTGGAAATTAAACCCGAAAGTATATGAACATGAAGTATATGAACATGAAGTATATGAACATGAAGTATATGAACAAAAAGTATATGAACATAAGCTCATAAAAAACCACCTTCGGTCAAAAATAAGCCAGACAAGTCTTAGAGACTTGGGAATTTTCTTCATAGCGAGGGAACTTGTCGATCGAGTGAATTTTGATAAAGTTTGGATAACTGTGCCGAAAAAAGCGCGTAAAGAATGCTTGTAAATTTTCAACCAACTTTATTTGTTGCGAAAATTCTCTCCAAAAATAAATTTATAGCCTTATTAAAAAAATACATTTATTAATTGTAAAGAATTGAAACATTATTAACAACAACAAATTTTTGTAATCCTTTCCATACTCAGTGCGACTGAGCAATCAACGCCAATTGCTTGAACCGATCTTAGTACTTAGTAATTGAACATATCTTCAAAATCATAATAGCGGTTTATTGATGATCAGACATGACTTGTAATAAAACAGAAGAAAGGCATATTGGGATTGATTCGTCACATATTTATTTAACAAATGTAATGTTACAAAAATTTGGTCGATACATTTATATGCACCTTAAACAACTAGAGATATTAGCAATTAAATATCTATATCTCTGGATTATGAAAGTTAATATTTAAAGTACTGTATTCAAGAAAATATAAAATGTATTATGACTCTGATCTTGGCGGAAAAATCGTTACTTCCAAAAGTTACAATTTTTGCGATTTCAAATTTATCATCCTAACGCACACAAACACACACACACATATATATATATATATATATATATATATATATATATATATATATATATATATATATATATTCAGACAAGTACTGGTTGTTTTTTGCAAGCACTTTCTACTGTTTCATCAGTCGTCTCTTTGTTTGTTTTTTTTGCAATCACTTTCTACTATGTTTTATCGTTAGTCTTTTTTGGTTGTTTTTTGCAATCATTTGTTTCATCAGTCGGCTTTTTTGTTGTTTTTTGTCAAGCACTTTCTACTGTTTCATCAGTCGTCTTTTTGGTTGTTTTTTACAAGCACTTTCTACTATGTTTCATCGTTCGTTTTTTTTTGTTTGTTTTTTTGCAAGCACTTTCTACTATGTTTCATCAGTCGTCTTTTTGGATGTTTTTTGCAAGCACTGTATACTATGTTTTATCGTTCGTCTTTTTTGGTTGTTTTTTGCAAGCACTTTCTACTATTTCATAAGTCGTTTTTCGCTTGTTTATATATACATATATATATATATATATATATATATATATATATATATATATATGTATGTATGTGCGTGTTTGTAAAAATTATAAAATGTGTATAACCGAGGTCCCTGATGGGGTAACAATGGGGTCCATATTGGGATCCAGCTTTAACAACTTTTATCTGTCTAACCCTAACCCTAACCCTAACCTGGACAATAAATAATAGTATTAAAAAGCCTATTTACGATATTTTTATTCTTGCTGACAATAACAACGAAACAGAGAAACTATATGATCATTTTCAAACAAACTTCGTAATAGCTTTCACTTATAAATTAAATTACAACAATAGTATTGGATTTTTTTGACGTTCTCATAGACTCCAGTTAAAATTAATTAATTACTTCTCCGTATAAGAAGACTATTGCAACCAATTCCTGCATCTTAAACTTTAAAAGTGAATATTCCTTCCGATACTACAATTATAAAAAATCTTATTAATCGAGCCAAATAAATTAAAAAGCCTATTTACGATATTTTTATTCTTGCTGACAATAACAACGAAACAGAGAAACATCCTAACACTACTATATATATATATATATATATATATATATATATATATATATATATTCAGACAAGTACTGTTGAATAGCGCAGAGTGTTCTTGTTTAATGAGCTTTTTTGTAATTTTTCAAATTTTCGAATTGTCTTTCTTGTTTCCTTATTTCTCGATTAATCTGTGCAAGAGTCGTCTTTTTGCTTGTTTTTTTGCCAGCACTTTCTACTATGTTTCATCAGTCGTCTCCGGGCAGTTTTGATTATTGTCCGTTTAAAATCTGGATGCTTTTATATGCTTTAATTAAAATTATATTTAAATTTCTTGAACTGGGGAAGCATCTCAAGCGCGAAAAAGATCCTTTTTAACGTGTAAAGAACGTGGCTACAATAAATATATAATGGTTTTAAAGGTACGATTTACAAAATTATATAGAATTTACAGCTTTGTAATAATTTGTAACTTTACATTAAAACATATGCATACATATATGTACGCATATATATATATATGTGTGTGTGTAAAAATTATAACTAGTGTGTATAACCGAGGTCCATTTTTATGATCATAAAGACAACATTTAAATACAAATCAATGAGGTAGAAATGGAGAATAAAATATTTAATAGTATCAAAATAACGTAATACGTTATTCTTGCTGACAACGAAACAGAGAAACTAAAGGATCATTTTCAAACAAACTTCGTAATAGCTTTCACTTATAAATTAAATTACAACAATAGTATTGGATTTTTTTGACGTTCTCATAGACTCCAGTTAAAATTAATTAATTACTTCTCCGTATAAGAAGACTATTGCAAACAATTCCTGCATCTTAAACTTTAAAAGTGAATATTCCTTCCGATACTACAATTATAAAAAATCTTATTAATCGAGCCAAATAAATTTTTCAAAGAAACGTTTTAATATATTATTTTATATAGACAAAGATTAAAAATTAAAAGAAACGAAAAAAAATCGCTATAATAAGTCCAAAGGTAAATTTTATTATGAGTCTAATCTGGCCAAGAAAATCGTTATCATAAGTCCAACATATTTGTCTTCTGCACTTCATACACGTTTGTCTTCCATATGTAAACAAATATGATTAATTAAAAGCAACGAAAAAATCGTCATAAGTCCAAGATATTTGTTTTCTGCACTTCATACACGTTCGTCTTCCATATGTATATGAATATGATTAAAGTAAACTTTTGTATACATGCCATTTGTCTCCATTATGGGTTTACATATGTTGCTACGTATTTGCCTTCTGTGAAAAAAAGAACCGCATTCTACACAACTATATGGTTGCTCTACTATATATACCCTTGTATATGGTTTCGCATATGTCGCAACAAAGATATCTTATGTGCAAAAGCAGAACCACATACTTTACAAGAATGTGGTTTTTCTCCTGTATGTGTTCGCATATGTTCCAACAAATGTGAGTTCTCTGTAAACGAAGAACCACATACTTCACAAGAATATGGTTTGTCTCCTGTATGTGTAATCATATGTCGCAACAAAGATGACTTATGTGCAAAAGAAGAACCGCATACTTCACAAGAATGTGGTTTTTCTCCTGTATGTGTTCGCATATGTTTCTGCAAAGATGACTTCTGTGCAAACGAAGAACCACATACTTCACAAGAATGTGGTTTGTCTCCTGTATGTGTTTGCATATGTCGCAACAAAGTTGACTTCCGTGTAAAAGAGGAACCACATACTGCACAAGAATGTGGTTTCTCTCCCGTATGTGTCAACATATGTTCCAACAAAGATGACTTCCATGTAAAAGAACTACCACATAGTTCACAACAATGTGGTTTGTCTCCTGTATGTGTTCGCATATGATTCACTAAATATGATTTACATGTAAAAGAAGAACCACATACTTCACAAGAATGTGGTTTGTCTCCTGTATGTGTCAACATATGTCGCAACAAGGATGACTTATGTACAAAAGAAAAACCACATACTTCACAAGAATATGGTTTTTCTCCTGTATGTGTTCGCCTATGTTGCAACAAATTTGACTTCTCTGTAAAAGAAGAACCACATATGTAACAAGAATGTGGTTTGTCTGCTATATGTGTAAACATATGTCGCAACAAATATGACTTTCGTGCAAAAGAATCACAACATACTTCACAAGAATGTGGTTTATCTCCTGTATGTGTTTGCATATGTCGCAACAAAGATGACTTCACTGTAAAAGAAGAACCACATACTTTACAAGAATGTGGTTTGTGTCCTGTATGTGTAAACACATGTCGCAACAAAGATGACTTTCGTGCAAAAGCAGCACCACATAGTTCACAAGGATGTGGTTTGTCTCCTGTATGTGTCAACATATGTCGCAACAAATGTGACTTTTGTGCAAAAGAAGAACCACATACTTCACAAAAATGTGGTCTATCTCCTGTATGTGTCAACATATGTCGCAACAATGATGACTTCTCTGTAAAAGAAGAACCACATACTTCACACGAATGTGGCGTGTCTCCTGTATGTGTTCGCATATGTTGCGATATATGTGACTTCTTTTTAAAACAGGCACCACATACTTCACAAGAATGTAGTTTGTTTTCCATATTACTTAGCATATAGTAAAATAAACTATATTTCAATGAGAAAAAACTCTATAAAATTATTAGAGTATAGTACATGTTTGAATTTTCCACAATAAAAATGACTTTTCCCTAATAAAAACAACCAACATTTATTAAAGAATTTTTATTTTTATTTTTCCTTTGTTTCTATTTTACTTAACCGTTGGTCTTTGATACACCAGATTTTTCAGAAATGTTTTTTGTGTTTCACCTTAGACTTCAAGTTTTCTTTTATTATAAACGTATGATTTTTCGCATAATTATTTTTCATGCATTTTTCGATTTTTAGTTTATTTCGAAAAAAACTCTAAAACATGAACATTTTTTCACCTTTGTTAGTAAAATATACTTTCATTTTATCAACCCTAATTTTAGTTTCAGCAGATATGTATTCTGTTAAGATACTTAATAAAATTTGTATTTTTCTTAAACAACAGATTTTTTTTGCATTTTTAAATTTTTCAGTCATTTTTTACATTGATGGTAATATTATATGTAAAAGAATTCATACATAACAAGAACAACATTTGGAACTACTTTGCATCAAATTTGATGTCACGTGTTTCAAACGTCTATGATTTCTATCTGATATGTTCACGAAATTTATATGTGGACATTTATCTAATCTGGTGGAGTATCCAGCTTCGTGCTATTACTTGAGGTAATATCACTTGGAGAAGGTGCACCATTCCTCGGAAAAGCTGTGAGGTAGCCGTAGTGAGGAGATCTTATTTGGGCTGTGAATACTATGTGATTTTGAATATTTGGTCAGGGTTTACTTCTATGGAAAAAGTATCCTCATGCCAGGTTGTTCTGACAAACCCCTGTACAGAGAGACCTTAGACACTCGAAGATAGTGTCTAGTAGGCATTCAACTTGTATGGGTCTGCATATGTCACAACAAATGTATAAAATGTGTAAAAGAAGAACCACATACTTCACAAGAATATGGTTTATATCCTGTATGTGTTTGCATATGTCGCAATAAACTTGTCTTACATGTAAAAGAAGAACAACATACTTCACAAGCATGTGGTTTCTCTCCTATATGTGTAAATATATGTCGCATCAAAGTTGACTTTTCTGTAAAAGACGAACCACATACTTCAAAAGAATGTCGTTTGTCTCCTGTATGTTTTAACATATCTCAGTAAATGTGACTTCTGTGCAAAAACAAAACAAAATATTAAACATTCACCTTTTTTCACCTTTGTTATTAAAATATATTTTCATTTTATCGACTCTAACTTGTACTGATTTTAGTTTCAGTGTTAAGATACTAAATAAAATTCGTATTTTTCTTAATCGTTATAGATGTAGGATTTTTTTGCATTTTTTTAATTTTCTATGCATTTTTACATTGATGGTAATATTATATGTAAAAGAATTCATACACGTAACACGAACAATGTTTTGAACTAATTTGCATCAAGTCTATGATTTCTTTGCTTTCAGATATTTTCATGAAAAATATATGTGGACATTTCAAAATATGTTATGAGTTTCTTATATCATCAACGGAAAATGAAGATCAATTCTAATCAAATATTTGATTTCTGTCGATTGCTGCAAATTCTGAAAATATAAAATAAATATATAAAATAGATTTCATGCAGTATTATCCAATTTTTTCACATTCTTAAAAAAATGAACAAATTAGTTATTGTTCAAAAAACAATATATAATTGCTACTTCTTCATGCAATATTTCTTTGTAAACAGAATGAATTTACAATTCTGAATTTTGGAGATGAGTGGTGAATGCTTGTGTTATTTTGATTAATCAGACTTTTATTCTTATCTTTTTGTTATTAGCACAACCTTTTGGTCGCTACACCCTGTCGCCTTCTCCAGCATGACACTTTTGCTCTAATAAGAAAAAATGCATTATAGGAATTCTAACCATGGGTTTGATGGTAGGTCTGTAAATCAAAAAAATGTTCAAACATCATTATTGTTGAAAAATAAAATATAATTAGTAATTATTCATGTAATATTTGTTTAACAAAATATAATTAAGACTTCTTCATGTAATACTAGGTTTGTAAAATCAAAAATATAATTAGTACTTCTTCATGTAAGACTTGTTTGTAAACGAAATATAATTAGTACTTCTTAATGTAATATTTGTTTGTAAACAAAATATAATTACGACTTCTTTATGTAGTAATTTGTAAAAACAAAAATATAATTCTCCATGTAAGACGTGTATGTAAACAAAATATAATTAGTACTTCTTAATGTAATATTTGTTTGTAAACAAAATGAATTTACAATTCGGAATATTTGAGATGAGATGTGAATGATTGTGTTATTTTGATTAATTAGACTATTATTCTTATCTTTGTATTATTAGTACAGCGTTTCAGTCGCCTTCATCAGGTGTTGAAAGCCTTGCATTACAAATTTTTTAACTGTGGTTTGAAGGGGCGGTAAATTATAAAGAAAGTTCAATCTTCCCGAATCTTAAGAGATATCATTCCACAGAAAAATACGTCTGACTGGTTCATATAGTAAATGTATGACAATTTAAAAGCGTGTCAATAGTTTTGCTCTGGTATTAATCCCTGTTTAAGTCACATAAATTCATATGATGTAAAATTTGTGTTCATGCTCAACAAAATATTCACTTGTTCACTAAACAATTTTTTTCATAATATTTGCTAAAGAAAATGTAAACAAATTATTATATTTGCTAAAATAAAAAAATGTTAATTATATTTGCTAAAATAAAATATTTTAATTATATTTGCTAAAATAAAGTTTTTAATTATATTGGCTAAAGTAAATTTTTTAAATTATATTTACTAAAGTAAAATGTTTTAATTATATATGCTAAAGAAAAAGTGTTTAATTATATTTGCTAATGTAAAAAATTTACTTATATTTAAAAAAGTATAAAATTTATATTATATTTGATCAATAAAAACAATAATTATATTTGCTAAAGTAACAAATTTTAGTAAAGTAAAAAATTTCAATTATATTTACTAAAGTAAAAAGTTTTAATATTTGCTTAATAAAAAATTCAATTAACAACAGTAAAATATATTATTATATTTGCTGAACAACTAAAAATGTTAATTTTATTTTCTCAAGTAAAAAAATTTAATTATATTTGCTTAAGTAAAAAATGTAATAATAAATTATATTTGCAAAGTAAAAGATTAATTATATTTGCTAAAGTAAAACATTTTCATTATATTTGCTAAAATAAAAATATTTTAATAATATTTGCTAAAGTAATATTTTAAAATTATATTTGCTAAAGTAAAAGATTAATTATATTGCTAAAGTAATAGATTAATTATATTTTATTAATTAAACAAATTGAATTATATTTGCTAAAGTAAAATTTTTTAACTATATTTGCTTAAGTAAAATATTTTAAATATATATGCTGAAGTAAAAAAATTTTAATGTATTTGCTAAAGTAAATTATTTTACTTATATTTGCTAAAGTAAAAGATTAATTATATTTGTTAAAGTAAAAAATTTTAATCATATTTACTAAACTAAAAATATTTTAATAATATTTGCTAAAGTAAAATTTTTAATAATATTTACTAAAGTAAAATTTTTAATAATATTAACTAAAGTAAAAGACTAATTATATTTGTTAAAGTAAAAAATTTTAATTAATTGTTTAAGTGAAAAAATTTATTTCTATTTGCTAAAGTCAAAAATACAAATAAACTTAAAAATAATTTAATATCACTAAGTATTTAAATCATAAAAACGTTTGTAAAATAACCAAAAAACGGTTCTCATGCATATATTGATCCATTCGCTCAGCTTTCGTCAGACTATGACATCAATGGTCGAATAATGCCGAGCATTGCCGATGAAATAATATGAACACTAGATACCCTCAGGTTCCCCTGCTGTCTGACTAAACATAAAGCTGGGCCAATTACAGTGCAACAGGGTGACTGTCCTAGCATTGTATAAATATCCCCAAACCTCCTTAACATAAAGCTGGCCCAATTAAAATGCCACACGGTGACTGTCCTAGCATTGTATAAACATCTCACAACCTGCTCATTAAAATAAAGCTGGGCCAATTACAATGCAACACGGTGACTGTCCTAGCACTGTATGAACATCTCCCAATCACTTCATACCCATAAAGCTGAACCAATTACAATGCCACACGGTGATTGTCCTAGCATTGTATACACATTCCCCAACCTCCTCATTAACATAAAGCTCAGCCAATTACAATGCCACACAGTGACTGTCCTAGCATTTTATAAACATCTTCAAACCTCATTAACATAAAGCTGGACCAATTACAATGCCACACGGTGATTGTCCTAGCATTGTATAAACATCCCCAAACTTCCTCATTAACATAAAGCTCAGCCAATTACAATGCCACACGGTGACTGTCCTAACATTGTATAAACATCCCCCAACCTCCTGATATATATTATTAATTAGCCCAGCTTTATGTTAAGGAGGTTGGGGGATGTGTATACAATGCTAGGATAGTCAGAATATATAAGAATATATTACTGGAGTGCCATCAGCTATACTCGAAACCGAAACCAAAACTTATGAAGATTTCTTGGTAAAATTATTTATTACAAGAAATGGAAGTCTGTAACAATTAAACAACAGTAACCCGGATGTAAGCGTGACACAGAAAATAACACACATGCTATCGTAATAATATATATATAGATAATAATAATAATAATAATGATAATGATAATAATAATAATAATACCAGATGCCGTAATAATTAACAGAAAAGAAAAATCCAGCCAAATCGTAGACTTTGCAGTTCTAGCTGACCACAGGGTGAATATGAAAGAAAAGGAGAAACGGAGCGAATACACAGAGCTAGGCAGAAAGTTGGAAGGGATATGGAAGATGAAGGAAATCAAAATAATACCTATAATAGTAGGAGCACTAGGAACAATGCCAAAAACCTTGAAAAAAGAATGGGAGAAATTGGAATCAGAGGAATGACTAGAAAAATACAGCAAACAACAATACTGAAAACAGCTGAAATATTCAGGAAAACCCTTTAATGTGGAGACCAACACAGACGAAACAAAAGCGTAGGCCAGACAAACTGCTACAGAGAGAAAACATGAAGTGCTACATGGAACCAAGAACATTGAAGCAGCATACCTATACATTCTCTAACTCCACACCCATACCCCATTACAACAACATCACTGTCCCCACAAAAAAGAGTTAAACCAAATAGTCAAGTAGGCAAGGAAGAAGGAAAGATCTAGAAGTGAGCACTTACAAGACCTCCACTGTGTAAGTGCGAAGAGAACTGGGACCTTGGCGAGGCTTATTGCCACTCAAATTCCAGTAAAGACCAATGGCCACTGCCAATGAGAAATCAATGGAAAGCAGCTGTTGTGATAATGCAAATTGATTTGCAAATGTTATCGAACGTGGAGAGTACTAAAAAATCTGGGGAGACTTGTTGTCACTCAGCTTCCAGGGGACACCACAGGTTGTATTCAATATCTTTGATAACCCGTGTGAAAGCTCCTTATGAGCCCACAATAATAACTCCTAACACAGTTCGAAAGTGCTTAACTTTTAAAAAACTCAGATCTTTCAGACCGTGTATATAACGCAGTGCATAAAGGTGCTGATTCAATGCACGTTAATTCACAAGAGCCCACCATCATATATATTTTTTTCAGATACTCTTTCGTAGGGACCCCACCTCAGAAAGAAAACGGGACCGTGTGCATTACTGTTAGTTGGACAATATATTTGTTTTAATTTTTAAAGAACCTCTTTTAAAGGGGAGTCAATTCAAGAGCAAGAGAGATTTGCAGAACTTTTAGTTAAAGAAAGAGTTATTATTTAGAAAGCATTTTAACAATTAATAATAAATATATTTGCAATTAAAATAAAATTCAAATTTTTAGTGAAAGAAATCACATACAATATTATGTGTTGGTCTAAACAGTTGTACATATTAAATATGCATGAAACTTATTTTTGTAATTAACCATTGACTGCTCAAACATTTTTAAACTGACGCTGCAATTCTCTGTCATTAAACAATTGTAACCAAACTGACGCTGCAATTCTCTGTCATTAAACAATTGTAACCAAACTAATTACATACGTGCTGTCGTACAAGTAGTTTAGAATTTTAGAAATTTAAAAAAGAGTTGTCGGTACATTGCTCTAAAAAAATTGTACCATCAAAAAAATAGATCAATTAAAAAGTCTCTATTAAAAATATGCCACCTTCACGCACACAAAATTACATTTGTTACACAAAAAAAAACGAAATAAAAAGAAAAAGATTTTTGTAAATCTTTACTATCTAACCCAGCATAGTTTTCCCCTAACTTTTCAATTTATACCTTTTGGAGGCTTTTATATTTCAACAGCCTAAAAAAATATATGAACTGAAGTAATTAATAAATAATAAATAGGTTTTAGAGTAGGAGATCAGTTTCCTATATAAATTAAACATAAAATAAAGTTGGTTTTTAATGTGTGGAAAATCTAGCTACCCAAAGAGGAGCACTCTAAATGAGAACAAAATAACAAAAATAAAAGCTGCCTCAATCTAGAAGGATTTCTGCTCCACTGATCGAGGTCAGAAAAGGTGAAATGTAGTATCAGAACAGATATTACACTTTAATCCTAGCCAAAAGACCAAGAAATGTACAGTAAAAATATCGTTGTCGACTTTCTTAAATGTTAATATTCCAATTCATATTTTATATTTTACAAAAAATTTTTATTTTTTGTTTTACATTCTATAAAAATGAAGAGGTTAAATTATTATTAATTAAAAGTGTTTAAACAGTTTTTATTTTTTGTTTTATATTCTATAAAAATGAAGAGGTTAAATTTTTATTAATTAAAATTTTTAAAAAGTTTTTATTTTTTGTTTTACATTCTATAAAAATGAAGAGGTTAAATTATTATTAATTAAAATTTTTAAAAAGTTTTTATTTTTTGTTTTACATTCTATAAAAATGAAGAGGTTAAATTATTATTAAATAAAAGTTTTAAAAATTTTTTTAATTTTTGTTTTACATTCTATAAAAATGAAGAGGTTAAATTATTATTAATTAAAAGTTTTAAAAAGTTTTTTTTTACATTCTATAAAAATGAAGAGGTTGAATTATTATTAATTAAAATTTTAAAAAAAAATTATTTTTTGTTTTACATTCTATAAAAATGAAGAGGTTGAATTATTATTAATTAAAATTTGGGGAAATTTTTTTACTCATACATTTTTTGTTGTTCTTTTTTAAATAAATAATTGAGTTGAATGTAATAGTCAAAGAAGCAAGCGCCCACGTGTGTGTGCTTTGTGTAGCTATACAACTCACCATCATGTGGGATCTGAGAGAGAGAGTGAGATTAAAAGATGTGATTTATAAGGTGTAGTCTCATGGAATTGCATAAGATCACACCGCCTACTGCACACATATGAAAATGAAATGCAATCAGTTTTTTTTTAAATAAAAAGCCTGTTGGTGAGAGGCTGGAAGTTGAGAGAGAAAGTTGTAAGGATGAGGAAATACAGTGATGAATTCTATCTGTAAACTTTTTTTTACATAGGCGTCACCACTTATCAAGGCCAAGAGACCATTCGAGGATAATGATTAACAAGTGTACAGTAGTCAATGAGAAATAAGTAGCTGAGCAGCGGCTTGGTTCCCACCAGTTCTGGCAAATAGCAAACAGGATCTTGAACAGAAGCGTGCGTTCTATCCCAACTATCATCAATGGAGTTGAGGTCATCTCATCAGCATCAGACAAGGCCAGACTATTTGCCAAAAACTTTGCAGCTAATTCTATCCTTTGGTACAATGACCATCAACTCCCTGTATTTCGTCCTATAACAGACAACACGCTATGCAACATAAAATATCTGTGCGTGAGGTCGCCAAGCTAATCAAGAACCTTGATTCCAGTAAAGCAACTGGCCCTGACGGCATTCCAGTTATAGTGCTGAAAAAGCTCCAACCAGAACTTGCCCCAATACTTACAAAACTGTTTAAGCGTTGCCTTAAGGAGAAGTGCTTTCCAACACCCTGGAAAACCTCATCAGTATGTCCTGTATTTAAAAATTCAGGTGAAAAGTCATCTCCCTCTCAGTATAGACCAATAAGTCTCCTGTGTGTCATGAGTAAGTTGTTGGAATCCATATAAAATAAAGAAAGAGTCAACCACCTCAACAGAAACAACCTTCTTAGTGACATGCAATATGGTTTCTGCTCTGCAAGATCTACCGCAGATGTGCTAATGGTTATATCTCATAGGATTAGTGAATCTCTCGACAAAGGCTTCCTTTCCAGGGCAATTGCTCTCAAAATATCAAAGGCCTTCGACAAGGTATGGCATAAGGGCCTACTTCACAAGATTTCCAGCTACGGTATTACTGGAAATGTTTTCTCAATCATTAAATCATTTCTCTCTGATAGGTTCATAAGAGTAGTGGTTGATGGGCAGAAATCAGAGGCCCACAGTATTAATGCTTGAGTCCCCCAGGGGTCCATCCTGGGTCCAACTCTTTTCCTGATCTACATCAATGATCTCCCTAAACACATACTTAAATCATTCGTTGACATCTATGCTGATGACACGACCATCTATGGCAACACATCGAAGGCCGTAAATGACAAAGTTTTATCTAATTCTCTCTCCTCTGATCTTGAGCACGTGGTACAATGGGGAAAGAGGTGTCTGGTCACTTTTAATGCATCCAAAACCAAGCTTCTATCTTTACATCATCAACGCTCTGATCCTCATCTGGCATCAATTGAAATGGATGGCTCTCATCTTGGGGAGGCTCCATGTCTTGATAAGCTTCTGGGTTTGACGTTTACTCCTGATCTGAAATGGAACACGTACATCAAATCTGTTGCCAGGGACGCTGGGAAAATGGTGGGATCCTTCTACCACTCCAGAAGATATCTCACTACTGATGCAATTCTCTATCTGTATAAAAGCCAAGTACGTCCACATCTGGGCAGGAGCTGCTAAAAACAGCCTGTCCTGCCTTGACAGAGTACAAAATAGACTTCGTGGTTTAGTGGGGGATGCCCTTTTCTCTTCCCTGCAACCTCTCTTCCACAGAAGAGACGTTGCGAGCATGTCTTTGTTTTATCGTTATTTCCATGGCAGGTGCTCGTCTGAGCTCCAATCCCTCGTCCCCCCTCGCCAATCTTTCATGAGAAACACCTGTCTGGCTGAAACTACTGTCAATAATTTTCCCCACTCTTTATCTGTGCCTAAATCCAAACATAGATTCCATGAGCAAAGCTTCTTTCTTAGAACGGCACGCCAGTGGAACTCTCTATCGCATGCCTGTTTCCCACCTGACTACAACTTTGACGTCCTCAAGTCCAACATAAACAAACTCCTGACAAACCGCCCCCTTAAATAAGACACTCTATCAAAACCCCCAATACTAATGATTACTACAATACTATCTCATTGATTAATGTACACGCAATAACCCTTATCCCTTAGTTGCCTTCACGCCTTGATAAGTGGTGACCCCCATGTAAAAAAAAACATCGTCAGTAGTTGAAATTCGGTATATCTTTTAACTACGTGGAATGGCTCTTCAAGAACTTGTTTACATTGGACTTGAAGACGCCCATATTGTAGTCAGCTGGAAAGCAGGCAAACGGAAGACAGTTCCAAAGGCGTGCAGTTCTAAGAAAGAAACTTTGTTCATGGAATCTACGTTTAGGTTTAGGCACAGACAAAGTGTAGGGTAAATCACTGATTGTGTTTTCAGCTAGACGGGTGTTTCTCATGAAAGTTTGGCAAGAGGGAACCACAGATCGGAACCCAGACGAGCACCTGCCATGAAAATAACAAAGCAGAGAGAATTTGGCCATTTTAGATCTTTGCTGTGTTACTCATACATTCTATTCTTTTATAAAGGACACCTCAACTTATTAATGATAATGGTATTTTAGAAAGCTATTCTTAACATGAGAAACGGGGTCCTTGATAACTAATTTGTACTTTCACCTGACAATTGAAAAAATTAAATGGGAATTTTAGACAGAAAATGGAAAGTGGAAAATATCAAATATATAACAAATGATTGTTACCAAAGGCAACATTAGTTACTCTTCTACCTATTTGAATAAGCTTGTTTTTTGCTTTAACTTATTTTGAAGTATTTATTTACTTTAAACAAATCGTACAGAGTCCTATGTTAGAATTAGAAGAATTGGCTGATATAAAACAGCCATCTAGTTCTAATAATCATTTGAAAATAATTAAACCACTAAATAAATGTCATGTTGGTTTTTTATGCGTAACGATTTTTCTTGTATTAAATTGGCTTATTAAATCGTTAAGAGAAAGTACAGAATAGTTAACAACACTTACGATCTAATCCCCATCGAAAAAAAAACCTAAGAAAGCAAAAATTGATATAGCTCTACTCTCTTCTCCTCCAACAACAAAAAAAATACAGATATTATTGACTGCTAACTGGTCATGAAGTGGGTGCTCATTTTACGTTAAATTATATAAGAAAATGATTACCCACCCCCAAAACTTCAATATTTATTATTTTAAAAATTCTTTTTGCGGATATTTTTAAGCTGTTAAAACGTAGGTGCCAAATTCAACTTTTTATATAAGGAGAAAACTACGCTGTGTTAGATTGTAATGTTTTACAACTATTTTTTGATATTAAGTTTTTTTTCAAGTTGGTGATGGCCTATAAATGCGTTTATTTTATGTAAATTTATCAAAGAAAGTGATCCCTATTCTAAAATTTAAAATATTGGAGAAAACATAAACAATCAAACGAAATTCTCTAGCGTAACGATTTTTCTTGTATTAAATTGTTAAGAGGAAGTACAGAATAGTTAACAACACTAAGGATCTAATCCCCATCGAAAAAAAAAATGTAAGAAAGCAAAAATTGACATGAGCTCCACTCACTTCCAACAACAAAAAAAAATAACAGATATTTTTGACTGCTTACCGATCATGAAGTGGGTGCTCATTTTATGTTAAATTTATATAAGAAAGTGATTACCCACCCCAAAAACTTCAATATTTATGATTTTTTACATTCTTTTTGCAGATATTTTAAAGCTGTAAAAACGTAGGGGTACTAGTGCAGAGAGTGATCTGGACGTAAATAATAACGTTATTATTTAAAAAGCCATTCTTAACATGGGAAGGGGAGGGTGTTTTGTACCTATTCTATACTTCAACCTTACAAGTGAATAAAAAAAACATATCATAAAACTTTAATTAAACTTGGAAATACGATTTTAAAAAATAGCGCGGATCACTCTTTGCACAAATGTAAATGTCAGGTTAAATAATATAATGGGTTTGTATTACTGTACACATAGATTCGAAAAAGTTGTCAATAAACAAATATATAACAAATAAATATTATCAAAGGCAAGATAAATTACTTTTCTACCAAACTGGATATAATTTTCGTGTTTTTATTCGATTTAACATGTTTATTCAGTTCGAAAAACATACAGTGTTTACCGATGTATTGGAACATTCAATATGGCGTCTGATTCTCTCTTTAACACGGTAAGTTTGGGAAAAAGTGTTATAAATAAAAAAAACGGATAAAATACTGTTAAAAACTCGCTCAATATATGTTACTGTGACATAGGTTGACATATATTCGGCGGATTTTTAATAGTATTTTCTATAGTTTTTTTTATTTATAACACCTTTTCCCAAACTTACGGTGTTAAAGAGGGTGTGAGACGCCATCTTGAATTTTCCAATACATCGGTAAACACTATGTTTTTCGAGCTGAATAAATATGTTACATTGAATAAAAACACGAAAAATATATCCAGTTTGGCAGAAAAGTAACTTATCTTGCCTTTGATAACATTTATTTGTTATATATTTTTTTGACAACTTTTTCGAATCTATGTGTACAGTAATACAAATCCAATATAATTATAGTAGCTTTTTAGTGCTTCTTTAAGATAGACTCGATAGATGCATTTTTTTAAATTATGTCGTTTTAAACAAAAACATTATTACGTACTTAACTAAAATATCGAAAATAGTAATATTTAAAAAAAATTATGTTGTTTTAAACAAAAACATTATTACGTTCTTAACTAAAATATGGAAAATAGTAATATTTTTAAAAAATTATGTCGTTTTAAACAAAAACATTATTACATACTTAAATAAAATATTGAAAATAGTAATATTTTTAAAAATATGTCGTTTTAAACAAAAAACATTATTACATACTTAACTAAAATATCGAAAATAGTAATATTTTTAAAAATTATGTCGTTTTAAACAAAAACATTATTACGTACTTAACTAAAATATCGAAAATAGTAATATTTTTAAAAATTATGTCGTTTTAAACAAAAACATTATTACGTACTTAACTGAAATATCGAAAATAGTAATATTTTTAAAAATTATGTCGTTTTAAACAAAAACATTATTACATACTTAACTAAAATATCGAAAATAGTAATATTTTTAAAAATTATGTCGTTTTAAACAAAAACATTATTACGTACTTAACTAAAATATCGAAAATAGTAATATTTTTAAAAATTATGTCGTTTTAAACAAAAACATTATTACGTACTTAACTGAAATATCGAAAATAGTAATATTTTTAAAAATTATGTCGTTTTAAACAAAAACATTTTTACGTACTTAACTAAAATATCGAAAATAGTAATATTTTTAAAAATATGTCGTTTTAAACAAAAACATTATTACGTACTTAACTAAAATATCGAAAATAGTAATATTTTTAAAAATTATGTCGTTTTAAACTAACTAAAATATTATTACGTACTTAACTAAAATATCGAAAATAGTAATATTTTTAAAAATTATGTCGTTTTAAACAAAAACATTATTACGTACTTAACTAAAATATCGAAAATAGTAATATTTTTAAAAATTATGTCGTTTTAAACTAACTAAAATATTATTACGTACTTAACTAAAATATCGAAAATAGTAATATTTTTAAAAATTATGTCGTTTTAAACAAAAACATTATTACGTACTTAACTGAAATATCGAAAATAGTAATATTTTTAAAAATTATGTCGTTTTAAACAAAAACATTTTTACGTACTTAACTAAAATATCGAAAATAGTAATATTTTTAAAAATATGTCGTTTTAAACAAAAACATTATTACGTACTTAACTAAAATATCGAAAATAGTAATATTTTTAAAAATTATGTCGTTTTAAACTAACTAAAATATTATTACGTACTTAACTAAAATATCGAAAATAGTAATATTTTTAAAAATTATGTCGTTTTAAACAAAAACATTATTACGTACTTAACTAAAATATCGAAAATAGTAATATTTTTAAAAATTATGTCGTTTTAAACTAACTAAAATATTATTACGTACTTAACTAAAATATCGAAAATAGTAATATTTTTAAAAATTATGTCGTTTTAAACAAAAACATTATTACGTACTTAACTGAAATATCGAAAATAGTAATATTTTTAAAAATTATGTCGTTTTAAACAAAAACATTTTTACGTACTTAACTAAAATATCGAAAATAGTAATATTTTTAAAAATATGTCGTTTTAAACAAAAACATTATTACGTACTTAACTAAAATATCGAAAATAGTAATATTTTTAAAAATTATGTCGTTTTAAACTAACTAAAATATTATTACGTACTTAACTAAAATATCGAAAATAGTAATATTTTTAAAAATTATGTCGTTTTAAACAAAAACATTATTACGTACTTAACTAAAATATCGAAAATAGTAATATTTTTAAAAATTATGTCGTTTTAAACTAACTAAAATATTATTACGTACTTAACTAAAATATCGAAAATAGTAATATTTTAAAAAATTATCTCGTTTTAAACAAAAACATTATTACGTACTTAACTGAAATATCGAAAATAGTAATATTTTTAAAAATTATGTCGTTTTAAACAAAAACATTATTACGTACTTAACTAAAATATCGAAAATAGTAATATTTTTAAAAATATGTCGTTTTAAACAAAAACATTATTATGTACTTAACTAAAATATTATTACGTACTTAACTAAAATATCGAAAATAGTAATATTTTTAAAAATTATGTCGTTTTAAACAAAAACATTATTACGTACTTAACTAAAATATCGAAAATAGTAATATTTTTAAAAATTATGTCGTTTTAAACAAAAACATTTTTACGTACTTAACTAAAATATCGAAAATAGTAATATTTTTAAAAATATGTCGTTTTAAACAAAAACATTATTACGTACTTAACTAAAATATTATTACATACTTAACTAAAATATCGAAAATAGTAATATTTTTAAAAATTATGTCGTTTTAAACAAAAACATTATTACGTACTTAACTAAAATATCGAAAATAGTAATATTTTTAAAAATTATGTCGTTTTAAACAAAAACATTATTACGTACGTAACTGAAATATCGAAAATAGTAATATTTTTAAAAATTATGTCGTTTTAAACAAAAACATTATAACGTACTTAACTAAAATATCGAAAATAGTAATATTTTTAAAAATTATGTCGTTTTAAACAAAAACATTATTACGTACTTAACTGAAATATCGAAAATAGTAATATTTTTAAAAATTATGTCGTTTTAAACAAAAACATTATTACATACTTAACTAAAATATCGAAAATAGTAATATTTTTAAAAATTATGTCGTTTTAAACAAAAACATTATTACGTACTTAACTAAAATATCGAAAATAGTAATATTTTAAAAATATGTCGTTTTAAACAAAAACATTATTACGTACTTAACTGAAATATCGAAAATAGTAATATTTTTAAAAATTATGTCGTTTTAAACAAAAACATTATTACGTACTTAACTAAAACATCGAAAATAGTAATATTTTTAAAAATATGTCGTTTTAAACAAAAACATTATTACATACTTAACTAAAATATCGGAAATAGTAATATTTTTAAAAATTATGTCGTTTTAAACAAAAACATTATTACGTACTTAACTAAAACATCGAAAATAGTAATATTTTTAAAAATTATGTCGTTTTAAACTAACTAAAATATTATTACATACTTAACTGAAATATCGAAAATAGTAATATTTTTAAAAATTATGTCGTTTTAAACTAACTAAAATATTATTACGTACTTAACTAAAATATCGAAAATAGTAATATTTTTAAAAATTATGTCGTTTTAAACTAACTAAAATATTATTACATACTTAACTGAAATATCGAAAATAGTAATATTTTTAAAAATTATGTCGTTTTAAACTAACTAAAATATTATTACGTACTTAACTAAAATATCGAAAATAGTAATATTTTTAAAAATATGTCGTTTTAAACAAAAACATTATTACGTACTTAACTAAAATATCGAAAATAGTAATATTTTTAAAAATATGTCGTTTTAAACAAAAACATTATTACATACTTAACTAAAATATCGAAAATAATAATATTTTTAAAAATATGTCGTTTTAAAAAAAAACATTATTACGTACTTAACTAAAATATCGAAAATAGTAATATTTTTTAAAAATATGTCGTTTTAAACAAAAACATTATTACGTACTTAACTAAAATATCGAAAATAGTAATATTTTTAAAAATATGTCGTTTTAAACAAAAACATTATTACATACTTAACTAAAATATCGGAAATAGTAATATTTTTAAAAATATGTCGTTCTAAACAAAAACATTATTACGTACTTAACTAAAATATCGAAAATAGTAATATTTTTAAAGAATATGTCGTTTAAAACAAAAACATTATTACGTACTTAACTAAAATATCGAAAATAGTAATATTTTTAAAAATATGTCGTTTTAAACAAAAACATTATTACGTTCTTAACTAAAATATCGAAAATAGTAATATTTTTAAAAATATGTCGTTTTAAACAAAAACATTATTACGTACTTAACTAAAATATCGAAAATAGTAATATTTTTAAAAATATGTCGTTTTAAATAAAAACATTATTACATACTTAACTAAAATATCGAAAATAGTAATATTTTTAAAAATATGTCGTTTTAAGCAAAAACATTATTACGTACTTAACTAAAATATCGAAAATAGTAATATTTTTAAAAATATGTCGTTTTAAATAAAAACATTATTACGTACTTAACTGAAATATCGAAAATAGTAATATTTTTAAAAATATGTCGTTTTAAACAAAAACATTATTACGTACTTAACTAAAATATCGAAAATAGTAATATTTTTAAAAATATGTCATTTTAAACAAAAACATTATTACGTACTTAACTAAAATATCGAAAATAGTAATATTTTTAAAAATATGTCGTTTTAAACAAAAACATTATTACATACTTAACTAAAATATCGAAAATAGTAATATTTTTAAAAATTATGTCGTTTTAAACAAAAACATTATTACGTACTTAACTAAAATATCGAAAATAGTAATATTTTTAAAAATATGTCGTTTTAAACAAAAACATTATTACGTACTTAACTAAAATATCGAAAATAGTAATATTTTTAAAAATATGTCGTTTTAAACAAAAACATTATTACATACTTAACTAAAATATCGAAAATAGTAATATTTTTAAAAATATGTCGTTTTAAATAAAAACATTATTACGTACTTAACTAAAATATCGAAAATAGTATTATTTTTAAAAATTATGTCGTTTTAAACAAAAACATTATTACATACTTAACTAAAATATCGAAAATAGTAATATTTTTAAAAATATGTCGTTTTAAACAAAAACATTATTACATACTTTACTAAAATATCGAAAATAGTAATATTTTTAAAAATTATGTCGTTTTAAACAAAAACATTATTACGTACTTAACTAAAATATCGAAAATAGTAATATTTTTAAAAATATGTCGTTTTAAACAAAAACATTATTACATACTTAACTTAAATATCGAAAATAGTACTATTTTTAAAAATATGTCGTTTTAAACAAAAACATTATTACGTACTTAACTAAAATATCGAAAATAGTATTATTTTTAAAAATATGTCGTTTTAAACAAAAACATTATTACATACTTAACTAAAATATCGAAAATAGTAATATTTTTAAAAATATGTCGTTTTAAACAAAAACATTATTACATACTTAACTAAAATATCGAAAATAGTAATATTTTTAAAAATTATGTCGTTTTAAACAAAAACATTATTACGTACTTAACTAAAACATATAAAATAGTAATATTTTTAAAAAATTATGTCGTTTTAAACTAACTAAAATATTATTACGTACTTAACTAAAATATCGAAAATAGTAATATTTTTTTAAAAATGATCTCGTTTTAAACAAAAACATTATTACGTACTTAACTAAAATATCGAAAATAGTAATATTTTTTTTAAAATATGTCGTTTTAAACAAAAACATTATTACATACTTAACTAAAATATCGAAAATAGTAATATTTTTTTAAAAATTATCTCGTTTTAAACAAAAACATTATTACGTACTTAACTGAAATATCGAAAATAGTAATATTTTTAAAAATATGTCGTTTTAAACAAAAACATTATTACGTACTTAACTAAAATATCGAAAATAGTAATATTTTTAAAAAATTATGTCGTTTTAAACAAAAACATTATTACATACTTAACTAAAATATCGAAAATAGTAATATTTTTAAAAATTATGTCGTTTTAAACAAAAACATTATTACGTACTTAACTAAAATATCGAAAATAGTAATATTTTTAAAAATATGTCGTTTTAAACAAAAACATTATTACATACTTAACTAAAATATCGAAAATAGTAATATTTTTTAAACATATGTCGTTTTAAGCAAAAACATTATTACGTACTTAACTAAAATATCGAAAATAGTAATATTTTTTTAAAAATATGTCGTTTTAAACAAAAACATTATTACGTACTTAACTAAAATATCGAAAATAGTAATATTTTTAAAAATATGTCGTTTTAAACAAAAACATTATTACGTTCTTAACTAAAATATCGAAAATAGTAATATTTTTAAACATATGTCGTTTTAAGCAAAAACATTGTTACGTACTTAACTAAAATATCGAAAATAGTAATATTTTTAAAAAATTATGTCGTTTTAAACAAAAACATTATTACGTACTTAACTAAAATATCGAAAATAGTAATATTTTAAAAAATTATCTCGTTTTAAACAAAAACATTATTACGTACTTAACTAAAATATCGAAAATAGTAATATTTTTAAAAATATGTCGTTTTAAACAAAAACATTATTACATACTTAACTAAAATATCGAAAATAGTAATATTTTTAAAAATTATGTCGTTTTAAACAAAAACATTATTACGTACTTAACTAAAACATCGAAAATAGTAATATTTTTAAAAATATGTCGTTTTAAACAAAAACATTATTACGTACGTAACTAAAATATCGAAAATAGTAATATTTTTTAAAAATTACGAAAATTGTACAAGTGAAAAGTATTTATAGGTAAAAGTAACTTTAGTTAAAAAGTTGGATAAAATTGCATTTTTCTTAGATGTCCTAGAGTAGACAATGAAGATTTCATCGTTTAGATTAAATCAACATTTATAGTTTATAGTGAGACTTCTTTTCTTTTCTTTTTTTACTAAAAATACAAAAGCAGTTGTTCAATTCGATTAGTTTTCGTAGTTTTTTCATGTTTTTTTTTTATTGAATTGCAATAAAAATAAATGTTTTTATGTTTAAAATTATTTTAAAAGTCATTAAATTTTTAAATTTATAAAAATTAAAAGAAAAAAAAAACTTACCTTTCATTTCAGGAATTAAAAAAAATCGGGATGAATTCGTTTTTTTCTTTTGTGTTCAAAACATATAATTTGTTTTGTTTGTTAGGATTTGTCTTTAATAAATTGATACAACTTTTGTTTTGTTTATACAATTCATTAAGAAATAAAAAATATGAAAATATAAAAGAATCAAAATTAAAAGATGAAAAACACGATTTAAACGTGAAATTATTTAAAGCAGAAAATCTACTGTTAAAGAACAATGGATTTAAGTCAGCGAAAAACGGTGTAATCATTATTTCGTTCCTCGTGTAAAAATGTCCATTTATTAGTTAAGTGTGCCAAATTGTTTTTCTATCAAGTTGAGATTATTTTTATCAATACTTAAGGTTTGTTGTAATTCATTTGGTAAAAATTATTGTTAAAATACAATTTATTTAAAAAAAAAATTGAAGATTTATTTTTAAAAATTCATTTTTAAATACAATTTATTTGTCAATACTTAAGGTTTATTTTTATTTGTTTTGTAAAATTAAGTTTTTTATTATACAATTTATTCAAAAATAAAAATTATATGAAGATATTCATTGTGTAAAATTAAGTTTTTTAAATAGAATTTATTCAAAAGAAATAAAAAAAATCGTACGAAAATATTTATTTTGTAAAATTCATTTTTATATACAATTTATTAAAAAATAAAAAAAAAAATATGAAGATACGAAAACCAGGTGTGTTTTCTAAGATTGAACATTTCATTATTTTTTGGATTAGTCGAATTACTGTTAACATCCAAGATGAGAACAGTAATCCGAAGTATATTGTCAAAAATAAAAAAAAATAAAAAACTTTGGCAATTTTTTTTACGTAATATTTGATTTCCTTTTTTGTAGCACTCTGACCTGCCACTGAAGTGCTAGATTTACCCCTTTAAGTGTAGCATCAAGCTCAGCCAGGTTTATGTGAAAGCGAACTTTTAAGGACTTATTTACGTGGCTACGGTTTGCACGTAAATGGAAGGAGATACATTTTAAAGGACTTTAAATCGAGAAAAAAAGAAAAAGGCACGTGCCTGATTGCCTTCAATTTGTGAGTACGTTCCTTGATACGACATTTTCAATATAAGAACCAGCATGTGTTTTCATTATATGTTGTTACCTTGGCGTTCTTTGAATTTAATACCTGCAAAGGGAAAAAATTGCAACTAATTTTATTGTAAATAAAATCTCTCCTTCCTTTTGAAAAAGACCTTTCTATTTTATTATTTACCCTCCTCCTTTTTTATTTAATGCTTTTATTTTTTTGCAGTTTTTTTTTTGTTAGTTTCGCGTCGAATTCATCTGAAAGAGGATAAAATTCCGGCAGAAGAGGGTGAAGAGAGAAATGAACATTGCTGAATTTATGGCTTCAAAAATCTTTTTATATACTTCTGTTATATCATAATATTATAGTTTCCACAGACCAATTCTAATAATAAATAAAACCAAAAACATAAAAACATTTTTTTTGCATAAATTTATTTGATAAATAATGCACCTTTTTTATTTCATGAAAATGAAGGTTTTTGATAAATTTTATAGACGTTGAAACAAAGGTAACATTAAAAATATACGTGCATAAAAATATACACGATTTCGGGAAAATTTGTAGCATAAATTAAAGATAATGTTCTATATATGTGCATACAAGTCAAGAAACGCATGGTTTCCAATTCATAAGACATCGAACCAAATACTTATCAACGTTCTTTATTGTAAAAAAGATCCGAGTCTCAAGATCATCAGAGACTCTTTTAATAACCAACATGTGAACCTGGTCAACATACTGCGAACGTTTGTTTTTTTATTAATCAGCACAAGCCAAAGACTTTGAAGGAATTTAGACGAGTAACGGAATGCCATAAAAGTACCATATAGAACATAATCCTTAAATTATGTTATTGATTTTCCCAACAGCGTGTATATATGGGTGTCTTCATAAGTATATAATAAGAATATATATTGTGTGTATTTAAGCAAAATTTTAAAATTAAAACAATTTTTCTGGGTTTTTTATGTTTATTTGCGTACTAATGTGGGTAAAACCAGCTCCCCAAAAAGGGCGTTCTTGTTAGTAACAATAAAACTGTATCAGTCATGAAGGAGTTCTCCTCCAATAACCGAGACCAAAAAAGTGTAATGAAAAAAGTAAAGTGCAACAACAGAACAGATACTACACTTTTAGGTTTTCGTTATTCATTTTAGTAAATGTAAAAATTACAAATATTCGCCAAAAAATAAACAGTTAGATACAAGGCCAACTCAAAAATGGGGATCGCTGTACCTTTTAAGAAATATCCTAACGTTCTTACTCAAGGGGCTGTCCTACTTATTGTTAACAAATCGACTTTTTTTTTGTCTGTATTTTGGAGATGAGGTGTTTTCATTGATTGAACAATTGGGGAACCGTTTGTTAGGAGTCTCGAACCCAACCCTTTATTATTATTACGGGGGTACCGTGTTCGGACTCCAGCTAGGCTTTGGGACATAGTTGCTGATTCTCTGTTTTCAATGTTGCTTTTTCACTGCCTTCGTCAGGATTGAACTCAGCACCTTTGGGTAACTGTAAACTTTGATACAACGTCTAGGACCACTCGGCCATATGACAATTCTTAGCTGGTTTTTGTTAATGTTAAACCTATGTTGTTATTCAAGGTTTTCTCTCTCTATCAGAGGTGTCAAAATTGCATTCAGCTCTATGCTTGGTTTGCTCAAGTGTTTCTTTTCAAGATTAAATATGTTTTTAACGTTTTATTAAATGTTTGCTCTTATATATATATATATATATATATATATATATATATATATATATATATATATATATATATATATATATATATACATATATAAACATATATGTATATATATATAAACATATATGTATATATATATATAAACATATATGTATATATATATGTATATATATATATACATATATAAACATATATGTATATATATATATAAACATATATGTATATATATATATAAACATATATATATATATATATATATATATATATATATATATATATATACATACATATATATAGGGGGAATAGAAAGCCCTTGGACCATTTTTAGTTTTAAAATTAAATATTGTTAAAATCACTTTTTCTCTTTTCGAATAAAGTAAGTATTTAGTCTAACTATTGATCTAATTATTTTCAACAAAAATATTAAAATAATTTTGTTTAAACTTTCAGAAAAATGAGCAATTCAGCTTCATTGCGTGGGAAGGACAAACTCATAGATTATTAAGCTCTTGAAAGTGGCTAAATCCACCGTGTACCATGTTGTGAACAGATTTAAGGAACTTGGTACATCTGAAGACCGTCCTAGGAGTGGAAGACCTCGCACTGCTCGAACAAAGAAGGTGATTAAAGCTGTCCGAGAGAGGGTAAGGAGGAACCCGAAGGGATCTGCAAGACAAATGATTAAAGACACGAATGTGAGCGTGACCTCGATGAGAACCATCGTAAAAAACGATCTCTAGTTGTCCCCCTACAAGATGAGAAAGAGACAGTACCTCACACCTGCCCAAAAGCACAAGAGAATTGAAGCGACTGTTAACAATCAGAACGACAGAGTTTACGCAAAATCTTCAGCAGACATTGATGACTCCGTGAGAATAGTTTTCCGCCGAAAAAAGCCGTCTTCCCTCATGGTGTGGGCTGCAGTCTCCAAATCTTAGAAGTCGCCTCTGATTTTCGTGGAGCAGGGGGGTTAAGATCAACACAGATCGCTACATTAACGATATTTTGGTTCCAGCATTTGAAGAGATGTAGAAACACTTCAAAGATCAGCCTTTCACCTTCCAACAAGATGGAGCACCATCCCACACCTCCAGAAAAAAACTCAGGACTGGCGCCAACGTCATTTTCCAAGATTCTGGAGTAAGGAGATGTGGCCTCCTGCATCGCCTGATTTGAATCCCATAGATTTTTCGGTGTGGTCTTTGTTGGAGGCAAAGGTCTGTTCTGTTGCTCATCCAAGTGTTGATGCTTTGAAGACACCTCTTCTGAGTAAATGGGCTAAAATACCTCAGGAAACGCTGCGTGCCTTGGTTGGTAACTTCAGACAGAGAATTGAACGTCTAATCGAAAGGAAGGGACATCACATTGAAAATAAATAATTTGAATTTATTCTTGGTTTCCTAACTTATAATTTTCATTCATGTTTTATTTATATTTTTGTAATTTTCTATTAATAAACCACTTTTGAATTGGTCCAAGGACTTTCCGTTCACCCTATATATATATATATATATATATATATATATATATATATATATATATATATATATATATTATTTTTAAAATATAATTATCCACTGACAAGTGTTTCGTCGCCCACGACTCATCAGAGTGTCTAAATCTAGCGAGATTCGAAAGCGGCACCTCGTGATAAGAAGCCTAAACCTCTACCACGGTGTTAACCTCGCCGGACTACTAAATGTATCACCTTTACGTAGATGTTTTTATTTGTTTTTGTTAGCGATACTTGCTTTAATGAATTCAAGTATTTATACGAAAGTGCATTTTTACCTAAATGCTTGTTGGGAATAATTTTCCCATTGACCAATCTAGTACCCCCTTTTAATGGGGAGCGACATATATATTATTTTTAAAATATAATTATCCACTGACACGTGTTAATTATATTTTAAAAATAATATATATGCCGCTCCCCATTAAAAGGGGGTACCAGATTGGTCAATCGGAAAATTATTCCCAACAAGCATTTAGGTAAAAAAATATGCACTTTCGTATAAATACTTGAATTCATTCAAAAAACTATCGCTAACAAAAACAAATAAACACACACACACACACACACACACACACACACACACACACACACACACATATATATATATATATATATATATATATATACTTTGAAGAACAAACGGTCTTAAAATCCGTCAATTTTGATCTTAAAATATTTCGAAAAAGAACTGAGGTGATTGACTTATTCCAGAATATTTAGAAATCAAATAGAAGACCTCACGAACTGCGAACAGATGTGAATTTTAGTAAGGATTAAATCAAATTTTAGTAAGGATTAAATCAAATTTTAGTAAGGATTAAATCAAATTTTAGTAAGGATTAAATCAAATCTAGTATAAAATCTATAAAAGTGAGGTGTGTGTGTGAGAGGGCAATTATAACCTTACGTATTTTTTATCTACACACTTGAATTTATATATATGGCATTCAAACATGAATTACTTGAAATCTTAACCTTCAAAGGAAAATTAACATTTTCAGTTTTCAGAGACTGCAAGGAAAAGGAGGTGGAGAATTATGTGAGATGAAATTTATGAGATTAAAATCAATAAGTGAATTAACAATTCACTTACAAGCCTTTCTTTTATCTTTTTTAATCAGACAGAGTTTCAATGTCCATTTTCAAGGTTTTTTCCATACAAAATTCAAACATAAAACATATTTTAATAATATTTATTTTTGATTGTGAACTTCACTTAGGCTTCCTCCGTAAAGTATATAAGTAACGTAGGTTAGTTTATGATAAAACGCCGTAACTCTTATATAATTAATATCGGGAATAACCATACAATTTCAGAAGAATGTACATCTGGGAGGTGAAAAACTAAAAAGCCAGTTCATCGTCTTGGAGTGAATGGATATTCGTCCAAAATGTATGTACCACACACACACACACACACACACACACACACACACACACACACAAACAAACACACACACAACTGCAATGAATATACAACAAACAGACAGAACATTTAGACGATCACACAACGTTCCCCTGATTAGATACAACAACACAACAGTTGTAGTGTTCGAACGCCCTTTTCCCAAATAAAAGCGCTCTTGCCCTATTTGTATAAAGGGAGTCTGGTTAAATTCGTATTTTTGGTACGTATAAACTATTGGGTAGACAAAAAGTGCAGTGAAATTCAACATTTCCGGTACTTATAACTATTCGATACACAAGAATGCAGTCCAATTCAAACTTTCTAGTACTTATAACAATTCGGTACACAAGAATGCAGTTCAATTCAACATTCTTTGTACTCATAATTATTTGGTACACAAAACATGCAGCGCAATTAAAGATTTTCTGTACCTATAACTATTCGATACACAAAACGTGCAGTGAAATTAAAAATTACAAAATTCAAACATATTTTAATAATATTTATTTTTGATTTTGAACTTCACTTAGGCTTCCTCCGTAAAGTTTATAAGTAACATAGGTTAGTTTATGATAAAACGGCGTAACTCTTATATTATTAATATCGAGAATAACCATACAATTTCAGAAGAATGTATTTATTTCGATTTGATTTTTTATGTTTAAAAATATTTTAATAGTATTTTAATGTTTAAAAATATATAATAGCATTTATTTCGATTTTATTTTTTATATTCTGGCACAAATCTTTACTGCACATAAAGCCTACAATTTTCAAGACATTTTCAAGATATTTTTCATATTGTCAAGGCCTTTTTAAGGCAATAATAGAAATAAGGCCGTTTAAAGAAAAAACTCCAAACTGGAGGCCTTTAACAGCCTGTGTGAACCATATATAGAACTTATACTACAAGATGCAACAGCTTATGCCATTTTGCCCATGTTGCCTTCCGCGTTATGGTTGTTGTGAGTTCACGTCAGCCATCTGCGTGCAGCATATATTCTCGGTAGCATGAAAAGTCTATGTCCAAAGTGTTATTATATAGCACCATCTTTTTGTGAAGACGACTACTAATTATAGTTGGGCTTCACAGCTAATTTCCCTTTCAATTTACTAGACCCGTGTTAATCTAAAATAGGCACGCCACATTGTACCGCAATTCCTCTATCAAACAGGCACACAAGTTTCATTTACTTTGCAATAACGCATCACATAACAGATTCACTTACTAAAACGAGGAAGAATGAAAATCGAGGATTGCGATTGATGAGAGGCATCAAAGGAAATAGTGAGGTCATAATCCTTTGAGAAACAAAGTTTGGATCTGGGAAGGTTTAATAATAATTTCCACTTCACTCTCACACACACCACCTCACCCAAATAGGGGTTAAAAGATTGACCATCGCAAGTCTGATCATAAAAGGGTAAAGCACAAGTTCAAAATTCCATATTTTCTTACCCAGCCAACTCTCGCTTTTTTTCCTGAAGAGGCAAAATGTTTTCTTCGATTGTATTTTCACAAATAAATCTGAAAATATAAAAAATAAATAAATCCATGAAATTTAGGAACTTTTTATTAATTTATATCGAATACATATAAATACATAAACATATACACCTATCTAACTCTCATAAATATATAAATAAGGTCCTGAAAGTGATTGAGATAATAATTGAGCGGCAAATAAGTCAGATAAGCATAGATCAAGTACAGGTTAATTTGATGCCAAGAAAAATGCAAGAGACGTCTCTTAATGCTTTTGTGAATCTAGAGAAAGCTTTTAACAAAGTGCCAAGGAGTACTGTTTCGGAAATTTGGCTTAAATTAACAAACGAGTAAAAATTGTTAACACATTGTTCAAAGCCGTGTTAAAATAAACAGCAGATTTAATGGTAGAATCATTGTCAAAGTTTGACTACATTAGGGTCCTGTACTAAGTCCATTGCTTTTCTTTTGTCCAAAGGAGATGCTGCTGATTTAGTACTTACTACCAAAATGAAATTATATGGAAAGTAAAAGCCTGAGCCTATATGTTACAGAAACTAATGTGATCGTCAGTTATTGTGTTAGGAAATGGATCGAGAAATAGAGGGAGGTGTGTACATTATATTGTGGACACGTTTACCGGAAGTGAGGGTCAGCTGATCGGATTTGCGTGTGAGTCACGTGATCAGGTTAGCTGGAATCAGTGAGATTGGGTTTGGACACAGAAGACAACGGACGGCTTAACAGTCATCCCCTCCCCTTCACTGAGGGTGGGACGCTGACGTGTTTGGAAATAAGGCCTAGAAGTAAACCCCGCAGGCCAGAAATTCACTTTCCATCCTTCTGCGATCGACATCTGGAAGGTGAAAAATTATAAAGCCAGTTCATCGTATTGGAGTGAATGGATATTCGTCCCAAACAGGTTCCTGTTTCCCCCCCAAGACATGAGATGAATACCAGGTTGACCAACATCACCGACGCATGATGGGATGTCCAAAATGTATGTACCACACACACACACACACACACACACACACACACACACACACACACACACAACTGCAATGAATATACAACAAACAGACAGAACATGTAGACGATCACACAACGTTCCCCTGATTAGATACAACAACACAACAGTTGTAGTGTTCGAACGCCCTTTCCCCAAATAAAAGCGCTCTTGCCCTATTTGTATGAAGGGAGTCTGGTTAAATTCGTATTTTTTGGTACGTATAAACTATTGGGTAGACAAAAAGTGCAGTGAAATTCAACATTTCCGGTACATATAACAATTCGATACACAAGAATGCAGTTCAATTCAAACTTTCTAGTACTTTTAACAATTCGATACACAAGAATGCAGTTCAATTCAAACTTTCTAGTACTTAAAACAATTCGGTACACAAGAATGCAGTTCAATTCAACATTCTTTGTACTCATAATTATTTGGTACACAAAACATGCAGCGCAATTAAAGATTTTCTTTACCTATAACTATTCGATACACAAAACGTGCAGTGAAATTAAAAATTACAAAATTCAAACATATTTTAATAATATTTATTTTTGATTTTGAACTTCACTTAGGCTTCCTCCGTAAAGTATATAAGTAACATAGGTTAGTTTATGATAAAACGGCGTAACTCTTATATTATTAATATCGAGAATAACCATACAATTTCAGAAGAATGTATTTATTTCGATTTGATTTTTTATGTTTAAAAATATTTTAATAGTATTTTAATGTTTAAAAATATATAATAGCATTTATTTCGATTTTATTTTTTATATTCTGGCACAAATCTTTACTGCACATAAAACCTACAATTTTCAAGACATTTTCAAAATATTTTTCATATTGTCAAGGCCTTTTTAAGGCAATAATAGAAATAAGGCCGTTTAAAGAAAAAACTCCAAACTGGAGGCCTTTAACAGCCTGTGTGAACCATATATAGAACTTATCCAATGCTACGAGGCAACAGCTTATGCCATTTTGCCCATGTTGCCTTCAGCGTTATGGTTGCTGTGAGTTCACGTCAGCCATCTGCGTTCAGCATATATTCTCGGTAGCATGAAAAGTCTATTTCCAAAGTGTTATTATATAGCACGATCTTTTTGTGAAGACGACTACTAATTATAGTTGGGCTTCACAGCTAATTTCCCTTTCAATTTACTAGACCCGTGTTAATCTAAAATAGGCACGCCACATTGTACCGCAATTCCTCTATCAAACAGGCACACAAGTTTCATTTACTTTGCAATAACGCATCACATAACAGATTTGCTTACTAAAACGAGGAAGAATGAAAATCGAGGATTGCGATTGATGAGAGGCATCAAAGGAAATAGTGAGGTCATAATCCTTTGAGAAACAAAGTTTGGATCTGGGAAGGTTTAATAATAATTTCCACTTCACTCTCACACACACCACTCCACCCAAATAGGGGTTAAAAGGTTGACCATCGTAAGTCTGATCATAAAAGGGTAAAGCAAAAGTTCAAAATTCAATAGTTTCTTACCCACGGACACCATCACACGCCAACTCTTGCTTTTTTTCCAGCATAGCCAAAATTTTTTCTTCGATTGTATTTGTACAAACAAATCTGAAAATATAAAAAATAAATAAATCCATGAAATTTAGGAACTTTTTATTAATTTATATCGAATACATAGAAATACATAAACATATACACCTATCTAACATTAGGGTCCTGTACTAAGTCAATTGCTTTTCTTTTGTCCAAAGGAGATGCTGCTGATTTAGTACTTACTACCAAAATTAAATTATATGGACAGTAAAAGCCTGAGCCTATATGTTACAGAAACGTGTTTGCAAATAAGGCCAAGAAGTAAACCACGCAGGCCAGAGATTCACTTTCCATCCTTCTGCGATCGACATCTGGAAGGTGAAAAACATCGTATTGGAGTGAATGGATATTTGTCCCAAACAGGTTCCCGTTTCCCCTCCAAGACATGAGATGAATTCAAAGTGGATCAAAATCACCGACGCATGATGGGACGGATAAACGATTGGGTAGGCAAAAAGTGCAGTGAAATTAAAAATTTCCGGTACCTATAACTATTCGATACACATGAATGCAGTCCAATTATACGAGCAGTGAAATTAAAAGTTTTCTCAACCTATAACTATTCGATACAAAAAACGAGCAGTGAAATTAAAAATTTTCTCTACCTATAACTATTTGATACACAAAACGTGCAGGGCAATTAAAAATTTTCTCTACCTATAACTATTCGATACACCAACGTCCAGTGCAATTAAAATTTTTCTCTACCTATATCTATTTGATACACAAAACATGCAGTGCAATTAAAAATTTTCTGTACTTATAACTATTCGATACACAAAACGTGCAGTGAAATTAAGAATTTTCTGTACCTATAACTATTCGATACACAAAACGTGCAGTGAAATTAAAATTTTTCTCTACCTATAACTATTCGATAAACAAAACGTGCAGTGAAATTAAGAATTTTCTGTACCTATAACTATTCGATACACAAAATGTGAAGTGCAATTAAAAATTTTCTCTACCTATAACTATTCGATACACAAAACGTGCAGTGAAATTAAAAATTTTCTGTACCCATAACTATTCGATACACAAAACGTGCACTGAAATTAAAAATTTTCTGTACCTAAAACTATTCAATACACAAAACGTGCAGTGAAATTAAAAATTCTCTCTACCTGTAACTATTCGATACACAAAACGTGTAGTGATATTAAAAATGTTCTGTGCCTATAACTATTCGATACACAAAACGTGTAGTGAAATTAAAAATTTTCTGTGCCTATAACTATTCGATACACAAAACGTGTAGTGAAATAAAAAACTTTCTGTGCCTATAACTATTCGATACACAAAACGTGCAGTGAAATAAAAACTTTTCTGTGCTTACAACTATTCGATACACAAAACGTGTAGTAAAATTAAAAATTTTCTGTACCCATAACTATTCGATACACAAAACGTGCAGTGAAATAAAAAAATTTCTGTGCCTATAACTATTCGATACACAAAACGTGTAGTGAAATTAAAAATTTTCTGTGCCTATAACTATTCGATACACAAAACGTGCAGTGAAATAAAAAATGTTCTGTACCTATAACTATTCGATACACAAAACGTGTAGTGAAATTAAAAATTTTCTGTGCCTATAACTATTCGATACACAAAACGTGTAGTGAAATTAAAAATTCTCTCTACCTAAAACTATTCGATACACAAAACGTGCAGTGAAATAAAAAATTTTCTCTACCTATAACTATTCGATACACAAAACGTGCAGTGAAATTAAAAATTTTCTGTACCTATAACTATTCGATACACAAAATGTGAAGTGCAATTAAAAATTTTCTCTACCTATAACTATTCGATACACAAAACGTGCAGTGAAATTAAAAATTTTCTGTACCTATAACTATACGATACACAAAATGTGCAGTGAAATTAAGAATTTTCTGTACCTATAACTATTCGATACACAAAACGTGCAGTTAAATTAAAAATTTTCTCTACCCATAACTATTCGATACACAAAACGTGCAGTGCAATTAAAAATTTTCTGTACCCATAACTATTACATACACAAAACGTGCAGTGAAATAAAAAAATTTTCTGTACCTATAACTATTCGATACACAAACGTGCAGTGAAATTAAAAATTCTCTCTTCCTGTTACTATTCGATACACAAAACGTGTAATGAAATTAAAAATTTTCTGTGCCTATAACTATTCGATACACAAAACGTGCAGTAAAATTAAAAATTTTCTGTGCCTATAACTATTCGATATACAAAACGTGTAGTGAAATTTAAAATTTTCTGTACCTATAACTATTCGATACACAAAACGTGCAGTGAAATTAAAAATTTTCTGTACCTAAAACTATTCGATACACAAAACGTTTAAATTAAGAATTTTCTGTACCTATAACTATTCGATACACAAAATGTGAAGTGCAATTAAAAATTTTCTCTACCTATAACTATTCGATACACAAAACGTGCAGTGAAATTAAAAATTTTCTGTACCTATAATTATTCGATACATAAAATGTGCAGTGAAATTAAAAATTGTCTGTACCTATAACTATTCGATACACAAAACGTGCAGTTAAATAAAAATTTTCTCAACCCATAACTATTCGATACACAAAACGTGCAGTGAAATTAAAAATTTTCTGTACCTATAACTATTCGATACACAAAACGTGTAGAGAAATTAAAAATTTTCTATACATACAATTATTCGATACACAAAACGTGTAGTGAAATTAAAAATTTTCTCTAACTGTAACTATTCGATACACAAAACGTGTAGTGAAATTAAAAATTTTCTGTACCTATAACTATTCGATACACAAAACGTGCAGTGAAATTTAAAATTTTCTGTACCCATAACTATTCGATACACAAAACGTGCAGTGAAACTAAAAATTTTCTCTACCTGTAACTATTCGATACACAAAACGTGTAGTGAAATTAAGAATTTTCTGTGCCTATAACTATTCGATACAAAAAACGTGCAGTGAAATTAAAAATTTTCTGTACCTATAACTATTCGATACACAAAACGTGCAGTAAAATTAAATTTTTTCTCTACCTATTACTATTCGATACACAAAACGTGCAGTGAAATTAAAAATTTTCTGTGCTTATAACTATTCGATACACAAAACGTTCAGTGACATTAAAAATTTTCTGTACCTAAAACTATTCGATACACAAAACGTGCAGTGAAATTAAAATTTTTCTCTACCACTAACTATTCGATACACAAAACGTGCAGTAAAATTAACAATTTTCTGTACCTATAACTATTCGATACACAAAACGTGCAGTGAAATAAAAAATGTTCTGTACCTATAACTATTCGATACACAAAATGTGAAGTACAAATAAAAATTTTCTCTACCCATAACTATTCGATACACAAAACGTGCAGAGAAATTAAAAATTTTCTGTACCCATAACTATTCGATACACAAAACGTGCAGTGAAATTAAAAATTTTCTGTACCTAAAACTATTCAATACACAAAACGTGCAGTGAAACTAAAAATTTTCTCTACCTGTAACTATTCGATACACAAAACGTGTAGTGAAATTAAAAATTTTCTGTGCCTATAACTATTCGATACACAAAACGTGCAGTGAAATTAAAAATTTTCTTTGCCTAGAACTATTCGATACACAAAACGTGCAGTGAAATAAAAGATTTTCTGTGCCTATAACTATTCGATACAAAAAACGTGTAGTGAAATTAAAAATTTTCTGTGCCTATAACTATTCGATACACAAAACGTGCAGTGAAATAAACATTTTCTGTACCTATAACTATTAGATACACCAAACGTGTAGCGAAATTAAAAATTTTCTGTGCCTATAACTATTCGATACACAAAACGTGTAGTGAAATTAAAAATTCTCTCTACCTGTAACTCGTCGATACACAAAACGTGTAGTGAAATTTATAATTTTCTGTACCTATAACTATTCGATACACAAAACGTGCAGTGAAATTAAAAATTTTCTGTACCTAAAACTATTCGATACACAAAACGTGCAGTGAAATTAAAATTTTTCTCTACCTATAACTATTCGATACACAAAAGTGCAGTGAAATTAAAAAGTTTCTCTACCTATAACTATTCGATACACAAAACGTGAAGTGAAATTAAAAATTTTCTCTACCTATAACTATTCGATACACAAAACGTGCAGTGAAATTAAAAATTTTCTGTACCTAAAACTATTCGATACACAAAACGTGCAGTGAAATTAAAAATTTTCTGTACCCATAACTATTCGATACACAAAACGTGCAGTGAAATTAAAAGTTTTCTGTACCTAAAACTATTCAATACACAAAACGTGCAGTGAAACTAAAAATTTTCTCTACCTGTAACTATTCGATACACAAAACGTGCAGTGAAATTAAAAATTTTGTGTGCCTATAACTATTCGATACACAAAACGTGCAGTGAAATAAAAAAATTTCTGTGCCTATAACTATTCGATACACAAAACGTGCAGTGAAATAAAACATTTTCTGTACCTACAACTATTCGATACACAAAACGTGTAGTGAAATTAAAAATTTTCTGTGCATATATCTATTCGATACACAAAACGTGTAGTGAAATTAAAAATTCTCTCTTCCTGTAACTATTCGATACACAAAACGTGTCGTGAAATTAAAAATTTTCTGTACCTATAACTATTCGATACACAAAACGTGCAGTGAAATTAAACAATTTCTGTTCCTAAAACTATTCGATATACAAAACGTGCAGTGAAATTAAAATTTTTCTCTACCTATAACAATTCGATACACAAAACGTGCAGTGAAATTAAGAATTTTCTGTACCTATAACTATTCGATACACAAAATGTGAAGTGCAATTAAAAATGTTCTCTACCTATAACTATTCGATACACAAAACGTGCAGTGAAATTTAAAATTTTCTGTACCTATAACTATTCGATACACAAAATGTGCAGTGAAATTAAAATTTTCTGTACCTATAACTATTCGATACACAAAATGTGCAGTGAAATTAAAAATTTTCTGTACCTATAACTATTCGATACACAAAATGTGCAGTGAAATTAAAAATTTTCTGTACCTATAACTATTCGATACACAAAACTTGCAGTGAAATTAAGAATTTTCTGTACCTATAACTATTCGATACACAAAATGTGAAGTGCAATTAAAAATTTTCTCTACCTATAACTATTCGATACACAAAACGTGCAGTGAAATTTAAAATTTTCTGTACCTGTAACTATTCGATACACAAAACGTGCAGTGAAATTAAAAATTTTCTCTACCCATAACCTTCGATACACAAAACGTGTAGTGAAATTAAAAATTTCCTGTACCCATAACTATTCGATACACAAAACGTGCAGTGAAATTAAAAATTTTCTGTACCTAAAACTATTCAATACACAAAACGTGCAGTGAAACTAAAAATTTTCTCTACCTGTAACTATTCGATACACAAAACGTGCAGTGAAATAAAAAATTTTCTTTGCTTATAACTATTCGATACACAAAACGTGTAGTGAAATAAAAAAATTTCTGTACCCATAACTATTCGATACACAAAACGTGCAGTGAAATAAAAAATTTTCTGTGCCTGTAACTATTCGATACACAAAACGTGTAGTGAAATTAAAAATTTTCTGTGCCTATAACTATTCGATACACAAAACGTGCAGTGAAATAAAAATTTTCTGTACCTATAACTATTCGATACACAAAACGTGTAGTGAAATTAAAAATTTTCTGTGCCTATAACTATTCGATACACAAAACGTGTAGTGAAATTAAAAATTCTCTCTACCTGTAACTCGTCGATACACAAAACGTGTAGTGAAATTTAAAATTTTCTGTACCTATAACTATTCGATACACAAAACGTGCAGTGAAATTAAAAATTTTCTGTACCTAAAACTATTCGATACACAAAACGTGCAGTGAAATTAAAATTTTTCTCTACCTATAACTATTCGATACACAAAACGTGCAGTGAAATTAAGAATTTTCTGTACTTATAACTATTCGATATACAAAATGTGAAGTGCAATTAAAAATTTCCTCTACCTAAAACTATTCGATACACAAAACGTGCAGTGAAATTAAAAAATTTCTGTGCCTATAACTATTCGATACACAAAATGTGCAGTGAAATTAAAAATTTTCTGTGCCTATAACTATTCGTTACACAAAACTTGCAGTTAAATTAAAAATTTTCTCTACCCATAACTATTCGATACACAAAACGTGCAGTGAAATTAAAAATTTTCTGTACCAATAACTATTCGATACACAAAACGTGCAGTGAAATTAAAAATTTTCTGTACCTAAAACTATTCAATACACAAAACGTGCAGTGAAACTAAAAAGTTTCTCTACCTGTAACTATTCGATACAACAAAACGTGTAGTGAAATTAAAATTTTTCTGTGCCTATAACTATTCGATACACAAAACGTGCAGTGAAATTAAAAATTTTCTGTTCCTAGAACTATTCGATACACAAAACGTGCAGTGAAATAAAAGATTTTCTGTGCCTATAACTATTCGATACAAAAAACGTGTAGTGAAATTAAAAATTTTCTGTGCCTATAACTATTCGATACACAAAACGTACAGTGAAATTAAAAATTTTCTGTACCTATAACTATTCGATACACCAAACGTGTAGTGAAATTAAAAATTTTCTGTGCCTATAACTATTCGATACACAAAACATGTAGTGAAATTAAAAATTCTCTCTACCTGTAACTCGTCGATACACAAAACGTGTAGTGAAATTTATAATTTTCTGTACCTATAACTATTCGATACACAAAACGTGCAGTGAAATAAAAAATTTTCTGTACCTATAACTATTCGATACACAAAACGTGCAGTTAAATTAAAAATTTTCTCTACCCATAACAATTCGATACACAAAACGTGCAGTGCAATTAAAAATTTTCTGTACCCATAACTATTACATACACAAAACGTGCAGTGAAATAAAAAATTTTCTGTACCTAAAACTATTCGATACACAAAACGTGCAGTGAAATTAAAAATTCTCTCTTCCTGTTACTATTCGATACACAAAACGTGTAATGAAATTAAAAATTTTCTGTGCCTATAACTATTCGATACACAAAACGTGCAGTAAAATTAAAAATTTTCTGTGCCTATAACTATTCGATATACAAAACGTGTAGTGAAATTTAAAATTTTCTGTACCTATAACTATTCGATACACAAAACGTGCAGTGAAATTAACAATTTTCTGTACCTAAAACTATTCGATACACAAAACGTTTAAATTAAGAATTTTCTGTACCTATAACTATTCGATACACAAAATGTGAAGTGCAATTAAAAATTTTCTCTACCTATAACTATTCGATACACAAAACGTGCAGTGAAATTAAAAATTTTCTGTACCTATAATTATTCGATACATAAAATGTGCAGTGAAATTAAAAATTGTCTGTACCTATAACTATTCGATACACAAAACGTGCAGTTAAATAAAAATTTTCTCAACCCATAACTATTCGATACACAAAACGTGCAGTGAAATTAAAAATTTTCTGTACCTATAACTATTCGATACACAAAACGTGTAGAGAAATTAAAAATTTTCTATACCTACAATTATTCGATACACAAAACGTGTAGTGAAATTAAAAATTTTCTCTAACTGTAACTATTCGATACACAAAACGTGTAGTGAAATTAAAAATTTTCTGTACCTATAACTATTCGATACACAAAACGTGCAGTGAAATTTAAAATTTTCTGTACCCATAACTATTCGATACACAAAACGTGCAGTGAAACTAAAAATTTTCTCTACCTGTAACTATTCGATACACAAAACGTGTAGTGAAATTAAGAATTTTCTGTGCCTATAACTATTCGATACAAAAAACGTGCAGTGAAATTAAAAATTTTCTGTACCTATAACTATTCGATACACAAAACGTGCAGTAAAATTAAATTTTTTCTCTACCTATTACTATTCGATACACAAAACGTGCAGTGAAATTAAAAATTTTCTGTGCTTATAACTATTCGATACACAAAACGTTCAGTGAAATTAAAAATTTTCTGTACCTAAAACTATTCGATACACAAAACGTGCAGTGAAATTAAAATTTTTCTCTACCACTAACTATTCGATACACAAAACGTGCAGTAAAATTAACAATTTTCTGTACCTATAACTATTCGATACACAAAACGTGCAGTGAAATAAAAAATGTTCTGTACCTATAACTATTCGATACACAAAATGTGAAGTACAAATAAAAATTTTCTCTACCCATAACTATTCGATACACAAAACGTGCAGAGAAATTAAAAATTTTCTGTACCCATAACTATTCGATACACAAAACGTGCAGTGAAATTAAAAATTTTCTGTACCTAAAACTATTCAATACACAAAACGTGCAGTGAAACTAAAAATTTTCTCTACCTGTAACTATTCGATACACAAAACGTGTAGTGAAATTAAAAATTTTCTGTGCCTATAACTATTCGATACACAAAACGTGCAGTGAAATTAAAAATTTTCTTTGCCTAGAACTATTCGATACACAAAACGTGCAGTGAAATAAAAGATTTTCTGTGCCTATAACTATTCGATACAAAAAACGTGTAGTGAAATTAAAAATTTTCTGTGCCTATAACTATTCGATACACAAAACGTGCAGTGAAATAAACATTTTCTGTACCTATAACTATTAGATACACCAAACGTGTAGCGAAATTAAAAATTTTCTGTGCCTATAACTATTCGATACACAAAACGTGTAGTGAAATTAAAAATTCTCTCTACCTGTAACTCGTCGATACACAAAACGTGTAGTGAAATTTATAATTTTCTGTACCTATAACTATTCGATACACAAAACGTGCAGTGAAATTAAAAATTTTCTGTACCTAAAACTATTCGATACACAAAACGTGCAGTGAAATTAAAATTTTTCTCTACCTATAACTATTCGATACACAAAAGTGCAGTGAAATTAAAAAGTTTCTCTACCTATAACTATTCGATACACAAAACGTGAAGTGAAATTAAAAATTTTCTCTACCTATAACTATTCGATAAACAAAACGTGCAGTGAAATTAAAAATTTTCTGTACCTAAAACTATTCGATACACAAAACGTGCAGTGAAATTAAAAATTTTCTGTACCCATAACTATTCGATACACAAAACGTGCAGTGAAATTAAAAGTTTTCTGTACCTAAAACTATTCAATACACAAAACGTGCAGTGAAACTAAAAATTTTCTCTACCTGTAACTATTCGATACACAAAACGTGCAGTGAAATTAAAAATTTTGTGTGCCTATAACTATTCGATACACAAAACGTGCAGTGAAATAAAAAAATTTCTGTGCCTATAACTATTCGATACACAAAACGTGCAGTGAAATAAAACATTTTCTGTACCTACAACTATTCGATACACAAAACGTGTAGTGAAATTAAAAATTTTCTGTGCATATATCTATTCGATACACAAAACGTGTAGTGAAATTAAAAATTCTCTCTTCCTGTAACTATTCGATACACAAAACGTGTCGTGAAATTAAAAATTTTCTGTACCTATAACTATTCGATACACAAAACGTGCAGTGAAATTAAACAATTTCTGTTCCTAAAACTATTCGATATACAAAACGTGCAGTGAAATTAAAATTTTTCTCTACCTATAACTATTCGATACACAAAACGTGCAGTGAAATTAAGAATTTTCTGTACCTATAACTATTCGATACACAAAATGTGAAGTGCAATTAAAAATGTTCTCTACCTATAACTATTCGATACACAAAACGTGCAGTGAAATTTAAAATTTTCTGTACCTATAACTATTCGATACACAAAATGTGCAGTGAAATTAAAATTTTCTGTACCTATAACTATTCAATACACAAAATGTGCAGTGAAATTAAAAATTTTCTGTACCTATAACTATTCGATACACAAAACGTGCAGTGAAATTTAAAATTTTCTGTACCTGTAACTATTCGATACACAAAACGTGCAGTGAAATTAAAAATTTTCTCTACCCATAACCTTCGATACACAAAACGTGTAGTGAAATTAAAAATTTCCTGTACCCATAACTATTCGATACACAAAACGTGCAGTGAAATTAAAAATTTTCTGTACCTAAAACTATTCAATACACAAAACGTGCAGTGAAACTAAAAATTTTCTCTACCTGTAACTATTCGATACACAAAACGTGCAGTGAAATAAAAAATTTTCTTTGCTTATAACTATTCGATACACAAAACGTGTAGTGAAATAAAAAATTTTCTGTACCCATAACTATTCGATACACAAAACGTGCAGTGAAATAAAAAATTTTCTGTGCCTGTAACTATTCGATACACAAAACGTGTAGTGAAATTAAAAATTTTCTGTGCCTATAACTATTCGATACACAAAACGTGCAGTGAAATAAAAATTTTCTGTACCTATAACTATTCGATACACAAAACGTGTAGTGAAATTAAAAATTTTCTGTGCCTATAACTATTCGATACACAAAACGTGTAGTGAAATTAAAAATTCTCTCTACCTGTAACTCGTCGATACACAAAACGTGTAGTGAAATTTAAAATTTTCTGTACCTATAACTATTCGATACACAAAACGTGCAGTGAAATTAAAAATTTTCTGTACCTAAAACTATTCGATACACAAAACGTGCAGTGAAATTAAAATTTTTCTCTACCTATAACTATTCGATACACAAAACGTGCAGTGAAATTAAGAATTTTCTGTACTTATAACTATTCGATATACAAAATGTGAAGTGCAATTAAAAATTTCCTCTACCTAAAACTATTTGATACACAAAACGTGCAGTGAAATTAAAAATTTTCTGTGCCTATAACTATTCGATACACAAAATGTGCAATGAAATTAAAAATTTTCTGTGCCTATAACTATTCGTTACACAAAACTTGCAGTTAAATTAAAAATTTTCTCTACCCATAACTATTCGATACACAAAACGTGCAGTGAAATTAAAAATTTTCTGTACCAATAACTATTCGATACACAAAACGTGCAGTGAAATTTAAAATTTTCTGTACCTAAAACTATTCAATACACAAAACGTGCAGTGAAACTAAAAAGTTTCTCTACCTGTAACTATTCGATACACAAAACGTGTAGTGAAATTAAAATTTTTCTGTGCCTATAACTATTCGATACACAAAACGTGCAGTGAAATTAAAAATTTTCTGTTCCTAGAACTATTCGATACACAAAACGTGCAGTGAAATAAAAGATTTTCTGTGCCTATAACTATTCGATACAAAAAACGTGTAGTGAAATTAAAAATTTTCTGTGCCTATAACTATTCGATACACAAAACGTGCAGTGAAATTAAAAATTTTCTGTACCTATAACTATTCGATACACCAAACGTGTAGTGAAATTAAAAATTTTCTGTGCCTATAACTATTCGATACACAAAACATGTAGTGAAATTAAAAATTCTCTCTACCTGTAACTCGTCGATACACAAAACGTGTAGTGAAATTTATAATTTTCTGTACCTATAACTATTCGATACACAAAACGTGCAGTGAAATTAAAAATTTTCTGTACCTAAAACTATTCGATACACAAAACGTGCAGTGAAATTAAAATTTTTCTCTACCTATAACTATTCGATACACAAAACGTGCAGTGAAATTAAAAATTTTCTGTACCTATAACTATTCGATACACAAAACGTGCAGTGAAATTAAAAATTTTCTCTACCTATAACTATTCGATACACCAAACGTGTAGTGAAATTAAAAATTTTCTGCACCCATATGTATTCGATACACAAAACGTGCAGTGAAATTAAAAGTTTTCTGTACCTAAAACTATTCAATACACAAAACGTGCAGTGAAACTAAATATTTTCTCTACCTGTAACTATTCGATACACAAAACGTGTAGTGAAATTAAAAATTTTCTGTGCCTATAACTATTCGATACACAAACGTGCAGTGAAATTAAAAATGTTCTGTGCCTATAACTATTCGAAACACAAAACGTGCAGTGAAATAAAAAAATTTCTGTGCTTATAACTATTCGATACACAAAACGTGTAGTGAAATTTATAATTTTCTGTACCTATAACTATTCGATACACAAAACGTGCAGTGAAATAAAAAATTTTCTGTGCCTATAACTAATAGATACACAAAACGTGTAGTGAAATTAAAAATTTTCTGTGCCTATAACTATTCGATACACAAAACGTGCAGTGAAATTAAAAAGTTTCTGTACCTATAACTATTCGATACACAAAACGTGCAGTGAAATTAAAAATTTTCTGTACCTATAACTATTCGATACACAAAACGTGCAGTGAAATTAAAATTTTTCTCTACCTATAACAATTCGATACACAAAACGTGCAGTGAAATTAAGAATTTTCTGTACTTATAACTATTCGATACACAAAATGTGAAGTGCAATTAAAAATTTCCTCTACCTATAACTATTCGATACACAAAAGTGCAGTGAAATAAAAAATTTTCTGTGCCTATAACTATTCGATACACAAAATGTGCAGTGAAATTAAAAATTTTCTGTACCTATAACTATTCGATAGACAAAACTTGTAGTTAAATAAAAATTTTCTCTACCAATAACTATTCGATACACAAAACGTGCAGTGAAATTAACAATTTTCTGTACCCATAACTATTCGATACACAAAACGTGCAGTGAAATAAAAAATTTTCTGTACCTAAAACTATTCAATACACAAAACGTGCAGTGAAACTAAAAATTCTCTCTACCTGTAACTATTCGATACACAAAACGTGTAGTGAAATTAAAAATTCTCTCTACCTGTAACTCGTCGATACACAAAACGTGTAGTGAAATTTAAAATTTTCTCTACCTATAACTATTCGATACACAAAACGTGCAGTGAAATTAAGAATTTTCTGTACTTATAACTATTCGATACACAAAATGTGAAGTGCAATTAAAAATTTCCTCTACCTATAACTATTCGATACACAAAAGTGCAGTGAAATAAAAAATTTTCTGTGCCTATAACTATTCGATACACAAAATGTGCAGTGAAATTAAAAATTTTCTGTGCCTATAACTATTCGTTACACAAAACTTGCAGTTAAATTAAAAATTTTCTCTACCGATAACTATTCGATACACAAAACGTGCAGAGAAATTAAAAATTTTCTGTACCCATAACTATTCGATACACAAAACGTGCAGTGAAATTAAAAATTTTCTGTACCTAAAACTATTCAATACACAAAACGTGCAGTGAAACTAAAAATTTTCTCTACCTGTAACTATTCGATACACAAAACGTGTAGTGAAATTAAAAATTTTCTGTGCCTATAACTATTCGACACACAAAATGTGCAGTGAAATTAAAAATTTTCTGTTCCTAGAACTATTCGATACACAAAAAGTGCAGTGAAATAAAAGATTTTCTGTGCCTATAACTATTCGATACAAAAAACGTGTAGTGAAATTAAAAATTTTCTGTGCCTATAACTATTCGATACACAAAACGTGCAGTGAAATAAAAATTTTCTGTACCTATAACTATTCGATACACCAAACGTGTAGTGAAATTAAAAATTTTCTGTGCCTATAACTATTCGATACACAAAACATGTAGTGAAATTAAAAATTCTCTCTACCTGTAACTCGTCGATACACAAAACGTGTAGTGAAATTAAAAATTTTCTGTACCTATAACTATTCGATACACAAAACGTGCAGTGAAATTAAAAATTTTCTGTACCTAAAACTATTCGATACACAAAACGTGCAGTGAAATTAAAATTTTTCTCTTCCTATAACTATTCGATACACAAAACGTGCAGTGAAATAAAAAATTTTCTGTACCTATAACTATTCGATACACAAAACGTGCAGTGAAATTAAAAATTTTCACTACCTATAACTATTCGATACACCAAACGTGTAGTGAAATTAAAAATTTTCTGTACCCATAACTATTCGATACACAAAACGTGCAGTGAAATTAAAAGTTTTCTGTACCTAAAACTATTCAATACACAAAACGTGCAGTGAAACTAAATATTTTCTCTACCTGTAACTATTCGATACACAAAACGTATAGTGAAATTAAAAATTTTCTGTGCCTATAACTATTCAATACACAAACGTGCAGTGAAATTAAAAATGTTCTGTGCCTATAACTATTCGATACACAAAACGTGCAGTGTAATAAAAAAAATTCTGTGCTTATAACTATTCGATACACAAAACGTGTAGTGAAATTTATAATTTTCTGTACCTATAACTATTCGATACACAAAACGTGCAGTGAAATAAAAAATTTTCTGTGCCTATAACTATTAGATACACAAAACGTGTAGTGAAATTAAAAATTTTCTGTGCCTATAACTATTCGATACACAAAACGTGCAGTGAAATTAAAAAGTTTCTGTACCTATAACTATTCGATACACAAAACGTGTACTGAAATTAAAAATTTTCTGTGCCTATAACTATTCGATACAGAAAACGTGTAGTGAAATTAAAAATTCTCTCTACCTGTAACTCGTCGATACACAAAACGTGTAGTGAAATTAAAAATTTTCTGTACCTATAACTATTCGATACACAAAACGTGCAGTGAAATTAAAAATTTTCTGTACCTATAACTATTCGATACACAAAACGTGCAGTGAAATTAAAATTTTTCTCTACCTATAAAAATTCGATACACAAAACGTGCAGTGAAATTAAGAATTTTCTGTACTTATAACTATTCGATACACAAAATGTGAAGTGCAATTAAAAATTTCCTCTACCTATAACTATTCGATACACAAAATGTGCAGTGAAATAAAAAAATTTCTGTGCCTATAACTATTCGATACACAAAATGTGCAGTGAAATTAAAAATTTTCTGTACCTATAACTATTCGATAGACAAAACTTGTAGTTAAATTAAAAATTTTCTCTACCAATAACTATTCGATACACAAAACGTGCAGTGAAATTAAAAATTTTCTGTACCCATAACTATTCGATACACAAAACGTGCAGTGAAATAAAAAATTTTCTGTACCTAAAACTATTCAATACACAAAACGTGCAGTGAAACTAAAAATTCTCTCTACCTGTAACTATTCGATACACAAAACGTGTAGTGAAATTAAAAATTTTCTGTGCCTATAACTATTCGATACACAAAACGTGCAGTGAAATAAAAAATTTTCTGTGCCTATAACTATTCGATACACAAAACGTGTAGTGAAATTAAAAATTTTCTGTGCCTAAAACTATTCGATACACAAAACGTGCAGTGAAATAAAAATTTTCTGTACCTATAACTATTCGATACACAAAACGTGTAGTGAAATTAAAAATTTTCTGTGCCTATAACTATTCGATACACAAAACGTGTAGTGAAATTAAAAATTCTCTCTACCTGTAACTCGTCGATACACAAAACGTGTAGTGAAATTTATAATTTTCTGTACCTATAACTATTCGATACACAAAACGTGCAGTGAAATTAAAAATTTTCTGTGCCTAAAACTATTCGATACACAAACCGTGTAGTGAAATTAAAATTTTTCTCACCTATAACTATTCGATACACAAAACGTGCAGTGAAATCAAAAAATTTCTGTGCTTATAACTATTCGATACACAAAACGTGTAGTGAAATTTATAATTTTCTGTACCTATAACTATTCGATACACAAAACGTGCAGTGAAATAAAAAATTTTCTGTGCCTATAACAATTAGATACACAAAACGTGTAGTGAAATTAAAAATTTTCTGTGCCTATAACTATTCGATACACAAAACGTGCAGTGAAATTAAAAAGTTTCTGTACCTATAACTATTCGATACACAAAATGTGTAGTGAAATTAAAAATTTTCTGTGCCTATAACTATTCGATACAGAAAACGTGTAGTGAAATTAAAAATTCTCTCTACCTGTAACTCGTCGATACACAAAACGTGTAGTGAAATTAAAAATTTTCTGTACCTATAACTATTCGATACACAAAACGTGCAGTGAAATTAAAAATTTTCTGTACCTATAACTATTCGATACACAAAACGTGCAGTGAAATTAAAATTTTTCTCTACCTATAACAATTCGATACACAAAACGTGCAGTGAAATTAAGAATTTTCTGTACCTATAGCTATTCGATAGACATAACTTGTAGTTAAATTAAAAATTTTCTCTACCAATAACTATTCGATACACAAAACGTGCAGTGAAATTAAAAATTTTCTGTACCCATAACTATTCGATACACAAAACGTGCAGTGAAATTAAAAATTTTCTGTACCTAAAACTATTCAATACACAAAACGTGCAGTGAAACTAAAAATTCTCTCTACCTGTAACTATTCGATACACAAAACGTGTAGTGAAATTAAAAATTTTCTGTGCCTATAACTATTCGATACACAAAACGTGCAGTGAAATAAAAAATCTTCTGTGCCTATAACTATTCGATACACAAAACGTGTAGTGAAATTAAAAATTTTCTGTGCCTAAAACTATTCGATACACAAAACGTGCAGTGAAATAAAAATTTTCTGTACCTATAACTATTCGATACACAAACCGTGTAGTGAAATTAAAAATTTTCTGTGCCTATAACTATTCGATACACAAAACGTGTAGTGAAATTAAAAATGCTCTCTACCTGTAACTCGTCGATACACAAAACGTGTAGTGAAATTTATAATTTTCTGTACCTATAACTATTCGATACACAAAATATGAAGTGCAATTAAAAATTTCCTCTACCTATAACTATTCGATACACAAAAGTGCAGTGAAATAAAAAATTTTCTGTGCCTATAACTATTCGATACACAAAATGTGCAGTGAAATTAAAAATTTTCTGTATATATAACTATTCGATACACAAAACGTGCAGTGAAATTAAAAATTTTCTCTACCTATAACTATTCGATACACAAAACGTGCAGTGAAATAAAAATTTTCGGTACCTAAAACTATTCGATACACCAAACGTGTAGTGAAATTAAAAATTTTCTGTGCCTATAACTATTCGATACACAAAACGTGTAGTGAAATTAAAAATTCTCTCTACCTGTAACTCGTCGATACACAAAACGTGTAGTGAAATTTATAATTTTCTGTACCTATAACTATTCGATACACAAAACGTGCAGTGAAATTAAAAATTTTCTGTACCTAAAACTATTCGATACACAAAACGTGCAGTGAAATTAAAATTTTTCTCTACCTATAACTATTCGATACACAAAACGTGCAGTGAAATTAAAAATTTTCTGTGCCTATAACTATTCGATACACAAAACGTGCAGTGAAATAAAAAATTTTCTGTGCCTATAACTATTCGATACACAAAACGTGTAGTAAAATTAAAAATTTTCTGTGCCTATAACTATTCGATACACAAAACGTGCAGTGAAATAAAAATTTTCTGTACCTATAACTATTCGATACACAAAACGTGTAGTGAAATTAAAAATTTTCTGTGCCTATAACTATTCGATACACAAAACGTGTAGTGAAATTAAAAAGTCTCTCTACCTGTAACTCGTCGATACACAAAACTTGTAGTGAAATTTATACTTTTCTGTACCTATAACTATTCGATACACAAAACGTGCAGTGAAATTAAAAATTTTCTGTACCTAAAACTATTCGATACACAAAACGTGCAGTGAAATTAACATTTTTCTCTACCTATAACTATTCGATACACAAAACGTGCAGTGAAATAAAGAATTTTCTGTACTTATAACTATTCGATACACAAAATGTGAAGTGCAATTAAAAATTTCCTCTACCTATAACTATTCGATACACATAAGTAGAGTGAAATAAAAAATTTTCTGTGCCTATAACTATTCGATACACAAAATGTGCAGTGAAATTAAAAATTTTCTGTACCTATAACTATTCGATACACAAAACGTGCAGTGAAATTAAAAACTTTCTGTACCTATAACTATTCGATACACAAAACGTGCAGTGAAATAAAAATTTTTCTGTACCTATAACTATTCGATACACCAAACGTGTAGTGAAATTAAAAATTTTCTGTGCCTATAACTATTCGATACACAAAACGTGTAGTGATATTAAAAATTCTCTCTACCTGTAACTCGTCGATACACAAAACGTGTAGTGAAATGTATAATTTTCTGTACCTATAACTATTCGATACACAAAACGTGCAGTGAAATTAAAAATTTTCTGTACCTAAAACTATTCGATACACAAAACGTGCAGTGAAATTAAAATTTTTCTCTACCTATAACTATTCGATACACAAAACGTGCAGTGAAATTAAGAATTTTCTGTACCTATAACTATTCGATACACAAAATGTGAAGTGCAATTAAAAATTTCCTCTACCTATAACTATTCGATACACAAAAGTGCAGTGAAATAAAAAATTTTCTGTGCCTATAACTATTCGATACACAAAATGTGCAGTGAAATTAAAAATTTTCTGTATATATAACTATTCGATACACAAAACGTGCAGTGAAATAAAGAATTTTCTGTACTTATAACTATTCGATACACAAAATGTGAAGTGCAATTAAAAATTTCCTCTACCTATAACTATTCGATACACATAAGTAGAGTGAAATAAAAAATTTTCTGTGCCTATAACTATTCGATACACAAAATGTGCAGTGAAATTTATACTTTTCTGTACCTATAACTATTCGATACACAAAACGTGCAGTGAAATTAAAAATTTTCTGTACCTAAAACTATTCGATACACAAAACGTGCAGTGAAATTAACATTTTTCTCTACCTATAACTATTCGATACACAAAACGTGCAGTGAAATAAAGAATTTTCTGTACTTATAACTATTCGATACACAAAATGTGAAGTGCAATTAAAAATTTCCTCTACCTATAACTATTCGATACACATAAGTAGAGTGAAATAAAAAATTTTCTGTGCCTATAACTATTCGATACACAAAATGTGCAGTGAAATTAAAAATTTTCTGTACCTATAACTATTCGATACACAAAACGTGCAGTGAAATTAAAAACTTTCTGTACCTATAACTATTCGATACACAAAACGTGCAGTGAAATAAAAATTTTTCTGTACCTATAACTATTCGATACACCAAACGTGTAGTGAAATTAAAAATTTTCTGTGCCTATAACTATTCGATACACAAAACGTGTAGTGATATTAAAAATTCTCTCTACCTGTAACTCGTCGATACACAAAACGTGTAGTGAAATGTATAATTTTCTGTACCTATAACTATTCGATACACAAAACGTGCAGTGAAATTAAAAATTTTCTGTACCTAAAACTATTCGATACACAAAACGTGCAGTGAAATTAAAATTTTTCTCTACCTATAACTATTCGATACACAAAACGTGCAGTGAAATTAAGAATTTTCTGTACCTATAACTATTCGATACACAAAATGTGAAGTGCAATTAAAAATTTCCTCTACCTATAACTATTCGATACACAAAAGTGCAGTGAAATAAAAAATTTTCTGTGCCTATAACTACTCGATACACAAAATGTGCAGTGAAATTAAAAATTTTCTGTACCTATAACTATTCGATACACAAAACGTGCAGTGAAATAAAGAATTTTCTGTACTTATAACTATTCGATACACAAAATGTGAAGTGCAATTAAAAATTTCCTCTACCTATAACTATTCGATACACATAAGTAGAGTGAAATAAAAAATTTTCTGTGCCTATAACTATTCGATACACAAAATGTGCAGTGAAATTTATACTTTTCTGTACCTATAACTATTCGATACACAAAACGTGCAGTGAAATTAAAAATTTTCTGTACCTAAAACTATTCGATACACAAAACGTGCAGTGAAATTAACATTTTTCTCTACCTATAACTATTCGATACACAAAACGTGCAGTGAAATAAAGAATTTTCTGTACTTATAACTATTCGATACACAAAATGTGAAGTGCAATTAAAAATTTCCTCTACCTATAACTATTCGATACACATAAGTAGAGTGAAATAAAAAATTTTCTGTGCCTATAACTATTCGATACACAAAATGTGCAGTGAAATTAAAAATTTTCTGTACCTATAACTATTCGATACACAAAACGTGCAGTGAAATTAAAAACTTTCTGTACCTATAACTATTCGATACACAAAACGTGCAGTGAAATAAAAAATTTTCTGTACCTATAACTATTCGATACACCAAACGTGTAGTGAAATTAAAAATTTTCTGTGCCTATAACTATTCGATACACAAAACGTGTAGTGATATTAAAAATTCTCTCTACCTGTAACTCGTCGATACACAAAACGTGTAGTGAAATGTATAATTTTCTGTACCTATAACTATTCGATACACAAAACGTGCAGTGAAATTAAAAATTTTCTGTACCTAAAACTATTCGATACACAAAACGTGCAGTGAAATTAAAATTTTTCTCTACCTATAACTATTCGATACACAAAACGTGCAGTGAAATTAAGAATTTTCTGTACCTATAACTATTCGATACACAAAATGTGAAGTGCAATTAAAAATTTCCTCTACCTATAACTATTCGATACACAAAAGTGCAGTGAAATAAAAAATTTTCTGTGCCTATAACTATTCGATACACAAAATGTGCAGTGAAATTAAAAATTTTCTGTACCTATAACTATTCGATACACAAGACGTGCAGTGAAATTAAAAATTTTCTCTACCTATAACTATTCGATACACAAAACGTGCAGTGAAATTAAAAATTTTCTGTACCCATAACTATTCGATACACAAAACGTGCAGTGAAATTAAAAATTTTCTGTACCTAAAACTATTTAATACACAAAACGTGCAGTGAAACTAAAAATTTTCTCTACCTGTAACTCGTCGATACACAAAACGTGTAGTGAAATTAAAAATTTTCTGTGCCTATAACTATTCGATACACAAACGTGCAGTGAAATTAAAAATGTTCTGTGCCTATAACTATTCGATACACAAAACGTGCAGTGAAATAAAAAATTTTCTGTGCTTTTAACTATTCGATACACAAAACGTGCAGTGAAATTAAAAATTTTCTGTAGCCATAACTATTCGATACACACAACGTGCAGTGAAATAAAAAATTTCTGTGCCTATAACTATTAGATACACAAAACGTGTAGTGAAATTAAAAATTTTCTGTGCCTATAACTATTCAATACACAAAACGTGCAGTGAAATTAAAAGGTTTCTGTACCTATAACTATTCGATACACAAAACGTGTAGTGAAATTAAAAATTTTCTGTGCCTATAACTATTCGATACACAAAACGTGTAGTGAAATTAAAAATTCTCTCTACCTGTAACTCGTCGATACACAAAACGTGTAGTGAAATTTAAAATTTTCTGTACCTATAACTATTCGATACACAAAACGTGCAGTGAAATTAAAAATTTTCTGTACCTATAACTATTCGATACACAAAACGTGCAGTGAAATTAACATTTTTCTCTACCTATAACAATTCGATACACAAAACGTGCAGTGAAATTAAGAATTTTCTGTACTTATAACTATTCGATACACAAAATGTGAAGTGCAATTAAAAATTTCCTCTACCTATAACTATTCGATACACAAAAGTGCAGTGAAATAAAAAAATTTCTGTGCCTATAACTATTCGATACACAAAATGTGCAGTGAAACTAAAAATTTTCTCTACCTGTAACTATTCGATACACAAAACGTGTAGTGAAATTAAAAATTTTCTGTGCCTATAACTATTCGATACACAAAACGTGCAGTGAAATAAAAATTTTCTGTACCTATAACTATTCGATACACAAAACGTGTAGTGAAATTAAAAATTTTCTGTGCCTATAACTATTCGATACACAAAACGTGTAGTGAAATTAAAAATTCTCTCTACCTGTAAGTCGTCGATACACAAAACTTGTAGTGAAATTTATAATTTTCTGTACCTATAACTATTCGATACACAAAACGTGCAGTGAAATTAAAAATTTTCTGTACCTAAAACTATTCGATACACAAAACGTGCAGTGAAATTAACATTTTTCTCTACCTATAACTATTCGATACACAAAACGTGCAGTGAAATTAAGAATTTTCTGTACTTATAACTATTCGATACACAAAATGTGAAGTGCAATTTAAAATTTCCTCTACCTATAACTATTCGATACACAAAAGTGCAATGAAATACAAAATTTTCTGTGCCTATAACTATTCGATACAAAAAATGTGCAGTGAAATTAAAAATTTTCTCTACCTATAACTATTCGATACACAAAACGTGCAGTGAAATTAAAAATTTTCTGTACCTATAACTATTCGATACACAAAACGTGCAGTGAAATAAAAATTTTCTGTACCTATAACTATTCGATACACCAAACGTGTAGTGAAATTAAAAATTTTCTGTGCCTATAACTATTCGATACACAAAACGTGTAGTGAAATTAAAAATTCTCTCTACCTGTAACTCGTCGATACACAAAACGTGTAGTGAAATTTATAATTTTCTGTACCTATAACTATTCGATACACAAAACGTGCAGTGAAATTAAAAATTTTCTGTACCTAAAACTATTCGATACACAAAACGTGCAGTGAAATTAAAATTTTTCTCTACCTATAACTATTCGATACACAAAACGTGCAGTGAAATTAAGAATTTTCTGTACCTATAACTATTCGATACACAAAATGTGAAGTGCAATTAAAAATTTCCTCTACCTATAACTATTCGATACACAAAAGTGCAGTGAAATAAAAAAATTTCTGTGCCTATAACTATTCGATACACAAAATGTGCAGTGAAATTAAAAATTTTCTGTTCCTATAACTATTCGATACACAAAACGTGCAGTGAAATTAAAAATTTTCTCTACCTATAACTATTCGATACACAAAACGTGCAGTGAAATTAAAAATTTTCTGTACCCATAACTATTCGATACATAAAACGTGCAGTGAAATTAAAAGTTTTCTGTACCTAAAACTATTCAATACACAAAACGTGCAGTGAAACTAAAAATTTTCTCTACCTGTAACTATTCGATACACAAAACGTGTAGTGAAATTAAAAATTTTCTGTGCCTATAACTATTCGATACACAAACGTGCAGTGAAATTAAAAATGTTCTGTGCTTATAACTATTCGATACACAAAACGTGTAGTGAAATTAAAAATTTTCTGTAGCCATAACTATTCGATACACAAAACGTGCAGTGAAATAAAAAAATTTTGTACCTATAACTATTAGATACACAAAACGTGTAGTGAAATTAAAAATTTTCTGTGCCTATAACTATTCAATACACAAAACGTGCAGTGAAATTAAAAAGTTTCTGTACCTATAACTATTCGATACACAAAACGTGTAGTGAAATTAAAAATTTTCTGTGCCTATAACTATTCGATACACAAAACGTGTAGTGAAATTAAAAATTCTCTCTACCTGTAACTCGTCGATACACAAAACGTGTAGTGAAATTTAAAATTTTCTGTACCTATAAATATTCGATACACAAAACGTGCAGTGAAATTAAAAATTTTCTGTACCTATAACTATTCGATACACAAAACGTGCAGTGAAATTAACATTTTTCTCTACCTATAACAATTCAATACACAAAACGTGCAGTGAAATTAAGAATTTTCTGTACCTAAAACTATTCAATACACAAAACGTGCAGTGAAACTAAAAATTTTCTCTACCTGTAACTATTCGATACACAAAACGTGTAGTGAAATTAAAAATTTTCTGTGCCTATAACTATTCGATACACAAACGTGCAGTGAAATTAAAAATTGTCTCTGCCTATAACTATTCGATACACAAAACGTGCAGTGAAATAAAAAAATTTCTGTGCTTATAACTATTCGATACACAAAACGTGTAGTAAAATTAAAAATTTTCTGTAGCCATAACTATTCGATACACAAAACGTGCAGTGAAATAAAAAAATTTCTGTGCCTATAACTATTCGCTACACAAAACGTGTAGTTAAATTAAAAATTTTCTGTGCCTATAACTATTCGATACACAAAACGTGCAGTGAAATTAAAAAGTTTCTGTACCTATAACTATTCGATACACACAACGTGTAGTGAAATTAAAAATTTTCTGTGCCTATAACTATTCGATACACAAAACGTGTAGTGAAATTAAAAATTCTCTCTACCTGTAACTCGTCGATACACAAAACGTGTAGTGAAATGTAAAATTTTCTGTACCTATAACTATTCGATACACAAAACGTGTAGTGAAATTAAAAATTTTCTGTACCTAAAACTATTCGATACACAAAACGTGCAGTGAAATTAAAATTTTTCTCTACCTATAACTATTCGATACACAAAACGTGCAGTGAAATTAAGAATTTTCTGTACCTATAACTATTCGATACACAAAATGTGAAGTGCAATTAAAAATTTTCTCTACCTATAACTATTCGATACACAAAACGTGCAGGTAAATAAAAAATTTTCTGTACCTATAACTATTCGATACACAAAATGTGCAGTGAAATTTAAAATTTTCTGTACCTATAACTATTCGATACACAAAACGTGCAGTTAAATTAAAAATTTTCTGTACCCATAACTATTCGATACACGAAACGTGCAGTGAAATTAAAAATTTTCTGTACCTATAACTATTCGATACACAAAACGTGCAGTGAAATTAAAAGTTTTCTGTACCTAAAACTATTCAATACACAAAACGTGCAGTGAAACTAAAAATTTTCTCTTCCTGTAACTATTCGATACACAAATCGTGTAGTGAAATTAAAAATTTTCTGTGCCTATAACTATTCGATACACAAAACGTGCAGTGAAATTTAAAATTTTCTGTGCCTATAACTATTCGATACACAAAACGTGCAGTGAAATAAAAAATTTTCTGTATCTGTAACTATTCGATACACAAAACGTGTAGTGAAATTAAAAATTTTCTGTGCCTATAACTATTCGATACACAAAATGTGAAGTGCAATTACAAATGTTCTCCACCTATAACTATTCGATACACAAAACGTGCAGTAAAATAAAAAATTTTCTGTACCTATAACTATTCGATACACAAAATGTGCAGTGAAATTAAAAATTTTCTGTTTCTATAACTATTCGATACACAAAACGTGCAGTGAAATTAAAAGTTTTCTCTGCCCATTACTATTCGATACACAAAACGTGCAGTGAAACTAAAAATTTTCTCTCCTTGTACCTATTCGATACACAAAACGTGTAATGAAATTAAAAATTTTCTGTGCCTATAACTATTCGATACACAAAACCTGCAGTGAAATTAAATATGTTCTGTACCAATAACTATTCGAGACACAAAAAGTGCAGTACAATTAAAAAATTTTTGTACCTTTAACTATTCGATACACAAAACGTGCAGTGAAATTAAAAATTTTCTGAACCTATGACTATTCGATACACAAAACGTGCAGTGAAATTAAAAATTTTCTCTACCCATAACTATTCGATACAGAATACGAGCAGTACAATTAAAAATTTTTGGTAGTTATAACTATTCTATACACAAAACGAGCAGTGAAATAAAAATTTTCTGTAGCTATAACTATTCGATACACAAAACGTGGAGTGAAATTAAAAATTTTCTGTACCAATAAATATTCTATACACAAAACGAGCAGTGAAATTAAAACTCTTTTGTACTTATAACTATTCGATACACCACACGTGCAGTACAATTAAAAATTTTCTGTACCTATAACTATTCGATACACAAAACGTGCAGGGAAATTTACAATTTTCTGTACCTATAACTAATCGATACACAATACGAGCAGTTCAATTAAAAATTATCGGCAGTTATAACTAATCTATACACAAAACGAGCAGTGAAATTAAAAATTTTCTGTACCTATAACTATTCGATACACAAAACGTGCAGTGAAATTAAAAATTTTCTCTACCTATAACTATTTGATACACAAAACGTGCAGTGAAATTAAAAATTTTCTGTACCTATAACTATTCGATACACAAAACGTGCAGTGCAATAAAAATTTTCTGTACCCATAACTATTCGATACACAAAACGTGCAGTGAAATAAAAAATTTTCTGTATCTGTAACTATTCGATACACAAAACGTGTAGTGAAATTAAAAATTTTCTGTGCCTATAACTATTCGATACACAAAATGTGAAGTGCAATTAAAAATGTTCTCCACCTATAACTATTCGATACACAAAACGTGCAGTAAAATAAAAAAATTTCTGTACCTATAACTATTCGATACACAAAATGTGCAGTGAAATTAAAAATTTTCTGTTTCTATAACTATTCGATACACAAAACGTGCAGTGAAATTAAAAGTTTTCTCAGCCCATTACTATTCGATACACAAAACGTGCAGTGAAACTAAAAATTTTCTCTCCTTGTACCTATTCGATACACAAAACGTGTAATGAAATTAAAAATTTTCTGTGCCTATAACTATTCGATACACAAAACCTGCAGTGAAATTAAATATTTTCTGTACCAATAACTATTCGAGACACAAAAAGTGCAGTACAATTAAAAAATTTTTGTACCTTTAACTATTCGATACACAAAACGTGCAGTGAAATTAAAAATTTTCTGAACCTATGACTATTCGATACACAAAACGTGCAGTGAAATTAAAAATTTTCTCTACCCATAACTATTCGATACAGAATACGAGCAGTACAATTAAAAATTTTTGGTAGTTATAACTATTCTATACACAAAACGAGCAGTGAAATAAAAATTTTCTGTAGCTATAACTATTCGATACACAAAACGTGGAGTGAAATTAAAAATTTTCTGTACCAATAAATATTCTATACACAAAACGAGCAGTGAAATTAAAACTCTTTTGTACTTATAACTATTCGATACACCACACGTGCAGTACAATTAAAAATTTTCTGTACCTATAACTATTCGATACACAAAACGTGCAGGGAAATTTACAATTTTCTGTACCTATAACTAATCGATACACAATACGAGCAGTTCAATTAAAAATTATCGGCAGTTATAACTAATCTATACACAAAACGAGCAGTGAAATTAAAAATTTTCTGTACCTATAACTATTCGATACACAAAACGTGCAGTGAAATTAAAAATTTTCTCTACCTATAACTATTTGATACACAAAACGTGCAGTGAAATTAAAAATTTTCTGTACCTATAACTATTCGATACACAAAACGTGCAGTGCAATAAAAATTTTCTGTACCCATAACTATTCGATACACAAAACGTGCAGTGCAATTAAAAATTTTCTCCACCTATAACTATTCGATACACAAAACGTGCAGTGCAATAAACAATTTTCTCTACCTATATCTATTCGATACACAAAACGTGCAGTGCAATTAAAAATTTTCTGTACCTATAACGATTCGATACACAAAACCTGCAGTGAAATTAAAAATTTTCTGTACCTATAACTATTCGATACACAAAACGTGCAGTGCAATTAAAAATTTTCTGTACCTATAACTATTCGATACAAAAAACGTGCAGTGAAATTAAAAATTTTCTGTGCCTATAACTATTCGATACACAAAACGTGCAGTGAAATTTAAAAGTTTCTGTGCTTGTTATTATTCGATACACAAAACGTGCAGTGAATTAAAAGATTTTCTGTACCTATAATTATTCGATACACAAAACGAGCAGTGAAATTAAAAAATTTCTGTGCTTTTTATTATTCGATACACAAAACGTGCAGTGAAATTAAAAATTTTCTGTACCTAAAACTATTCGATACACAAAACGTGCAGTGAAATAAAAATTTTCTGTGCTTTTTATTATTCGATACACAAAACATGCAGTGAATTTACAATTTTTCTGTACCTATAACTATTCGATACCCGCCATGAGCAGTTAAATTTAAAATTTTCGGTACCTATAACTATTCGATACACAAAACGTGCAGTAGAATTACAAGTTTTCTGTTCCTATAACTATTCGATACACAAAACGTGCAGTACAATTAAAAATTTTCTCTACCTATAACTATTCGATACACAAAACGTGCAGTACAATTAAAAAATTTTCTGTACCTATAACTATTCGATACACAAAACGTGCACTGAATTTTAAAATTGTCTTTACCTATAACTATTCGATACACAAAAGGAGCAGCGAAATTAAAAATTTTCTGTACCTATAACTATTCGATACACAAAACGTGCAGTGAAATAAAAAATGTTCTCTACCTATAACTATTCGATACACAAAAGAGCAGCGAAATTAAAAATTTTCTGTACCTATTACTATTCGATACACAAAACGTGCAGTTAAATTAAAAATTTTCTGTACCTATAACTATTCGATACACAAAAGGAGCAGCGAAATTAAAAGTTTTCTGTACCTATAATTATTCGATACACAAAACGTGCAGTGAAATTAAAAAAATTTCTGTACCTATAACTATTCGATACACGAGAGGTGCAGCGAAATTAAAAATTTTCTGTACCTATAACTATTCGATACACAAAACGTGCAGTGAAATTAAAGATTTTCTGTACCTATAACTATTCGATACACAAAACGTGCAGTACAATTAAACATTTTCTGTACCTATAACAATTCGATACACAAAACGTGCAGTGAAATTAAAAATTTTCTGTACCCATAACTATTCGATACACAAAACGTGCAGTGAAATTAAAAATTTTCTCTACCTGTAACTATTCGATACACAAAACGTGTAGTGAAATAAAAAATTTTCAGTGCCTATAACTATTCGATACACAAAACGTGCAGTGAAATTAAATATTTTCTGTACCAATAACAATTCGAGACACAAAATGTGCAGTGAAATTAAAAATTTTCTGTACCTTTAACTATTCGATACACAAAACGTGCAGTTAAATTAAACATTTTCTGAACCTATGACTATTCGATACACAAAACGTGCAGTGAAATTAAAAATTTTCTCTACCCATAACTATTCGATACACAATACGAGCAGTACAATTAAAAATTTTCGGTAGTTATAAATATTCTATACACAAAACGAGCAGTGAAATAAAAACTTTCTGTAGCTATAACTATTCGATACACAAAACGTGCAGTGAAATTAAAAATTTTCTGTACCTATAAATATTCTATACACAAAACGAGCAGTGAAATTAAAACTCTTTTGTACTTATAACTATTCGATACACCACACGTGCAGTACAATTAAAAATTTTCTGTACCTATAACTATTCGATACACAAAACGTGCAGGGAAATTTACAATTTTCTGTACCTATAACTAATCGATACACAATACGAGCAGTTCAATTAAAAATTATCGGCAGTTATAACTAATCTATACACAAAACGAGCAGTGAAATTAAACATTTTCTGTACCTATAACTATTCGATACACAAAACGTGCAGTGAAATTAAAAATTTTCTCTACCTATAACTATTTGATACACAAAACGTGCAGTGAAATTAAAAATTTTCTCTACCTATAACTATTTGATACACAAAACGTGCAGTGAAATTAAAAATTTTCTCTACCTATAACTATTTGATACACAAAACGTGCAGTGAAATTAAAAATTTTCTCTACCTATAACTATTTGATACACAAAACGTGCAGTGAAATTAAAAATTTTCTCTACCTGTAACTATTCGATACACAAAACGTGTAGTGAAATTAAAAATTTTCAGTGCCTATAACTATTCGATACACAAAACGTGCAGTGAAATTAAATATTTTCTGTACCAATAACAATTCGAGACACAAAATGTGCAGTGAAATTAAAAATTTTCTGTACCTTTAACTATTCGATACACAAAACGTGCAGTGCAATTAAAAATTTTCTGTACCTATAACTATTCGATACACAAAACCTGCAGTGAAATTAAAAATTTTCTGTACCTATAACTATTCGATACACAAAACGTGCAGTGCAATTAAAAATTTTCTCTACCTATAACTATTCGATACACAAAACGTGCAGTGAAATTAAACATTTTCTGTGCCTATAACTATTCGATACACAAAACGTGCAGTGAAATTAAAAATTTTCTGTTCTTTTTATTATTCGATACACAAAACGTGCAGTGAATTAAAAAATTTTCTGTACCTATAATTATTCGATACACAAAACGAGCAGTGAAATTAAAAAATTTCTGTTCTTTTTATTATTCGATACACAAAACGTGCAGTGAAATTAAAAATTTTCTGTACCTAAAACTATTCGATACACAAAACGTGCAGTGAAATTAAAAATTTTCTGTGCTTTTTATTATTCGATACACAAAACGTGCAGTGAATTTAAAATTTTTCTGTACCTATAATTATTCGATACACAAAACGAGTAGTGAAATTAAAAATTTTCTGTACCTATAACTATTCGATACCCGCCATGAGCAGTTAAATTTAAAATTTTCGGTACCTATAACTATTCGATACACAGAACGTGCAGTAGAATTACAAGTTTTCTGTTCCTATAACTATTCGATACACAAATCGTGCAGTACAATTAAAAATTTTCTCTACCTATAACTATTCGATACACAAAACGTGCAGTACAATTAAAAGATTTTCTGTACCTATAACTATTCGATACACAAAACGTGCAGTGAATTTTAAAATTTTCTGTACCTATAACTATTCTATACACAAAAGGAGCAGCGAAATTAAAAATTTTCTGTACCTATAACTATTCGATACACAAAACGTGCAGTGAAATAAAAAATTTTCTGTACCTATAACTATTCGATACACAAAAGAGCAGCGAAATTAAAAATTTTCTGTACCTATTACTATTCGATACACAAAACGTGCAGTTAAATTAAAAATTTTCTGTACCTATAACTATTCGATACACAAAAGGAGCAGCGAAATTAAAAGTTTTCTGTACCTATAACTATTCGATACACAAAACGTTCAGTGAAATTAAAAAATTGTCTGTACCTATAACTATTCGATACACAAAAGGAGCAGCGAAATTAAAAATTTTCTGTACCTATAACTATTCGATACACAAAACGTGTAGAGAAATTAAAAATTTTCTATACCTACAATTATTTGATACACAAAACGTGTAGTGAAATTAAAAATTTTCTCTAACTGTAACTATTCGATACACAAAACGTGTAGTGAAATTAAAAATTTTCTGTACCTATAACTATTCGATACACAAAACGTGCAGTGAAATTTAAAATTTTCTGTACCCATAACTATTCGATACACAAAACGTGCAGTGAAACTAAAAATTTTCTCTACCTGTAACTATTCGATACACAAAACGTGTAGTGAAATTAAGAATTTTCTGTGCCTATAACTATTCGATACAAAAAACGTGCAGTGAAATTAAAAATTTTCTGTACCTATAACTATTCGATACACAAAACGTGCAGTAAAATTAAATTTTTTCTCTACCTATTACTATTCGATACACAAAACGTGCAGTGAAATTAAAAATTTTCTGTGCTTATAACTATTCGATACACAAAACGTTCAGTGAAATTAAAAATTTTCTGTACCTAAAACTATTCGATACACAAAACGTGCAGTGAAATTAAAATTTTTCTCTACCACTAACTATTCGATACACAAAACGTGCAGTAAAATTAACAATTTTCTGTACCTATAACTATTCGATACACAAAACGTGCAGTGAAATAAAAAATGTTCTGTACCTATAACTATTCGATACACAAAATGTGAAGTACAAATAAAAATTTTCTCTACCCATAACTATTCGATACACAAAACGTGCAGAGAAATTAAAAATTTTCTGTACCCATAACTATTCGATACACAAAACGTGCAGTGAAATTAAAAATTTTCTGTACCTAAAACTATTCAATACACAAAACGTGCAGTGAAACTAAAAATTTTCTCTACCTGTAACTATTCGATACACAAAACGTGTAGTGAAATTAAAAATTTTCTGTGCCTATAACTATTCGATACACAAAACGTGCAGTGAAATTAAAAATTTTCTTTGCCTAGAACTATTCGATACACAAAACGTGCAGTGAAATAAAAGATTTTCTGTGCCTATAACTATTCGATACAAAAAACGTGTAGTGAAATTAAAAATTTTCTGTGCCTATAACTATTCGATACACAAAACGTGCAGTGAAATAAACATTTTCTGTACCTATAACTATTAGATACACCAAACGTGTAGCGAAATTAAAAATTTTCTGTGCCTATAACTATTCGATACACAAAACGTGTAGTGAAATTAAAAATTCTCTCTACCTGTAACTCGTCGATACACAAAACGTGTAGTGAAATTTATAATTTTCTGTACCTATAACTATTCGATACACAAAACGTGCAGTGAAATTAAAAATTTTCTGTACCTAAAACTATTCGATACACAAAACGTGCAGTGAAATTAAAATTTTTCTCTACCTATAACTATTCGATACACAAAAGTGCAGTGAAATTAAAAAGTTTCTCTACCTATAACTATTCGATACACAAAACGTGAAGTGAAATTAAAAATTTTCTCTACCTATAACTATTCGATAAACAAAACGTGCAGTGAAATTAAAAATTTTCTGTACCCATAACTATTCGATACACAAAACGTGCAGTGAAATTAAAAGTTTTCTGTACCTAAAACTATTCAATACACAAAACGTGCAGTGAAACTAAAAATTTTCTCTACCTGTAACTATTCGATACACAAAACGTGCAGTGAAATTAAAAATTTTGTGTGCCTATAACTATTCGATACACAAAACGTGCAGTGAAATAAAAAAATTTCTGTGCCTATAACTATTCGATACACAAAACGTGCAGTGAAATAAAACATTTTCTGTACCTACAACTATTCGATACACAAAACGTGTAGTGAAATTAAAAATTTTCTGTGCATATATCTATTCGATACACAAAACGTGTAGTGAAATTAAAAATTCTCTCTTCCTGTAACTATTCGATACACAAAACGTGTCGTGAAATTAAAAATTTTCTGTACCTATAACTATTCGATACACAAAACGTGCAGTGAAATTAAACAATTTCTGTTCCTAAAACTATTCGATATACAAAACGTGCAGTGAAATTAAAATTTTTCTCTACCTATAACTATTCGATACACAAAACGTGCAGTGAAATTAAGAATTTTCTGTACCTATAACTATTCGATACACAAAATGTGAAGTGCAATTAAAAATGTTCTCTACCTATAACTATTCGATACACAAAACGTGCAGTGAAATTTAAAATTTTCTGTACCTATAACTATTCGATACACAAAATGTGCAGTGAAATTAAAATTTTCTGTACCTATAACTATTCGATACACAAAATGTGCAGTGAAATTAAAAATTTTCTGTACCTATAACTATTCGATACACAAAACGTGCAGTGAAATTTAAAATTTTCTGTACCTGTAACTATTCGATACACAAAACGTGCAGTGAAATTAAAAATTTTCTCTACCCATAACCTTCGATACACAAAACGTGTAGTGAAATTAAAAATTTCCTGTACCCATAACTATTCGATACACAAAACGTGCAGTGAAATTAAAAATTTTCTGTACCTAAAACTATTCAATACACAAAACGTGCAGTGAAACTAAAAATTTTCTCTACCTGTAACTATTCGATACACAAAACGTGCAGTGAAATAAAAAATTTTCTTTGCTTATAACTATTCGATACACAAAACGTGTAGTGAAATAAAAAATTTTCTGTACCCATAACTATTCGATACACAAAACGTGCAGTGAAATAAAAAATTTTCTGTGCCTGTAACTATTCGATACACAAAACGTGTAGTGAAATTAAAAATTTTCTGTGCCTATAACTATTCGATACACAAAACGTGCAGTGAAATAAAAATTTTCTGTACCTATAACTATTCGATACACAAAACGTGTAGTGAAATTAAAAATTTTCTGTGCCTATAACTATTCGATACACAAAACGTGTAGTGAAATTAAAAATTCTCTCTACCTGTAACTCGTCGATACACAAAACGTGTAGTGAAATTTAAAATTTTCTGTACCTATAACTATTCGATACACAAAACGTGCAGTGAAATTAAAAATTTTCTGTACCTAAAACTATTCGATACACAAAACGTGCAGTGAAATTAAAATTTTTCTCTACCTATAACTATTCGATACACAAAACGTGCAGTGAAATTAAGAATTTTCTGTACTTATAACTATTCGATATACAAAATGTGAAGTGCAATTAAAAATTTCCTCTACCTAAAACTATTCGATACACAAAACGTGCAGTGAAATTAAAAATTTTCTGTGCCTATAACTATTCGATACACAAAATGTGCAATGAAATTAAAAATTTTCTGTGCCTATAACTATTCGTTACACAAAACTTGCAGTTAAATTAAAAATTTTCTCTACCCATAACTATTCGATACACAAAACGTGCAGTGAAATTAAAAATTTTCTGTACCAATAACTATTCGATACACAAAACGTGCAGTGAAATTTAAAATTTTCTGTACCTAAAACTATTCAATACACAAAACGTGCAGTGAAACTAAAAAGTTTCTCTACCTGTAACTATTCGATACACAAAACGTGTAGTGAAATTAAAATTTTTCTGTGCCTATAACTATTCGATACACAAAACGTGCAGTGAAATTAAAAATTTTCTGTTCCTAGAACTATTCGATACACAAAACGTGCAGTGAAATAAAAGATTTTCTGTGCCTATAACTATTCGATACAAAAAACGTGTAGTGAAATTAAAAATTTTCTGTGCCTATAACTATTCGATACACAAAACGTGCAGTGAAATTAAAAATTTTCTGTACCTATAACTATTCGATACACCAAACGTGTAGTGAAATTAAAAATTTTCTGTGCCTATAACTATTCGATACACAAAACATGTAGTGAAATTAAAAATTCTCTCTACCTGTAACTCGTCGATACACAAAACGTGTAGTGAAATTTATAATTTTCTGTACCTATAACTATTCGATACACAAAACGTGCAGTGAAATTAAAAATTTTCTGTACCTAAAACTATTCGATACACAAAACGTGCAGTGAAATTAAAATTTTTCTCTACCTATAACTATTCGATACACAAAACGTGCAGTGAAATTAAAAATTTTCTGTACCTATAACTATTCGATACACAAAACGTGCAGTGAAATTAAAAATTTTCTCTACCTATAACTATTCGATACACCAAACGTGTAGTGAAATTAAAAATTTTCTGCACCCATATGTATTCGATACACAAAACGTGCAGTGAAATTAAAAGTTTTCTGTACCTAAAACTATTCAATACACAAAACGTGCAGTGAAACTAAATATTTTCTCTACCTGTAACTATTCGATACACAAAACGTGTAGTGAAATTAAAAATTTTCTGTGCCTATAACTATTCGATACACAAACGTGCAGTGAAATTAAAAATGTTCTGTGCCTATAACTATTCGAAACACAAAACGTGCAGTGAAATAAAAAAATTTCTGTGCTTATAACTATTCGATACACAAAACGTGTAGTGAAATTTATAATTTTCTGTACCTATAACTATTCGATACACAAAACGTGCAGTGAAATAAAAAATTTTCTGTGCCTATAACTAATAGATACACAAAACGTGTAGTGAAATTAAAAATTTTCTGTGCCTATAACTATTCGATACACAAAACGTGCAGTGAAATTAAAAAGTTTCTGTACCTATAACTATTCGATACACAAAACGTGCAGTGAAATTAAAAATTTTCTGTACCTATAACTATTCGATACACAAAACGTGCAGTGAAATTAAAATTTTTCTCTACCTATAACAATTCGATACACAAAACGTGCAGTGAAATTAAGAATTTTCTGTACTTATAACTATTCGATACACAAAATGTGAAGTGCAATTAAAAATTTCCTCTACCTATAACTATTCGATACACAAAAGTGCAGTGAAATAAAAAATTTTCTGTGCCTATAACTATTCGATACACAAAATGTGCAGTGAAATTAAAAATTTTCTGTACCTATAACTATTCGATAGACAAAACTTGTAGTTAAATAAAAATTTTCTCTACCAATAACTATTCGATACACAAAACGTGCAGTGAAATTAACAATTTTCTGTACCCATAACTATTCGATACACAAAACGTGCAGTGAAATAAAAAATTTTCTGTACCTAAAACTATTCAATACACAAAACGTGCAGTGAAACTAAAAATTCTCTCTACCTGTAACTATTCGATACACAAAACGTGTAGTGAAATTAAAAATTCTCTCTACCTGTAACTCGTCGATACACAAAACGTGTAGTGAAATTTAAAATTTTCTCTACCTATAACTATTAAATACACAAAACGTGCAGTGAAATTAAGAATTTTCTGTACTTATAACTATTCGATACACAAAATGTGAAGTGCAATTAAAAATTTCCTCTACCTATAACTATTCGATACACAAAAGTGCAGTGAAATAAAAAATTTTCTGTGCCTATAACTATTCGATACACAAAATGTGCAGTGAAATTAAAAATTTTCTGTGCCTATAACTATTCGTTACACAAAACTTGCAGTTAAATTAAAAATTTTCTCTACCGATAACTATTCGATACACAAAACGTGCAGAGAAATTAAAAATTTTCTGTACCCATAACTATTCGATACACAAAACGTGCAGTGAAATTAAAAGTTTTCTGTACCTAAAACTATTCAATACACAAAACGTGCAGTGAAACTAAATATTTTCTCTACCTGTAACTATTCGATACACAAAACGTGTAGTGAAATTAAAAATTTTCTGTGCCTATAACTATTCAATACACAAACGTGCAGTGAAATTAAAAATGTTCTGTGCCTATAACTATTCGATACACAAAACGTGCAGTGAAATAAAAAAAATTCTGTGCTTATAACTATTCGATACACAAAACGTGTAGTGAAATTTATAATTTTCTGTACCTATAACTATTCGATACACAAAACGTGCAGTGAAATAAAAAATTTTCTGTGCCTATAACTATTAGATACACAAAACGTGTAGTGAAATTAAAAATTTTCTGTGCCTATAACTATTCGATACACAAAACGTGCAGTGAAATTAAAAAGTTTCTGTACCTATAACTATTCGATACACAAAACGTGTAGTGAAATTAAAAATTTTCTGTGCCTATAACTATTCGATACAGAAAACGTGTAGTGAAATTAAAAATTCTCTCTACCTGTAACTCGTCGATACACAAAACGTGTAGTGAAATTAAAAATTTTCTGTACCTATAACTATTCGATACACAAAACGTGCAGTGAAATTAAAAATTTTCTGTACCTATAACTATTCGATACACAAAACGTGCAGTGAAATTAAAATTTTTCTCTACCTATAAAAATTCGATACACAAAACGTGCAGTGAAATTAAGAATTTTCTGTACTTATAACTATTCGATACACAAAATGTGAAGTGCAATTAAAAATTTCCTCTACCTATAACTATTCGATACACAAAATGTGCAGTGAAATAAAAAAATTTCTGTGCCTATAACTATTCGATACACAAAATGTGCAGTGAAATTAAAAATTTTCTGTACCTATAACTATTCGATAGACAAAACTTGTAGTTAAATTAAAAATTTTCTCTACCAATAACTATTCGATACACAAAACGTGCAGTGAAATTAAAAATTTTCTGTACCCATAACTATTCGATACACAAAACGTGCAGTGAAATAAAAAATTTTCTGTACCTAAAACTATTCAATACACAAAACGTGCAGTGAAACTAAAAATTCTCTCTACCTGTAACTATTCGATACACAAAACGTGTAGTGAAATTAAAAATTTTCTGTGCCTATAACTATTCGATACACAAAACGTGCAGTGAAATAAAAAATTTTCTGTGCCTATAACTATTCGATACACAAAACGTGTAGTGAAATTAAAAATTTTCTGTGCCTAAAACTATTCGATACACAAAACGTGCAGTGAAATAAAAATTTTCTGTACCTATAACTATTCGATACACAAAACGTGTAGTGAAATTAAAAATTTTCTGTGCCTATAACTATTCGATACACAAAACGTGTAGTGAAATTAAAAATTCTCTCTACCTGTAACTCGTCGATACACAAAACGTGTAGTGAAATTTATAATTTTCTGTACCTATAACTATTCGATACACAAAACGTGCAGTGAAATTAAAAATTTTCTGTGCCTAAAACTATTCGATACACAAACCGTGTAGTGAAATTAAAATTTTTCTCACCTATAACTATTCGATACACAAAACGTGCAGTGAAATCAAAAAATTTCTGTGCTTATAACTATTCGATACACAAAACGTGTAGTGAAATTTATAATTTTCTGTACCTATAACTATTCGATACACAAAACGTGCAGTGAAATAAAAAATTTTCTGTGCCTATAACTATTAGATACACAAAACGTGTAGTGAAATTAAAAATTTTCTGTGCCTATAACTATTCGATACACAAAACGTGCAGTGAAATTAAAAAGTTTCTGTACCTATAACTATTCGATACACAAAACGTGTAGTGAAATTAAAAATTTTCTGTGCCTATAACTATTCGATACAGAAAACGTGTAGTGAAATTAAAAATTCTCTCTACCTGTAACTCGTCGATACACAAAACGTGTAGTGAAATTAAAAATTTTCTGTACCTATAACTATTCGATACACAAAACGTGCAGTGAAATTAAAAATTTTCTGTACCTATAACTATTCGATACACAAAACGTGCAGTGAAATTAAAATTTTTCTCTACCTATAACAATTCGATACACAAAACGTGCAGTGAAATTAAGAATTTTCTGTACCTATAGCTATTCGATAGACATAACTTGTAGTTAAATTAAAAATTTTCTCTACCAATAACTATTCGATACACAAAACGTGCAGTGAAATTAAAAATTTTCTGTACCCATAACTATTCGATACACAAAACGTGCAGTGAAATTAAAAATTTTCTGTACCTAAAACTATTCAATACACAAAACGTGCAGTGAAACTAAAAATTCTCTCTACCTGTAACTATTCGATACACAAAACGTGTAGTGAAATTAAAAATTTTCTGTGCCTATAACTATTCGATACACAAAACGTGCAGTGAAATAAAAAATCTTCTGTGCCTATAACTATTCGATACACAAAACGTGTAGTGAAATTAAAAATTTTCTGTGCCTAAAACTATTCGATACACAAAACGTGCAGTGAAATAAAAATTTTCTGTACCTATAACTATTCGATACACAAACCGTGTAGTGAAATTAAAAATTTTCTGTGCCTATAACTATTCGATACACAAAACGTGTAGTGAAATTAAAAATGCTCTCTACCTGTAACTCGTCGATACACAAAACGTGTAGTGAAATTTATAATTTTCTGTACCTATAACTATTCGATACACAAAACGTGCAGTGAAATTAAAAATTTTCTGTGCCTTAAACTATTCGATACACAAAACGTGCAGTGAAATTAAGAATTTTCTGTACTTATAACTATTCGATACACAAAATATGAAGTGCAATTAAAAATTTCCTCTACCTATAAGTATTCGATACACAAAAGTGCAGTGAAATAAAAAATTTTCTGTGCCTATAACTATTCGATACACAAAATGTGCAGTGAAATTAAAAATTTTCTGTATATATAACTATTCGATACACAAAACGTGCAGTGAAATTAAAAATTTTCTCTACCTATAACTATTCGATACACAAAACGTGCAGTGAAATAAAAATTTTCGGTACCTAAAACTATTCGATACACCAAACGTGTAGTGAAATTAAAAATTTTCTGTGCCTATAACTATTCGATACACAAAACGTGTAGTGAAATTAAAAATTCTCTCTACCTGTAACTCGTCGATACACAAAACGTGTAGTGAAATTTATAATTTTCTGTACCTATAACTATTCGATACACAAAACGTGCAGTGAAATTAAAAATTTTCTGTACCTAAAACTATTCGATACACAAAACGTGCAGTGAAATTAAAATTTTTCTCTACCTATAACTATTCGATACACAAAACGTGCAGTGAAATTAAAAATTTTCTGTGCATATAACTATTCGATACACAAAACGTGCAGTGAAATAAAAAATTTTCTGTGCCTATAACTATTCGATACACAAAACGTGTAGTAAAATTAAAAATTTTCTGTGCCTATAACTATTCGATACACAAAACGTGCAGTGAAATAAAAATTTTCTGTACCTATAACTATTCGATACACAAAACGTGTAGTGAAATTAAAAATTTTCTGTGCCTATAACTATTCGATACACAAAACGTGTAGTGAAATTAAAAAGTCTCTCTACCTGTAACTCGTCGATACACAAAACTTGTAGTGAAATTTATACTTTTCTGTACCTATAACTATTCGATACATTAAACGTGCAGTGAAATTAAAAATTTTCTGTACCTAAAACTATTCGATACACAAAACGTGCAGTGAAATTAACATTTTTCTCTACCTATAACTATTCGATACACAAAACGTGCAGTGAAATAAAGAATTTTCTGTACTTATAACTATTCGATACACAAAATGTGAAGTGCAATTAAAAATTTCCTCTACCTATAACTATTCGATACACATAAGTAGAGTGAAATAAAAAATTTTCTGTGCCTATAACTATTCGATACACAAAATGTGCAGTGAAATTAAAAATTTTCTGTACCTATAACTATTCGATACACAAAACGTGCAGTGAAATTAAAAACTTTCTGTACCTATAACTATTCGATACACAAAACGTGCAGTGAAATAAAAAATTTTCTGTACCTATAACTATTCGATACACCAAACGTGTAGTGAAATTAAAAATTTTCTGTGCCTATAACTATTCGATACACAAAACGTGTAGTGATATTAAAAATTCTCTCTACCTGTAACTCGTCGATACACAAAACGTGTAGTGAAATGTATAATTTTCTGTACCTATAACTATTCGATACACAAAACGTGCAGTGAAATTAAAAATTTTCTGTACCTAAAACTATTCGATACACAAAACGTGCAGTGAAATTAAAATTTTTCTCTACCTATAACTATTCGATACACAAAACGTGCAGTGAAATTAAGAATTTTCTGTACCTATAACTATTCGATACACAAAATGTGCAGTGCAATTAAAAATTTCCTCTACCTATAACTATTCGATACACAAAAGTGCAGTGAAATAAAAAATTTTCTGTGCCTATAACTATTCGATACACAAAATGTGCAGTGAAATTAAAAATTTTCTGTACCTATAACTATTCGATACACAAAACGTGCAGTGAAATAAAGAATTTTCTGTACTTATAACTATTCGATACACAAAATGTGAAGTGCAATTAAAAATTTCCTCTACCTATAACTATTCGATACACATAAGTAGAGTGAAATAAAAAATTTTCTGTGCCTATAACTATTCGATACACAAAATGTGCAGTGAAATTTATACTTTTCTGTACCTATAACTATTCGATACACAAAACGTGCAGTGAAATTAAAAATTTTCTGTACCTAAAACTATTCGATACACAAAACGTGCAGTGAAATTAACATTTTTCTCTACCTATAACTATTCGATACACAAAACGTGCAGTGAAATAAAGAATTTTCTGTACTTATAACTATTCGATACACAAAATGTGAAGTGCAATTAAAAATTTCCTCTACCTATAACTATTCGATACACATAAGTAGAGTGAAATAAAAAATTTTCTGTGCCTATAACTATTCGATACACAAAATGTGCAGTGAAATTAAAAATTTTCTGTACCTATAACTATTCGATACACAAAACGTGCAGTGAAATTAAAAACTTTCTGTACCTATAACTATTCGATACACAAAACGTGCAGTGAAATAAAAAATTTTCTGTACCTATAACTATTCGATACACCAAACGTGTAGTGAAATTAAAAATTTTCTGTGCCTATAACTATTCGATACACAAAACGTGTAGTGATATTAAAAATTCTCTCTACCTGTAACTCGTCGATACACAAAACGTGTAGTGAAATGTATAATTTTCTGTACCTATAACTATTCGATACACAAAACGTGCAGTGAAATTAAAAATTTTCTGTACCTAAAACTATTCGATACACAAAACGTGCAGTGAAATTAAAATTTTTCTCTACCTATAACTATTCGATACACAAAACGTGCAGTGAAATTAAGAATTTTCTGTACCTATAACTATTCGATACACAAAATGTGAAGTGCAATTAAAAATTTCCTCTACCTATAACTATTCGATACACAAAAGTGCAGTGAAATAAAAAATTTTCTGTGCCTATAACTATTCGATACACAAAATGTGCAGTGAAATTAAAAATTTTCTGTACCTATAACTATTCGATACACAAAACGTGCAGTGAAATAAAGAATTTTCTGTACTTATAACTATTCGATACACAAAATGTGAAGTGCAATTAAAAATTTCCTCTACCTATAACTATTCGATACACATAAGTAGAGTGAAATAAAAAATTTTCTGTGCCTATAACTATTCGATACACAAAATGTGCAGTGAAATTTATACTTTTCTGTACCTATAACTATTCGATACACAAAACGTGCAGTGAAATTAAAAATTTTCTGTACCTAAAACTATTCGATACACAAAACGTGCAGTGAAATTAACATTTTTCTCTACCTATAACTATTCGATACACAAAACGTGCAGTGAAATAAAGAATTTTCTGTACTTATAACTATTCGATACACAAAATGTGAAGTGCAATTAAAAATTTCCTCTACCTATAACTATTCGATACACATAAGTAGAGTGAAATAAAAAATTTTCTGTGCCTATAACTATTCGATACACAAAATGTGCAGTGAAATTAAAAATTTTCTGTACCTATAACTATTCGATACACAAAACGTGCAGTGAAATTAAAAACTTTCTGTACCTATAACTATTCGATACACAAAACGTGCAGTGAAATAAAAAATTTTCTGTACCTATAACTATTCGATACACCAAACGTGTAGTGAAATTAAAAATTTTCTGTGCCTATAACTATTCGATACACAAAACGTGTAGTGATATTAAAAATTCTCTCTACCTGTAACTCGTCGATACACAAAACGTGTAGTGAAATGTATAATTTTCTGTACCTATAACTATTCGATACACAAAACGTGCAGTGAAATTAAAAATTTTCTGTACCTAAAACTATTCGATACACAAAACGTGCAGTGAAATTAAAATTTTTCTCTACCTATAACTATTCGATACACAAAACGTGCAGTGAAATTAAGAATTTTCTGTACCTATAACTATTCGATACACAAAATGTGAAGTGCAATTAAAAATTTCCTCTACCTATAACTATTCGATACACAAAAGTGCAGTGAAATAAAAAATTTTCTGTGCCTATAACTATTCGATACACAAAATGTGCAGTGAAATTAAAAATTTTCTGTACCTATAACTATTCGATACACAAGACGTGCAGTGAAATTAAAAATTTTCTCTACCTATAACTATTCGATACACAAAACGTGCAGTGAAATTAAAAATTTTCTGTACCCATAACTATTCGATACACAAAACGTGCAGTGAAATTAAAAATTTTCTGTACCTAAAACTATTTAATACACAAAACGTGCAGTGAAACTAAAAATTTTGTCTACCTGTAACTCGTCGATACACAAAACGTGTAGTGAAATTAAAAATTTTCTGTGCCTATAACTATTCGATACACAAACGTGCAGTGAAATTAAAAATGTTCTGTGCCTATAACTATTCGATACACAAAACGTGCAGTGAAATAAAAAATTTTCTGTGCTTTTAACTATTCGATACACAAAACGTGCAGTGAAATTAAAAATTTTCTGTAGCCATAACTATTCGATACACACAACGTGCAGTGAAATAAAAAATATCTGTGCCTATAACTATTAGATACACAAAACGTGTAGTGAAATTAAAAATTTTCTGTGCCTATAACTATTCAATACACAAAACGTGCAGTGAAATTAAAAGGTTTCTGTACCTATAACTATTCGATACACAAAACGTGTAGTGAAATTAAAAATTTTCTGTGCCTATAACTATTCGATACACAAAACGTGTAGTGAAATTAAAAATTCTCTCTACCTGTAACTCGTCGATACACAAAACGTGTAGTGAAATTTAAAATTTTCTGTACCTATAACTATTCGATACACAAAACGTGCAGTGAAATTAAAAATTTTCTGTACCTATAACTATTCGATACACAAAACGTGCAGTGAAATTAACATTTTTCTCTACCTATAACAATTCGATACACAAAACGTGCAGTGAAATTAAGAATTTTCTGTACTTATAACTATTCGATACACAAAATGTGAAGTGCAATTAAAAATTTCCTCTACCTATAACTATTCGATACACAAAAGTGCAGTGAAATAAAAAATTTTCTGTGCCTATAACTATTCGATACACAAAATGTGCAGTGAAACTAAAAATTTTCTCTACCTGTAACTATTCGATACACAAAACGTGTAGTGAAATTAAAAATTTTCTGTGCCTATAACTATTCGATACACAAAACGTGCAGTGAAATAAAAATTTTCTGTACCTATAACTATTCGATACACAAAACGTGTAGTGAAATTAAAAATTTTCTGTGCCTATAACTATTCGATACACAAAACGTGTAGTGAAATTAAAAATTCTCTCTACCTGTAAGTCGTCGATACACAAAACTTGTAGTGAAATTTATAATTTTCTGTACCTATAACTATTCGATACACAAAACGTGCAGTGAAATTAAAAATTTTCTGTACCTAAAACTATTCGATACACAAAACGTGCAGTGAAATTAACATTTTTCTCTACCTATAACTATTCGATACACAAAACGTGCAGTGAAATTAAGAATTTTCTGTACTTATAACTATTCGATACACAAAATGTGAAGTGCAATTTAAAATTTCCTCTACCTATAACTATTCGATACACAAAAGTGCAATGAAATACAAAATTTTCTGTGCCTATAACTATTCGATACAAAAAATGTGCAGTGAAATTAAAAATTTTCTCTACCTATAACTATTCGATACACAAAACGTGCAGTGAAATTAAAAATTTTCTGTACCTATAACTATTCGATACACAAAACGTGCAGTGAAATAAAAATTTTCTGTACCTATAACTATTCGATACACCAAACGTGTAGTGAAATTAAAAATTTTCTGTGCCTATAACTATTCGATACACAAAACGTGTAGTGAAATTAAAAATTCTCTCTACCTGTAACTCGTCGATACACAAAACGTGTAGTGAAATTTATAATTTTCTGTACCTATAACTATTCGATACACAAAACGTGCAGTGAAATTAAAAATTTTCTGTACCTAAAACTATTCGATACACAAAACGTGCAGTGAAATTAAAATTTTTCTCTACCTATAACTATTCGATACACAAAACGTGCAGTGAAATTAAGAATTTTCTGTACCTATAACTATTCGATACACAAAATGTGAAGTGCAATTAAAAATTTCCTCTACCTATAACTATTCGATACACAAAAGTGCAGTGAAATAAAAAAATTTCTGTGCCTATAACTATTCGATACACAAAATGTGCAGTGAAATTTAAAATTTTCTGTTCCTATAACTATTCGATACACAAAACGTGCAGTGAAATTAAAAATTTTCTCTACCTATAACTATTCGATACACAAAACGTGCAGTGAAATTAAAAATTTTCTGTACCCATAACTATTCGATACATAAAACGTGCAGTGAAATTAAAAGTTTTCTGTACCTAAAACTATTCAATACACAAAACGTGCAGTGAAACTAAAAATTTTCTCTACCTGTAACTATTCGATACACAAAACGTGTAGTGAAATTAAAAATTTTCTGTGCCTATAACTATTCGATACACAAACGTGCAGTGAAATTAAAAATGTTCTGTGCTTATAACTATTCGATACACAAAACGTGTAGTGAAATTAAAAATTTTCTGTAGCCATAACTATTCGATACACAAAACGTGCAGTGAAATAAAAAAATTTTGTACCTATAACTATTAGATACACAAAACGTGTAGTGAAATTAAAAATTTTCTGTGCCTATAACTATTCAATACACAAAACGTGCAGTGAAATTAAAAAGTTTCTGTACCTATAACTATTCGATACACAAAACGTGTAGTGAAATTAAAAATTTTCTGTGCCTATAACTATTCGATACACAAAACGTGTAGTGAAATTAAAAATTCTCTCTACCTGTAACTCGTCGATACACAAAACGTGTAGTGAAATTTAAAATTTTCTGTACCTATAAATATTCGATACACAAAACGTGCAGTGAAATTAACATTTTTCTCTACCTATAACAATTCAATACACAAAACGTGCAGTGAAATTAAGAATTTTCTGTACCTAAAACTATTCAATACACAAAACGTGCAGTGAAACTAAAAATTTTCTCTACCTGTAACTATTCGATACACAAAACGTGTAGTGAAATTAAAAATTTTCTGTGCCTATAACTATTCGATACACAAACGTGCAGTGAAATTAAAAATTGTCTCTGCCTATAACTATTCGATACACAAAACGTGCAGTGAAATAAAAAAATTTCTGTGCTTATAACTATTCGATACACAAAACGTGTAGTAAAATTAAAAATTTTCTGTAGCCATAACTATTCGATACACAAAACGTGCAGTGAAATAAAAAAATTTCTGTGCCTATAACTATTCGCTACACAAAACGTGTAGTTAAATTAAAAATTTTCTGTGCCTATAACTATTCGATACACAAAACGTGCAGTGAAATTAAAAAGTTTCTGTACCTATAACTATTCGATACACACAACGTGTAGTGAAATTAAAAATTTTCTGTGCCTATAACTATTCGATACACAAAACGTGTAGTGAAATTAAAAATTCTCTCTACCTGTAACTCGTCGATACACAAAACGTGTAGTGAAATGTAAAATTTTCTGTACCTATAACTATTCGATACACAAAACGTGTAGTGAAATTTAAAATTTTCTGTACCTAAAACTATTCGATACACAAAACGTGCAGTGAAATTAAAATTTTTCTCTACCTATAACTATTCGATACACAAAACGTGCAGTGAAATTAAGAATTTTCTGTACCTATAACTATTCGATACACAAAATGTGAAGTGCAATTAAAAATTTTCTCTACCTATAACTATTCGATACACAAAACGTGCAGGTAAATAAAAAATTTTCTGTACCTATAACTATTCGATACACAAAATGTGCAGTGAAATTTAAAATTTTCTGTACCTATAACTATTCGATACACAAAACGTGCAGTTAAATTAAAATTTTTCTGTACCCATAACTATTCGATACACGAAACGTGCAGTGAAATTAAAAATTTTCTGTACCTATAACTATTCGATACACAAAACGTGCAGTGAAATTAAAAGTTTTCTGTACCTAAAACTATTCAATACACAAAACGTGCAGTGAAACTAAAAATTTTCTCTTCCTGTAACTATTCGATACACAAATCGTGTAGTGAAATTAAAAATTTTCTGTGCCTATAACTATTCGATACACAAAACGTGCAGTGAAATTTAAAATTTTCTGTGCCTATAACTATTCGATACACAAAACGTGCAGTGAAATAAAAAATTTTCTGTATCTGTAACTATTCGATACACAAAACGTGTAGTGAAATTAAAAATTTTCTGTGCCTATAACTATTCGATACACAAAATGTGAAGTGCAATTAAAAATGTTCTCCACCTATAACTATTCGATACACAAAACGTGCAGTAAAATAAAAAATTTTCTGTACCTATAACTATTCGATACACAAAATGTGCAGTGAAATTAAAAATTTTCTGTTTCTATAACTATTCGATACACAAAACGTGCAGTGAAATTAAAAGTTTTCTCTGCCCATTACTATTCGATACACAAAACGTGCAGTGAAACTAAAAATTTTCTCTCCTTGTACCTATTCGATACACAAAACGTGTAATGAAATTAAAAATTTTCTGTGCCTATAACTATTCGATACACAAAACCTGCAGTGAAATTAAATATGTTCTGTACCAATAACTATTCGAGACACAAAAAGTGCAGTACAATTAAAAAATTTTTGTACCTTTAACTATTCGATACACAAAACGTGCAGTGAAATTAAAAATTTTCTGAACCTATGACTATTCGATACACAAAACGTGCAGTGAAATTAAAAATTTTCTCTACCCATAACTATTCGATACAGAATACGAGCAGTACAATTAAAAATTTTTGGTAGTTATAACTATTCTATACACAAAACGAGCAGTGAAATAAAAATTTTCTGTAGCTATAACTATTCGATACACAAAACGTGGAGTGAAATTAAAAATTTTCTGTACCAATAAATATTCTATACACAAAACGAGCAGTGAAATTAAAACTCTTTTGTACTTATAACTATTCGATACACCACACGTGCAGTACAATTAAAAATTTTCTGTACCTATAACTATTCGATACACAAAACGTGCAGGGAAATTTACAATTTTCTGTACCTATAACTAATCGATACACAATACGAGCAGTTCAATTAAAAATTATCGGCAGTTATAACTAATCTATACACAAAACGAGCAGTGAAATTAAAAATTTTCTGTACCTATAACTATTCGATACACAAAACGTGCAGTGAAATTAAAAATTTTCTCTACCTATAACTATTTGATACACAAAACGTGCAGTGAAATTAAAAATTTTCTGTACCTATAACTATTCGATACACAAAACGTGCAGTGCAATAAAAATTTTCTGTACCCATAACTATTCGATACACAAAACGTGCAGTAAAATAAAAAATTTTCTGTATCTGTAACTATTCGATACACAAAACGTGTAGTGAAATTAAAAATTTTCTGTGCCTATAACTATTCGATACACAAAATGTGAAGTGCAATTAAAAATGTTCTCCACCTATAACTATTCGATACACAAAACGTGCAGTAAAATAAAAAAATTTCTGTACCTATAACTATTCGATACACAAAATGTGCAGTGAAATTAAAAATTTTCTGTTTCTATAACTATTCGATACACAAAACGTGCAGTGAAATTAAAAGTTTTCTCTGCCCATTACTATTCGATACACAAAACGTGCAGTGAAACTAAAAATTTTCTCTCCTTGTACCTATTCGATACACAAAACGTGTAATGAAATTAAAAATTTTCTGTGCCTATAACTATTCGATACACAAAACCTGCAGTGAAATTAAATATTTTCTGTACCAATAACTATTCGAGACACAAAAAGTGCAGTACAATTAAAAAATTTTTGTACCTTTAACTATTCGATACACAAAACGTGCAGTGAAATTAAAAATTTTCTGAACCTATGACTATTCGATACACAAAACGTGCAGTGAAATTAAAAATTTTCTCTACCCATAACTATTCGATACAGAATACGAGCAGTACAATTAAAAATTTTTGGTAGTTATAACTATTCTATACACAAAACGAGCAGTGAAATAAAAATTTTCTGTAGCTATAACTATTCGATACACAAAACGTGGAGTGAAATTAAAAATTTTCTGTACCAATAAATATTCTATACACAAAACGAGCAGTGAAATTAAAACTCTTTTGTACTTATAACTATTCGATACACCACACGTGCAGTACAATTAAAAATTTTCTGTACCTATAACTATTCGATACACAAAACGTGCAGGGAAATTTACAATTTTCTGTACCTATAACTAATCGATACACAATACGAGCAGTTCAATTAAAAATTATCGGCAGTTATAACTAATCTATACACAAAACGAGCAGTGAAATTAAAAATTTTCTGTACCTATAACTATTCGATACACAAAACGTGCAGTGAAATTAAAAATTTTCTCTACCTATAACTATTTGATACACAAAACGTGCAGTGAAATTAAAAATTTTCTGTACCTATAACTATTCGATACACAAAACGTGCAGTGCAATAAAAATTTTCTGTACCCATAACTATTCGATACACAAAACGTGCAGTGCAATTAAAAATTTTCTCCACCTATAACTATTCGATACACAAAACGTGCAGTGCAATAAACAATTTTCTCTACCTATATCTATTCGATACACAAAACGTGCAGTGCAATTAAAAATTTTCTGTACCTATAACGATTCGATACACAAAACCTGCAGTGAAATTAAAAATTTTCTGTACCTATAACTATTCGATACACAAAACGTGCAGTGCAATTAAAAATTTTCTGTACCTATAACTATTCGATACAAAAAACGTGCAGTGAAATTAAAAATTTTCTGTGCCTATAACTATTCGATACACAAAACGTGCAGTGAAATTTAAAAGTTTCTGTGCTTGTTATTATTCGATACACAAAACGTGCAGTGAATTAAAAGATTTTCTGTACCTATAATTATTCGATACACAAAACGAGCAGTGAAATTAAAAAATTTCTGTGCTTTTTATTATTCGATACACAAAACGTGCAGTGAAATTAAAAATTTTCTGTACCTAAAACTATTCGATACACAAAACGTGCAGTGAAATAAAAATTTTCTGTGCTTTTTATTATTCGATACACAAAACATGCAGTGAATTTACAATTTTTCTGTACCTATAACTATTCGATACCCGCCATGAGCAGTTAAATTTAAAATTTTCGGTACCTATAACTATTCGATACACAAAACGTGCAGTAGAATTACAAGTTTTCTGTTCCTATAACTATTCGATACACAAAACGTGCAGTACAATTAAAAATTTTCTCTACCTATAACTATTCGATACACAAAACGTGCAGTACAATTAAAAAATTTTCTGTACCTATAACTATTCGATACACAAAACGTGCACTGAATTTTAAAATTGTCTTTACCTATAACTATTCGATACACAAAAGGAGCAGCGAAATTAAAAATTTTCTGTACCTATAACTATTCGATACACAAAACGTGCAGTGAAATAAAAAATGTTCTCTACCTATAACTATTCGATACACAAAAGAGCAGCGAAATTAAAAATTTTCTGTACCTATTACTATTCGATACACAAAACGTGCAGTTAAATTAAAAATTTTCTGTACCTATAACTATTCGATACACAAAAGGAGCAGCGAAATTAAAAGTTTTCTGTACCTATAATTATTCGATACACAAAACGTGCAGTGAAATTAAAAAAATTTCTGTACCTATAACTATTCGATACACGAGAGGTGCAGCGAAATTAAAAATTTTCTGTACCTATAACTATTCGATACACAAAACGTGCAGTGAAATTAAAGATTTTCTGTACCTATAACTATTCGATACACAAAACGTGCAGTACAATTAAACATTTTCTGTACCTATAACAATTCGATACACAAAACGTGCAGTGAAATTAAAAATTTTCTGTACCCATAACTATTCGATACACAAAACGTGCAGTGAAATTAAAAATTTTCTCTACCTGTAACTATTCGATACACAAAACGTGTAGTGAAATAAAAAATTTTCAGTGCCTATAACTATTCGATACACAAAACGTGCAGTGAAATTAAATATTTTCTGTACCAATAACAATTCGAGACACAAAATGTGCAGTGAAATTAAAAATTTTCTGTACCTTTAACTATTCGATACACAAAACGTGCAGTTAAATTAAACATTTTCTGAACCTATGACTATTCGATACACAAAACGTGCAGTGAAATTAAAAATTTTCTCTACCCATAACTATTCGATACACAATACGAGCAGTACAATTAAAAATTTTCGGTAGTTATAAATATTCTATACACAAAACGAGCAGTGAAATAAAAACTTTCTGTAGCTATAACTATTCGATACAACAAAACGTGCAGTGAAATTAAAAATTTTCTGTACCTATAAATATTCTATACACAAAACGAGCAGTGAAATTAAAACTCTTTTGTACTTATAACTATTCGATACACCACACGTGCAGTACAATTAAAAATTTTCTGTACCTATAACTATTCGATACACAAAACGTGCAGGGAAATTTACAATTTTCTGTACCTATAACTAATCGATACACAATACGAGCAGTTCAATTAAAAATTATCGGCAGTTATAACTAATCTATACACAAAACGAGCAGTGAAATTAAACATTTTCTGTACCTATAACTATTCGATACACAAAACGTGCAGTGAAATTAAAAATTTTCTCTACCTATAACTATTTGATACACAAAACGTGCAGTGAAATTAAAAATTTTCTCTACCTATAACTATTTGATACACAAAACGTGCAGTGAAATTAAAAATTTTCTCTACCTATAACTATTTGATACACAAAACGTGCAGTGAAATTAAAAATTTTCTCTACCTATAACTATTTGATACACAAAACGTGCAGTGAAATTAAAAATTTTCTCTACCTGTAACTATTCGATACACAAAACGTGTAGTGAAATTAAAAATTTTCAGTGCCTATAACTATTCGATACACAAAACGTGCAGTGAAATTAAATATTTTCTGTACCAATAACAATTCGAGACACAAAATGTGCAGTGAAATTAAAAATTTTCTGTACCTTTAACTATTCGATACACAAAACGTGCAGTGCAATTAAAAATTTTCTGTACCTATAACTATTCGATACACAAAACCTGCAGTGAAATTAAAAATTTTCTGTACCTATAACTATTCGATACACAAAACGTGCAGTGCAATTAAAAATTTTCTCTACCTATAACTATTCGATACACAAAACGTGCAGTGAAATTAAACATTTTCTGTGCCTATAACTATTCGATACACAAAACGTGCAGTGAAATTAAAAATGTTCTGTTCTTTTTATTATTCGATACACAAAACGTGCAGTGAATTAAAAAATTTTCTGTACCTATAATTATTCGATACACAAAACGAGCAGTGAAATTAAAAAATTTCTGTTCTTTTTATTATTCGATACACAAAACGTGCAGTGAAATTAAAAATTTTCTGTACCTAAAACTATTCGATACACAAAACGTGCAGTGAAATTAAAAATTTTCTGTGCTTTTTATTATTCGATACACAAAACGTGCAGTGAATTTAAAATTTTTCTGTACCTATAATTATTCGATACACAAAACGAGTAGTGAAATTAAAAATTTTCTGTACCTATAACTATTCGATACCCGCCATGAGCAGTTAAATTTAAAATTTTCGGTACCTATAACTATTCGATACACAGAACGTGCAGTAGAATTACAAGTTTTCTGTTCCTATAACTATTCGATACACAAATCGTGCAGTACAATTAAAAATTTTCTCTACCTATAACTATTCGATACACAAAACGTGCAGTACAATTAAAAGATTTTCTGTACCTATAACTATTCGATACACAAAACGTGCAGTGAATTTTAAAATTTTCTGTACCTATAACTATTCTATACACAAAAGGAGCAGCGAAATTAAAAATTTTCTGTACCTATAACTATTCGATACACAAAACGTGCAGTGAAATAAAAAATTTTCTGTACCTATAACTATTCGATACACAAAAGAGCAGCGAAATTAAAAATTTTCTGTACCTATTACTATTCGATACACAAAACGTGCAGTTAAATTAAAAATTTTCTGTACCTATAACTATTCGATACACAAAAGGAGCAGCGAAATTAAAAGTTTTCTGTACCTATAACTATTCGATACACAAAACGTTCAGTGAAATTAAAAAATTGTCTGTACCTATAACTATTCGATACACAAAAGGAGCAGCGAAATTAAAAATTTTCTGTACCTATAACTATTCGATACACAAAACGTGCAGTGAAATTAAAGATTTTCTGTACCTATAACTATTCGATACACAAAAGGAGCAGCGAAATTAAACATTTTCTGTACCTATAACTATTCGATACACAAAACGTGCAGTGAAATTAAAAATTTTCTCTACCTATAACTATTCGATACACAAAACGTGCAGTACAATTAAACATTTTCTGTACCTATAACAATTCGATACACAAAACGTGCAGTGAAATTAAAAATTTTCTGTACCTATAACTATTCGATACACGAAACGAGCAGTGAAGTTAAAAATTTTCTGTACCTATAACTATTCGATACACAAAACGAGCAGTGAAATTAAAAATTTTCTGTGCCTATAACTATTCGATACACAAAACGTGCAGTGAAATTAAAAATTTTCTGTACCTATATCTTGTCGATACACAAAACGTGCAGTGAAATTAAAAATTTTCTGTACTTATAACTATTCGATACACAAAACGTGCAGTGAAATTAAAAATTTTCTGTACTTATAACTATTTTATACACAAAACGTGCAGTGAAATAAAAAAATTTCTGTACCTATAACTATTTGATACACAAAACGTGCAGTGCAATATATAGATCAGTGTGCGATAATAATTGAGATAATAATTGAGATAATAATTCGATAAACAAAATTCATAGTGTTATTATTCTTATAATTTTTAATAAACAAATTTATTCTCACCTTTCAATTCTCCATTTTTTAAAAATTACATATAAATTGTTGTACACAGAAATCAATATTAAAAAAAAGCATGAAATTTTTTTACTTTTATGTGTTAATTTGTAATTCAACTGTTGTAATTCATTAGTTAATTTTGTTCTATTACTAAAATGATTAGGGATATTCATATTTAAGAGACTACTTACATATGTTGGAATTTTTAAAAAATGCTCGAGATTTTATGTGCTAAACATACCTGTAGATGTTGACATCGTCATTAAGAAGCCCACGAATACGGTCTTCCAAATGTGGATTCCTAAAAGTATAACAAAATCATTAAAAAAATATGCGACTAATATTTTGTGTCTGATTAAAGTTTTTCATTATTTACTATTAGTGTTTGTCACACACACACACATATATATATACGCATATATATATATGTATATATATACATACGTATATATACGCATATATATATATACATACGTATTTATATATATATATATATATATATATATATATATTTATATATATATATATATTAAAAACTTACAGTAAATCTATACTTACGTATTGACATTTAGGTTTTCAAAACATACTGCAGAGCTCGTCATGTTTTCTGAATTTTATGCTTTCGTCTACTAATGTATTGAGCACTCTTAAGTTTATTCGTGTAGCTGAATTGCCATACATGTTTTTTGAAATCTATATTTAGCTCTACTAATGTATTGAACTTTGTCAAAATAAATTTATGCAGTTGAAATGCCATATCTGTTTCTCAAATGTTTTATTTAGCTCTACTAATATATTGAGCACTCTGGAAGTAGATTTGTCTAAAATAATTGCCAAAATGTTTCCAAATCTTACTACAAAGCTCTATAAACGCATTGAGCACTCTTAAAGTAAAATCGTCTTGCATAATTAAACAAAGCAATATATATATATTTATTAACTTTTATATATATATATATATATATATAGAGAGAGAGAGAGAGAGAGAGAGAGAGAGAGAGAGAGAGAGAAAGAGAGGGTTAACAGAAAGTCCTTGGAGCATCTTTAGTTTTAAAATTAAATATTGTTAAAATCACTTTTTCTCTTTTCGAATAAAGTAAGTATTTAGTCTTACTATTGATCTAATTATTTTCAACAAAAATATTAAAATAATTTTGTTTAAACTTTCAGAAAAATGAGCAAACGACAGCCCATAATTCAGTTTCATTGCGCGGGAAGGACAAACTCAGAGATTATTAAGCTCTTGAAAGTGGCTAAATCCACCGTGTACCATGTTGTGAACAGATTTAAGGAACTTGGTACATCTGAAGACCGTCCTAGGAGTGGAAGACCTCGCACTGCTCGAACAAAGAAGGTGATTAAAGCTGTCCGAGAGAGGGTAAGAAGGAACCCGAAGAGATCTGCAAGACAAATGGCTAAAGACATGAATGTGAGCGTGACCTCGATGAGAACCATCGTAAAAAACGATCTTCAGTTGTCCTCCTACAAGATGAGAAAGAGACAGTACCTCACACCTGCCCAAAAGCACAAGAGACTTGAAAGAGCAAAGCTTCTTCTTTGAGAACTGAAGGCTGGCACGGCAGAGCGAGAGATCGTTTTATCTGATGAAAAACTCTTCACAATTGAAGCGATTGTTAACAATCAGAACGACAGAGTTTACGCAACATCTTCAGCAGACATTGATGACTCCGTGAGAATAGTTTTCCGCCGACAAAAGCCGTCTTCCCTCATGGTGTGGGCTGCAGTCTCTAAATCTTGGAAGTCGCCTCTGATTATCGTGGAGCAGGGGGTTAAGATCAACACAGATCGCTACATTAACGATATTTTGGTTCCAGCATTTGAAGAGATGAAGAAACACTTCAAAGATCAGCCTTTCATCTTCCAACAAGATGGAGCACCATCCCACACCTCCAGAAAAACTCAGGACTGGTGCCAACGTCATTTTCCAAGATTCTGGAGTAAGGAAATGTGGCCTCCTGCATCGCCTGATTTGAATCCCATGGATTTTTCGGTGTGGTCTTTGTTGGAGGCAAAAGTCTGTTCTGTTGCTCATCCAAGTGTTGATGCTTTGAAGACACCTCTTCTGAGTAAATGGGCTAAAATACCTCAGGAAACGCTGCGTGACTCGGTTGGTAACTTCAGACAGAGAATTGAACGTCTAATCGAAAGGAAGGGACATCACATTGAAAATAAATAATTTGAATTTAGTCTTGGTTTCCTAACTTATAATTTTCATTCATGTTTAATTTATATTTTTGTAATTTTCTATTAATAAACCACTTTTGAATTTGTCCAAGGACTTTCTATTCACCCTATATATATATATATATATATATATATATATATATATATATATATATATATATATATATATATATATATAGGGTATAGGGAGCTCTGGGTATAGGTAGTACTCTGGCTGCTGCACCCAATAGGGTGGACAGAGACCACTGGTCCTCACCCATCTCCTAAATCTCTCACTTGCTAGCTCCAAGAGCTATACCCTGGGCACTGGTCTCAGCAGGCCTGCCAAACCTTGTGAGGGGACGGTGTTGGTACAGCATCGCTAAGCAATGTGTCCACTAGACTGAACTAACCATATATATATATATATATATATATATATATATATATATATATATATATATATATATATATATATATAACAAGCGTTGCATGAGGGACTGAACAAGAGTTTTCACCGGCGTGAGTTACGCCCTCTTACCGGTGTACTCATGTTTGGCAGATGTAAATAAAGACGCCATTTTTTATATAAGCTGATCTGTCGTTATGTCTTATTCAATCTATTGACATCCTCGATAATGACACATGGTGGCCGCGAGTGGGATAAAGATATGTCTAAGTAAGATGTACAAAAGGATAAGAAGCAGGAAGTTATTTGCAGAAACAGATAAGTAACTTTATTGTTCTTGTTTAAAATTGTAATTCGTACGTACGTCACGTGGAGAAAAAAATGTCGGAAGGAAGCATGGAAGAAACAAACAGACCAGTGGCTGGCATAAGACCACCAGCGCCCTTATGTATGGAAGATAATTTATCGGCGAACTGGAAGTTGTTTTAACTGAAATGGCATAACTACGCCATTATTACGTGTTTGACGAGACAGTCATTACAATATCAAACGGCACTTTTGTTTCAAACGTTGTGAGATGACGCATTGAAAGTTTACTACGGATTTCAATTTCTAACACCTGAGGATGAAAGAACACCCACCGAAATTATTCAGGCATTCGATAAATACGCTATAGGGAAAACGAATGAGACCTACGAGCGTTACGTATTTCATTCTAGAAAGCAAGGAGGATCAGAGACTGTGGAATCCTTTATTACGGCACTTCGGACGTTAGTAAAAACGTGCAATTTTTGTGATAATTGCGTTTTATCAATACTCAGAGATCAGGTAGTGCTGGGAATACACAACCCCCTGACACAAGCTGAATTATTGAAAATAAGACAGTTAGATTTACAAAAACGTATTGACATTTGTAAGCTGTCTGAAAATGCCACGGTCCAGTCCAGAATCCTAAGGCCTGAAGGAGTGAATAAGGTTGATTTTAAACCGAGGAGAAAGACATCGGCACAAACTGACAGAGATTGCTGGGCGTGTGCACTGCGGCATGGACCGAGAAAAGAGTTATGTCCTGCATTTGGCAAGACCTGTTATCAATGTAATGGGAAAAACCACTTTGCCGCGAAATGCAAAGTATCAAGGAAAAAAAAGGTGCAGGCTGTCAAAACCCAATATGAGGACCAGGAAAACGACAGTAGTAGTTCAGACTATGGACAGGTAGACAACATAACGATTAAGGAAAAGGTGAATGCTGTGAGTCAAGAGGTGATAAAGGCGGAAATGATGGTGAAAGGAAAACCAATTGCTTTTCAGCTCGATAGTGGAGCATCCGTGAACATATTGAATGTGAAACACGTGATTGGAAAAACACTGGAACATTCAAATAAGACCCTTGTCATGTGGAATGGAGCAGAAGTGAAGCCGTTAGGAGAGTGTCGAGTTAAAATGATAAACCCCAAAACTGGAAAGAAATATGCAGTTAAGTTTGTCATTGTGAAAGAGGGTTTCCATCCCTTACTGGGAGCAAATGCAATCCAGAAAATGGAACTCGTCACAATCAATAACGACAACTTCAAAATGGTCGCCAAAGTTTCCCAAATGAATGAATCCAGCACCCAGTACTCGGACAGCATTATAAATGACTTCAGAGATGTATTCAAGGAAGAATTGGGTCAATTACCAGGAGATGTACATTTGCAGGTGGATCCAGGAGTAACACCAAATGTTGCAGCAACACGGAGAATACCAGTGGCACTTAAAGACAAGCTAAAAGTCGAGTTGGAAAAACTGGTCAAGAAGAATGTTATTGAACCAGTGAGCGACCCAACACCATGGGTAAGTACGTTAGCACTGGTAACTAAGAAAAATGGAAGCCTGCGGATATGTATAGACCCAAGACCACTGAATAAGGCTCTGAAGAGGGAACATTTTCAGTTACCTACACTGGACGATTTACTACCAGAACTGGCTGACAGCAAGGTATTTTCTACCCTGGATCTACGAGATGGATTCTGGCATGTAAAATTAGACGAAGTCAGCAGTCGCTTAACAACATTTGCTACACCATACGGTAGGTTCCGGAGGAAGGTTTTACCTTTCGATATTTCTCCAGCTCCAGAGATATTTCAAAAGACCCTTTTTAACAATGTGTCTGATTTGGAGGGGGTGGTTCACAAAGCGGATGATCTTCTGGTTATTGGGAAGGGTAAAACGATGGAAGAAGCAACAATTGATCAGGACCTAAAATTCAGGAAACTGTTGCAGAGATGTCGTGATCGCGGGATGCTATTGAATGCTGGAAAATTGAACTTACGACAAACGTCTATATCTTTCCTGGGACACATAATAACCAGTGATGGTTTACTTCCTGATCCTGGGAAGGTAAGAGCCATAAAAGAGATGCCGTGTCCAACAGATGTGAAAGGAGTGCAACGATTGGTTGGATTCGTGAATTACCTGGCAAAATTTCTACCACACATATCTGATGTGATGGCCCCAATTCGAAATTTAGTGAAGGCAGATGTGCCATGGACATGGTCCCAAATCGATAAAGAGACTTTTGGGAAAATTAAAGAGTTAGTGAGTGAGGCACCAGTGTTGAGGTACTATGACCCCAACAAATCTTTGGTCATCCAATGGTATGCAAGTGAGAAGGGCATGGGGGCTGCACTACAACAAGAAAGTCAACCCCTAGCCTATACCAGCCGTGCACTGACCGACACAGAAACTCGGTATGCACAGATTGAAAAGGAACTACTAGCAGTAGTCTACGCATGTGAACGGTTTCATCAATATACGTTTGGTCGACAGATAACAGTGCTAACCGATCATAAGCCACTGGAGGCGATTATGAAAAAAGAATTGGTGAAATGCCCAAAACGACTTCAAAACATGCTGATGCGACTACAGGCTTACGATGCTACAGTTCTGTACCATCCAGGTAAGAAAATGTTCCTTGCAGACACGCTATCAAGAGCATACATTTATGCATTGAGCAGTGAAGATATGGACGATGAAGATGATGTCAAGGAAGCAGAATATGTTCTTGTAACAGAGAGAAGGCTGCTTGAACTGCGTTCAGCCACGAAGGAAAACAGAAGCATGGGGCAGTTACAGCAAGTAATTCTGGAAGGATGGCCAGAAGAAAAAATACATCTTGACCCAGAGGTGAGATCATATTTTACCATGCAGAATGAAATGACGGTGCAAGATGGTTTAATTTTCAGAGGAAACCGGGTAGTGGTTCCACTGACACAGCGGGCGGTGTTGAAAGAAAAGCTGCATTCCACACACCTGGGAGTAGAAGGATGTTGCAGAAGAGCAAGAGAATGCTTGTATTGGCCAAATATGAACAGTGACATCAAAGACTATGTGTCAATGTGCCCCATATGTAGAAAATATGAAGTGGCCAACCCGGCAGAACCATTAATGGTCCATGAAGTTCCTGACAGACCCTGGGCGAAAGTGGGAGTAGATCTCTTTAAGTTTGCAGATAGAGACTATCTGTGCACAGTTGATTATATGAGCAACTTCTGGGAAATCGATCATCTTCTCAATACACAAGCAAAGACAGTGATAACTAAACTTAAACACCATTTTGCACGACATGGAATACCAGATCAGGTCGTAACTGATAATGGGCCTCAGTTTAGTAGCCAGGAATTTTCTACCTTTGCAAAAAAGTGGTGTTTTACACATACACCTGTCAGTCCATACAATAGCAAGGCAAATGGCAAAGTGGAATCTGCGGTAAAGATGGCAAAGAACCTTTTCCGGAAAGCGATGGACGATAAGGCTGATCCATACCTAGCAATGTTGGATCACAGGAATACGCCAGCCAAAGGTCTCTTATCACCAGCTTAGAAGCTGATGTCAAGGAGAGCAAAAACACTTCTCCCAACCAGGGAGGATTTACTCAAGCCAGAATTGCCCAAAAATCTGAGAAAATCAGTGAAGCAAGACCGCAGGAGGCAAGAACATTCTTTCAACCACAAAGTAAAACCACTTAAACCATTGTATCCTGGAGATGTAGTACGGATGAAACCACACATAAATGGTCAAAAAGAGTGGAGGAAAGCTGTTGTATGGAGGAGACTGGATGAGCGATCATGCCATGTAAACGTGGATGGGGACTTATATCGACGGAATAGAGTAGATTTGAAGAAAACTGCAGAGACACCCCCACTCACATCAGGAATACACCAACCATATGAAGTGCAGAGCGAGTTACTCAAGAATACAGGGCAGAGTACAGAAGAGATATGTAACTCAGAACCACCTCAATATGAAGGTGAAATAAGAGAAAACCTCAACCCGACCCCATCCCCAACAAAACCAAGTCCGGAAAGGTTGCAGACAACACGGTCAGGAAGAATAATAAGAGATCCTGTGAGATTCAAGGATTTCACAACATAAGTGAAAGGGCAGAATAATCCCTGTTAGGTAGGAGGGTAGTCAGCCCAAAGAATGCCTAGATCACTGTGTTTTGTAGACTGTTTTAATTCTTATCAGACTTTTTGTTGTGTTTTCTTTTTTTCTTTATCTTCTGTTTTTATTATTGAGAAAAGGGAAGATGTTGCATGAGGGACTGAACAGGAGTTTTCACCGGCTGGAGTTACGCCCCCTTACCGGTGTACTCATGTTTGGCAGATGTAAATAAAAACGCCATTTTTTATAGAAGCTGATCTGTCGTTATGTCTTATTCAATCTATTGACATCCTCGATAATGACATTTACTGCATGATTGTTTGAAGGACTTCCGTTTACTGCGGACCGGAAGAGGCACTTCCTGTGATTGCGTCCTGACAAAATAAACATGCTTGCTTTCTCAGATTTCTATCTCTTCGTGTCATCTCTCTCTCCAGTCATCCTGGTTTCTACTTATGTGCCTCTATCAACTAAGCACCGCTTCTTATGGTAAGACGCTTCATTTTATCTTCAATATGTTCTATAATTTTTAGATTAAATAATAGTTTGTTTTTTTTCTTTACTACAATCAAGCGTATGTAGTTAATTGCTGACCGTCTAAAAGCTATTAACTTTAATGCTTACGTTGAATATTTTATTGATTTTGCTTTCATATTTACATGTTTTTATGATCAAAGTTAAGTTTTTACATACACACAGGGTATAAAGATATATGTGTGTATAATCACGTCAACACAATCTCGTTGATACACTAATTCCCGTTGTATCACCGAAGTTAAGCAACATTGAATCTTATCAGGACTAAATGGATGATCATTTGGGACTTTAATATTAAGACACGTTTACAACCACGTGTTCGAACAACATAACAGTGTTTGCAATTTTTGAGGTGAGGATAATTTGTCAAACAACTGTACAAACTCTACATTTTTTCAAAAAGAAATCGAAGCAAATCAGAGTTTACATTAAATGCATAATGTTGTTCATTCAAGATGAAAACAGTAGTTCGAATAATTTAAATAATGAATTTCGGAATTCTACGCGGACAACCTTTGACGCCCTTTGCAATTATTTACAAGAAACGGAAAATTTATTGAAATCCAAGCTACAATCGTAAAGTAGAACTTCTTTTAGATTCAATTTTGAGTTGCATTAATATTCACAATTATACATCACCCATCTGCCCATAACCTGTTAAGTTCACATTAACAGATTAAAATATCAAAATGTTTCAAGTTTGTCTTAAACAAAATTTTGAAACTTTCTGTTAGATATTGTAGTTTGTTAGTTTCGTTAGGAACACAAGATAAGAAGAAATATGCCCGTAGTTTAACGACATACCTGGGACAATTTATAATCTATTATTATTATTATTATTATTATTATTATTATTATTATTATAAGTCGGTATAAAATTATTATAAGTCGGTATAAAATTTCCTTTCGTTTCGTCATGATGCGTTAATGTCCCTTTTTTCTATTATTCTCATAATTTTTTTCAAACCTGAAACCCACCCAATAAATGTCACGGTGACTTATTGAATGATGAATTTCATCATTCAATAAGGTAAAAAGCTATAGCAAACATCTAAGTTCCTGATTTCAAAAGGCGAAAAATTAAAAGATACATCTGCCTTACTTTTAATGCTAGGTTTATTTATGGTGTCTTTTAAATTTAATAAAAAAACCCTTCAAAATTTGCTGACGAGGAGACCTTGCTTATTAAAAAACTATATGTAATAATTATTGTCCGTAACTTGATGTCTACCACAATAAAAAGCATTGTTTTCCGAAACGATCGTACAGATAATTGATTTTGGTGTTGTTCCTTCTTATGAAACGGATTTTTAATTTAATTATAATTTGATTTTTAAATTTTAAATTATCAATCACATTACTTAATATTGAATTAGCTCTAGGATATTTACCTATCGAGCTTATTATATATCTAAATTACAACGAGGACTTTCTCTTTCCTGTATTTTAATTAAACTAGTAATTTCACTGTTACATTGAAATACACTCAGCTCTTTAGACTATTGTTCTAATCTCCTTTAAATATATATATATATATATATATATATATATATATATATGTACAGTTAAAGCCGAAATTATTGGCACC
>NC_136527.1:147102876-147282876 GCF_053919585.1 Euprymna scolopes
TGAAATATTTGTTGATGTTATTATTTTCGATTGTAGGCCAATTTCCTTTTGTTTGTTTGGCCTTGAAACATAACCGCGTTCCAAAATGTGTGTCACTATCTCAGGTGACCCTCGTGCAACATTCCATGTTGTCATGGTTGAAACGTGACCCTCATATCACGTTCTTGGCTTGCCTCTCCGATTTCTTCAGCCTGTCCCCTTATTATACAACACTAGTCCAACAGCAATAAACCAGTGTTGTCATAACACTGGCGACAAAAGAATTCGGAAACTCACGAAAGAAAAAAGAACTTAATAAACCAGTGTTCCGATAACACTGGCAATATGAGGATTTGAGGAAGAATTTTTTCACGCGATAACCCCAAAGGAAAAAACAGAAAAACTCTGTAATTGACGTTCAAAAAATTCAGAACCAGATAAGTATGAGATAAAATCTTTTTATAAAAGAACAAATTGTGTTGGTCCATCCTACCGGAAAAGTATATTTAAAAAGCTCTAAACTAAAACAAAAATATGATTAAAATCTTAATCTTCTTATTGTGTTGAGCGTAAACAAAAAATAGTTGCTGTTGTTCTCTCTGCATGATTAAAAAATCTTTACTCTATTATTTTTCCCTGGAAAAAATACTTATTTTTTTACTGTTAAATGTTCTCTTTGTTTTACTTAAAACAAAAAGGAAAACGACTCCCCCCCCGCCGCAGCAAGAAGGAAATTTTGATTTTACGTTAAAGAAAAAAACAAAACAAATTTTGCACCTCTGAGAGCATTTATTTTGTGTTGTTAAACGGCATAATCTAATGTAAACATAAGGCTATTATTTTTTGAATAGCTGTTTCATTTTTGTCCAAAGAAATAAAAGTCAAACGTCTTAAAATTGTTAAGTCCAACGAACATTTTATTTTGTCCATTGTTTAAAATAATGTGAAAAAAATTATTATTTCCCGCCCGGTATTTGCAAAGTAAGGAAAATAAAGGGTCGAAATATAATAAAATAAAGCCACTATTCATCCATGCATGGTTACATTTGGGCTGGTGGACCAGCTGTTAGCCTACTTATTTTAAATAATGTTAAAAAGAGAATCGCTAATCTTATAAATCCCACACTTTCTACTAACCTTCAACCTCTTTTTTTTTTTTTACACAGTGATCACCACTTATCAAGGCCCGGAAGCCACTCAGGGATAAGGGTTATTGCAAGTACATTACGTTAGTGAGGAGATTTGCTGAAATGTTTACTTAAGGGGGCGGTTCATTAGGAATTTGTTAACATTGGACTTGAAGACAACCAAGTTGTAGTCCGGAGGGAAGCAGGCAGACGGAACAGAGTTCCACAGGCGTGCAGTTCTAAGAAAGAAGCTTTGTTCATGGAATCTGCGTTTTGATTTAGGCACAGATATAGAGTGGGGAAATTTTTCACAGTGGATTCAGCTAGACGGGTGTTTTTCGTGAAAGATTGGCGAGGGGGGCACCAGAGATTGGAGCTCAGACGAGCATCTGCCATGGAAATAACGATAAAACAAGGACAGGCTCGCAACGTCTCTTCTGTGGGAGAGAGGTTGCAGGGTAGAGAAAAGGGCATCCCCCACTAAGCCACGAAGTCTATTTTGTACTCTGTCAAGGCAGGATAGGCTGTTTTAAGCAGCTCCTGCCCAGATATGGCAACAGTATTCCATCCTTGGACGTACTTGGCTTTTATATAGATAGAGAATTGCATCAGTAGTGAGATATCTTCTGGAGCGGTAGAAGGATCCCACCATCTTTCCAGCGACCTTGGACACAGACTTGATGTACGTGTTCCATTTCAGATCAGGAGTAAAGGTCAAACCCAGAAGCTTGTCAAAACACGGGGCCTCGCCCAGACGAGAGCCATCCATCACAATTGATGCCAGATGGGGATCAGAGCGTTGATGATGTAAGGATAGGAGTTTGGTTTTGGATGCATTAAAGGTAACTGTGCTTGTTTTACATGCACTTAAATAAAATATGTCCTGATGAACTTTAGGCTTCGGTGCCTCCTAAACATAAATACCACACGGCACACCCAGCAGTAAGCTAAGTCCCAACTTTCACTGTTGAAGTTTCCCAATAAATGTCAGAACATTTGTTTCTAATGTTATTTTGACGAATTTTTAGTTTTGAATAATGAGTTTAGAAAGGGTCAAGAACTTCTGATATCACTAAAGACATCAGATGGAAGGTGCATATTCCAAATCTAAGGTTAGTTTGGTTGTTAGATAAACCATTTAACTGTAATGATGCAACAACCATACAAACATACAGCCAAATTTCCCTAACATATAATAATAATAATAAAATAAAAAAGGGTTTGTCATATTTTGTCATTATAAGATGTGATGCAAGAATTATAATTACCATTTTGCTTTTGTTTCCATATTTCTTATTTCTTCAATGAGAGCAGTAATCTGAAGGAGGAATAATAACATTTTAATTGAAAAAAAATTAGCTTATTTACTTTTGTGACGACAAATGAAAGTATAGAATCAGTGAAATGCTTATGAGGGCAACTAGCAAAGCGCAAAGGAGGAGGACATGTTAGACACAAAGGAGGAGGACATGTTAAGCACAAAGAAGGAGGACATGATAAGCGACCAAGGAGGAAGACATGATAAGCGACACAGGACGAGGACATGAAAAGCGTCAAAGGAGGAAGACATGATAAGCGACACAGGACGACCACATGATAAGCGACAAAGGAGGAAGACATGATAAGCACAAAGGACGAGGACATGATAAGCGACAAAGGAGGAGGACATGATAATCGACAAAGGAAGAGGACATGATAAGCGACAAAGGACGAGGACATGATAAGCGACAAAGGACGAGGACATGATAAGCACAAAGAAGGAAGACATGATAAGCACAAAGGAGGAGGACTTGATAAGCGACAAAGGAGGAGGACATGATAAGCGACAAAGGAGGAGGACATGATAAGCACAAAGGACGAGGACATGTTAAGCGACAAAGGAGGAGGACATGATAAGCACTAAGAAGGAGGACATGTTAAGCGCAAAGGAGGAGGACATGATAAGCACAAAGAAGGAGGACATGATAAGCGACAAAGGAGGAGGACATGATAAGCGACAAAGGACGAGGACATGATAAGCGACAAAGGACGAGGACATGATAAGCACAAAGAAGGAAGACATGATAAGCACAAAGGAGGAGGACTTGATAAGCGACAAAGGAGGAGGACATGATAAGCGACAAAGGAGGAGGACATGATAAGCACAAAGGACGAGGACATGTTAAGCGACAAAGGAGGAGGACATGATAAGCGACTAAGGAGGAGGACATGATAAGCGACAAAGGAGGAGGACATGTTAAGCACAAAGGAGGAGGACATGATAAGCACAAAGAAGGAGGACATGTTAAGCGCAAAGGAGGAGGACATGATAAGCGACAAAGGAGGAGGACATGATAAGCGACAAAGGAGGAGGACATGATAAGCGACAAAGGAGGAACACATGATAAGCGACAAAGGAGGAGGACATGATAAGCACAAAGGAGGAGGACATGATAAGCACAAAGGAGGAGGACATGATAAGTGACAAAGGAGGAGGACATGATAAGCGACTAAGGAGGAGGACATGTTAAGCACAAAGGAGGAGGACATGATAAGCGACTAAGGAGGAGGACATGATAAGCGACAAAGGAGGAGGACATGTTAAGCGCAAAGGAGGAGGACATGATAAGCGACAAAGGAGGAGGACATGATAAGCGACTAAGGAGGAGGACATGATAAGCACAAAGGAGGAGGACATGATAAGCACAAAGGAGGAGGACATGATAAGCGACAAAGGAGGAGGTCATGATAAGCGACTAAGGAGGAAGACATGATAAGCACAAAGGAGGAGGTCATGATAAGCACAAAGGAGGAGGACATGATAAGCACAAAGGAGGAGGACATGATAAGCACAAAGGAGGAGGACATGATAAGCGACAAAGGAGGAGGTCATGATAAGCACAAAAGAGGAGGACATGATAAGCACAAAAGAGGAGGACATAATAAGCACAAAGGAGGAGGACATGATAAGCGACAAAGGAGGAGGACATGATAAGCACAAAGGAGGATGACATGATAAGCGACAAAGGAGGAGGACATGATAAGCACAAAGGAGGAGGACATAATAAGCACAAAGGAGGAGGACATGATAAGCGACAAAGGAGGAGGACATGATAAGCGACAAAGGAGGAAGACATGATAAGCGACAAAGGAGGAGGACATGATAAGCACAAAAGAGGAGGACATAATAAGCACAAAGGAGGAGGACATGATAAGCGACAAAGGAGGAGGACATGATAAGCACAAAGGAGGAAGACATGATAAGCGACAAAGGAGGAGGACATGATAAGCGACAAAGGAGGAGGACATGATAAGAACCAAGGAGAGGGACATGATAAGCACAAAAGTGGAGGACATGATAAGCGACAAAGGAGGAAGACATGATAAGCGACCAAGGAGGAGGACATGATAAGCGACAAAGGAGGAGGACATGATAAGCACAAAAGAGGAGGACATGATAAGCACAAAGGAGGAAGACATGATAAGCGACAAAGGAGGAGGACATGATAAGCACAAAAGAGGAGGACATGATAAGCACAAAGGAGGAGAACATGATAAGCGACCAAGGAGGAGGACATGATAAGCGACCAAGGAGGAGGACATGATAAGCGACCAAGGAGGAGGACATGATAAGACCAAAAGAGGAGGACATGATAAGCACAAAGGAGGAGGACATGATAAGCGACAAAGGAGGAGGACATGATAAGCACAAAGGAGGAGGACATGATAAGCACAAAGGAGGAGGACATAATAAGCACAAAGGAGGAGGACATGATAAGCGACAAAGGAGGAGGACATGATAAGCACAAAGGAGGAAGACATGATAAGCGACAAAGGAGGAGGACATGATAAGCACAAAAGAGGAGGACATAATAAGCACAAAGGAGGAGGACATGATAATCGACAAAGGAGGAGGACATGATAAGCACAAAGGAGGAAGACATGATAAGCGACAAAGGAGGAGGACATGATAAGCGACAAAGGAGGAGGACATGATAAGAACCAAGGAGGAGGACATGATAAGCACAAAAGTGGAGGACATGATAAGCGACAAAGGAGGAAGACATGATAAGCGACCAAGGAGGAGGACATGATAAGCGACAAAGGAGGAGGACATGATAAGCACAAAAGAGGAGGACATGATAAGCACAAAGGAGGAAGACATGATAAGCGACAAAGGAGGAGGACATGATAAGCACAAAAGAGGAGGACATGATAAGCACAAAGGAGGAGAACATGATAAGCGACCAAGGAGGAGGACATGATAAGCGACCAAGGAGGAGGACATGATAAGCGACCAAGGAGGAGGACATGATAAGCACAAAAGAGGAGGACATGATAAGCACAAAGGAGGAGGACATGATAAGCGACAAAGGAGGAGGACATGATAAGCACAAAGGAGGAGGACATGATAAGCGACAAAGGAGGAGGACATGATAAGCACAAAGGAGGAGGACATGATAAGCGACAAAGGAGGAGGACATGATAAGCACAAAAGAGGAGGACATGATAAGCGACAAAGGAGGAACACATGATAAGCGACAAAGGAGGAGGACATGATAAGCACAAAGGAGGAGGACATGATAAGCACAAAGGAGGAGGACATGATAAGCACAAAAGAGGAGGACATGATAAGCACAAAGGAGGAGGACATGATAAGCGACAAAGGAGGAGGACATGATAAGCACAAAGGAGGAAGACATGATAAGCGACCAAGGAGGAGGACATGATAAGCAAAAAGGAGGAGGACATGATAAGCGACCAAGGAGGAGGACATGATAAGCACAAAAGAGGAGGACATGATAAGCGACCAAGGAGGAGGACATGATAAGCACAAAAGAGGAGGACATGATAAGCGACAAAGGAGGAGGACATGATAAGAACCAAGGAGGAAAACATGATAAGCACAAAAGTGGAGGACATGATAAGCGACAAAGGAGGAGGACATGATAAGCGACCAAGGAGGAGGACATGATAAGCACAAAGGAGGAGGACATGATAAGCGACAAAGAAGGAGGACATGATAAGCACAAAAGAGGAGGACATGATAAGCACAAAGGAGGAAGACATGATAAGCGACAAAGGAGGAGGACATGATAAGCACAAAAGAGGAGGACATGATAAGCACAAAGGAGGAGGACATGATAAGCGACCAAGGAGGGGGACATGATAAGCGACCAAGGAGGAGGACATGATAAGCGACCAAGGAGGAGGACATGATAAGCACAAAAGAGGAGGACATGATAAGCAAAAAGGAGGAGGACATGATAAGCGACAAAGGAGGAGGACATGATAAGCACAAAGGAGGAGGACATGAAAAGCGACAAAGGAGGAGGACATGATAAGCACAAAGGAGGAGGACATGATAAGCGACAAAGGAGGAGGACATGATAAGCACAAAAGAGGAGGACATGATAAGCGACAAAGGAGGAAGACATGATAAGCGACAAAGGAGGAGGACATGATAAGCACAAAGGAGGAGGACATGATAAGCGACAAAGGAGGAGGACATGATAAGCACAAAGGAGGAGGACATGATAAGCGACAAAGGAGGAGGACATGATAAGCGACAAAGGAGGAGGACATGATAAGCACAAAGGAGGAGGACATGATAAGCGACAAAGGAGGAGGACATGATAAGCGACAAAGGAGGAGGACATGATAAGCACAAAGGAGGAGGACATGATAAGCACAAAAGAGGAGGACATGATAAGCACAAAGGAGGAGGACATGATAAGCGACAAAGGAGGAGGACATGATAAGCACAAAGGAGGAGGACATGATAAGCGACACAGGAGGAGGACATGATAAGCACAAAAGAGGAGGACATGATAAGCACAAAGGAGGAGGACATGATAAGCGACAAAGGAGGAGGACATTATAAGCACACAGGAGGAAGACATGATAAGCGACCAAGGAGGAGGACATGATAAGCACAAAAGAGGAGGACATGATAAGCACAAAGGAGGAAGACATGATAAGCGACCAAGGAGGAGGACATGATAAGCACAAAGGAGGAGGACATTATAAGCTACCAAGGAGGAGGACATGATAAGCACAAAAGAGGAGGACATGATAAGCGACAAAGGAGGAGGACATGATAAGCACAAAAGAGGAGGACATGATAAGCGACAAAGGAGGAGGACATGAAAAGCACCAAGGAGGAGGACATGATAAGCACAAAGGAGGAAGACATGATAAGCGACAAAGAAGGAGGACATGATAAGCGACCAAGGAGGAGGACATGATAAGCACAAAAGAGGAGGACATGATAAGCACAAAGGAGGAAGACATGATAAGCGACAAAGGAGGAGGACATGATAAGCACAAAAGAGGAGGACATGATAAGCACAAAGGAGGAAGACATGATAAGCGACCAAGGAGGAGGACATGATAAGCGACCAAGGAGGAGGACATGATAAGCGACCAAGGAGAAGGACATGATAAGCACAAAAGAGGAGGACATGATAAGCACAAAGGAGGAGGACATGATAAGCGACAAAGGAGGAGGACATGATAAGCACAAAAGAGGAGGACATGATAAGCACAAAGGAGGAAGACATGATAAGCGACAAAGGAGGAGGACATGATAAGCACAAAAGAGGAGGACATGATAAGCACAAAGGAGGAAGACATGATAAGCGACCAAGGAGGAGGACATGATAAGCGACCAAGGAGGAGGACATGATAAGCGACCAAGGAGGAGGACATGATAAGCACAAAAGAGGAGGACATGATAAGCGACAAAGAAGGAAGACATGATAAGCGACAAAGGAGGAGGACATGATAAGCACAAAAGAGGAGGACATGATAAGCACAAAAGAGGAGGACATGATAAGCACAAAGGAGGAGGACATGATAAGCACAAAGGAGGAGGACATGATAAGCGACCAAGGAGGAGGACATGATAAGCACAAAAGAGGAGGACATGATAAGCACAAAGGAGGAAGACATGATAAGCGACCAAGGAGGAGGACATGATAAGCGACAAAGGAGGAGGACATGATAATCACAAAGGAGGAGGACGATAAACGACAAAGGAGGAGGACATGATAAGCGACAAAGGAGGAGGACATCATAAGCACAAAGGAGGAGGACATGATAAACGACAAAGGAGGAGGACATGATAAGCGACAAAGGAGGAGGACATGATAAGCACAAAGGAGGAGGACATGATAAGCGACAAAGGAGGAGGACATGATAAGCGACAAAGGAGGAGGACATGATAAACGACAAAGGAGGAGGACATGATAAGCGACAAAGGAGGAGGACATGATAAGCGACCAAGGAGGAGGACATGATAAGCGACAAAGGAGGAGGACATGATAAGCACAAAGAAGGAAGACATGATAAGCGACCAAGGAGGAGGACATGATAAGCGACCAAGGAGGAGGACATGATAAGCGACAAAGGAGGAAGATATGATAAGCGACAACGGAGGAGGACATGATAAGCGACAAAGGACGAGGACATGATAAGCGACAAAGGAGGAGGACATGATAAGCGACAAAGAAGGAGGACATTATAAGCGACAAAGGAGGAGGACATGATAAGCGACAAAGGACGAGGACATGATAAGCACAAAAGAGGAGGACATGATAAGCGACAAAGGAGGAGGACATGATAAGCACAAAGGAGGAGGACATGATAAGCACAAAAGAGGAGGACAAGATAAGCACAAAAGAGGAGGACATGATAAGCGACAAAGGAGGAGGACATGATAAGCACCAAGGAGGAAGAGATGATAAGCACAAAGGAGGAGGACATGATAAGCGACAAAGGAGGAGGACATGATAAGCACAAAGGAGGAGGACATGATAAACGACCAAGGAGGAGGACATGATAAGCGACAAAGGAGGAGGACATGATAAGCACAAAGGAGGAGGACATGATAAACGACAAAGGGGGAGGACATGATAAGCGACAAAGGAGGAGGACATGATAAGCACAAAGGAGGAGGACATGATAAACGACAAAGGAGGAGGACATGATAAGCACAAAGGAGGAGGACATGATAAGCACAAAGGAGGAGGACATGATACACGACAAAGGAGGAGGACATGATAAGCACAAAGGAGGAGGACATGATAAGCGACAAAGGAGGAGGACATGTTAAGCACAAAGGAGGAGGACATGATAAGCACAAAGGAGGAGGACATGATACACGACAAAGGAGGAGGACATGATAAGCACAAAGGAGGAGGACATGATAAGCGACAAAGGAGGAGGACATGATAAGCACAAAAGAGGAGGACATGATAAGCGACAAAGGAGGAGGACATGATAAGCACAAAAGAGGAGGACATGATAAGCGACAAAGGAGGAAGACATAATAAGCGACCAAGGAGGAGGACATGATAAGCACAAAGGAGGAGGACATGATAAGCACAAAAGAGGAGGACATGATAAGCGACAAAGGAGGAGGACATGATAAGCGACCAAGGAGGAGGACATGATAAGCACAAAAGAGGAGGACATGATAAGCGACAAAGGAGGAAGACATGATAAGCGACCAAGGAGGAGGACATGACAAGAACAAAGGAGGAGGACATGATAAGCACAAAAGAGTAGGACATGATAAGCACAAAGGAGGAGGACATGATAAGCGACCAAGGAGGAGGACATGATAAGCACAAAAGAGGAGGACATGATAAGCGACAAAGGAGGAGGACATGATAAGCACAAAGGAGGAGGACATGATAAGCACAAAGGAGGAGGACATGATAAGCGACAAAGGAGGAGGACATGATAAGCACAAAGGAGGAGGACATGATAAGCGACCAAGGAGGAGGACATGATAAGCACAAAAGAGGAGGACATGATAAGCACAAAGGAGGAAGACATGATAAGCGACCAAGGAGGAGGACATGATAAGCGACAAAGGATGAGGACATGATAAGCACAAAGGAGGAGGACATGATAAGCACAAAGGAGGAGGACATGATAAGCGACCAAGGAGGAGGACATGATAAGCACAAAGGAGGAGGACATGATAAGCGACAAAGGAGGAGGACATGATAAGCACAAAGGAGGAGGACATGATAAGCACAAAAGAGGAGGACATGATAAGCGACAAAGGAGGAAGACATGATAAGCGACCAAGGAGGAGGACATGATAAGCACAAAGGAGGAGGACATGATAAGCACAAAAGAGGAGGACATGATAAGCGACAAAGGAGGAGGACATGATAAGCGACCAAGGAGGAGGACATGATAAGCACAAAAGAGGAGGACATGATAAGCGACAAAGGAGGAAGACATGATAAGCGACCAAGGAGGAGGACATGATAAGCACAAAGGAGGAGGACATGATAAGCACAAAAGAGTAGGACATGATAAGCACAAAGGAGGAGGACATGATAAGCGACCAAGGAGGAGGACATGATAAGCACAAAAGAGGAGGACATGATAAGCGACAAAGGAGGAGGACATGATAAGCACAAAGGAGGAGGACATGATAAGCACAAAGGAGGAGGACATGATAAGCGACAAAGGAGGAGGACATGATAAGCACAAAGGAGGAGGACATGATAAGCGACCAAGGAGGAGGACATGATAAGCACAAAAGAGGAGGACATGATAAGCACAAAGGAGGAAGACATGATAAGCGACCAAGGAGGAGGACATGATAAGCGACAAAGGATGAGGACATGATAAGCACAAAGGAGGAGGACATGATAAGCACAAAGGAGGAGGACATGATAAGCACAAAAGAGGAGGACATGATAAGCGACAAAGGAGGAGGACATGATAAGCGACAAAGGAGGAGGACATGATAAGCACAAAGGAGGAGGACATGATAAGCACAAAGGAGGAGGACATGATAAGCGACCAAGGAGGAGGACATGATAAGCACAAAAGAGGAGGACATGATAAGCGACAAAGGAGGAGGACATGATAAGCACAAAAGAGGAGGACATGATAAGCACAAAGGAGGAAGACATGATAAGCGACCAAGGAGGAGGACATGATAAGCACAAAAGAGGAGGACATGATAAGCACAAAGGAGGAAGACATGATAAGCGACCAAGGAGGAGGACATGATAAGCACAAAGGAGGAGGACATGATAAGCGACCAAGGAGGAGGACATGATAAGCACAAAAGAGGAGGATATGATAAGCGACAAAGGAGGAGGACATGATAAGCACAAAAGAGGAGGACATGATAAGCACAAAAGAGGAGGACATGATAAGCGACAAAGGAGGAGGACATGATAAGCGACAAAGGAGGAGGACATGATAAGCGACAAAGGAGGAGGACATGATAAGCACAAAGGAGGAGGACATGATAAGCGACAAAGGAGGAGGACATGAAAAGCGACCAAGGAGGAGGACATGATAAGCACAAAAGAGGAGGACATGATAAGCACAAAGGAGGAAGACATGATAAGCGACAAAGGAGGAGGACATGATAAGTACAAAAGAGGAGGACATGATAAGCACAAAGGAGGAAGACATGATAAGCGACCAAGGAGGAGGACATGATAAGCGACCAAGGAGGAGGACATGATAAGCGACCAAGGAGGAGGACATGATAAGCACAAAAGAGGAGGACATGATAAGCACAAAGGAGGAGGACATGATAAGCGACAAAGGAGGAGGACATGATAAGCACAAAAGAGGAGGACATGATAAGCACAAAGGAGGAAGACATGATAAGCGACAAAGGAGGAGGACATGATAAGCACAAAAGAGGAGGACATGATAAGCACAAAGGAGGAAGACATGATAAGCGACCAAGGAGGAGGACATGATAAGCGACCAAGGAGGAGGACATTATAAGCGACCAAGGAGGAGGACATGATAAGCACAAAAGAGGAGGACATGATAAGCACAAAGGAGGAGGACATGATAAGCACAAAGGAGGAGGACATGATAAGCGACCAAGGAGGAGGACATGATAAGAACAAAAGAGGAGGACATGATAAGCACAAAGGAGGAGGACATGATAAGCGACAAAGGAGGAGGACATGATAAGCGACAAAGGAGGAAGACATGATAAGCGACCAGGGAGGAGGACATGATAAGCGACAAAGGAGGAGGACATGATAAGCACAAAGGAGAAGGTCGAAAAACGACAAAGGAGGAGGACATGATAAGCGACAAAGGAGGAGGGCATGATAAACGACAAAGGAGGAGGACATGATACACGACAAAGGAGGAATACATGATAAGCGACAAAGGAGAAAGACATGATAAGCATAAAGGAGGAGGACATGATAAGCACAAAGGAGGAGGACATGATAAACGACAAAGGAGGAGGACATGATAAGCGACAAAGTTGGAGGACATGATAAACGTCAAAGGAGGAGGACATGATAAGCGACAAAGGAGGAGGACATGATAAGCACAAAGGAGGAGGAGATGATAAGCGACAAAGGAGGAAGACATGATAAGCAAAAAAGAAGGAGAACATGATAAGCGACAAAGGAGGAGGACATGATAAGCACAAAAGAGGAGGATATGATAAGCGACAAAGGAGGAAGACATGATAAGCACAAAGGAGGAGGACATGATAAGCACAAAGGAGGAAGACATGATAAGCGACCAAGTAGGAGGACATGATAAGCGACCAAGGAGGAGGACATGATAAGCGACAAAGGAGGAGGACATGATAAGCGACAAAGAAGGAGGACATGATAAGCACAAAGGAGGAGGACATGATAAGCACAAAGGAGGAAGACATGATAAGCACAAAGGAGGAGGACATGATAAGCGACAAAGGAGGAGGACATGATAAGCACAAAGGAGGAAGACATGATAAGCGACCAGGGAGGAGGATATGATAAGCGACAAAGGAGGAGGACATGATAAGCACAAAGGAGGAGGACATGATAAACGACAAAGGAGGAGGACATGATAAGCGACAAAGGAGGAGGACATGATAAGTACAAAGGAGGAGGACATGATAAGCACAAAGGAGGAGGACATGATAAGCGACAAAGGAGGAGGACATGATAAGCACAAAGGAGGAAGACATGATAAGCGACCAGGGAGGAGGATATGATAAGCGACAAAGGAGGAGGACATGATAAGCACAAAGGAGGAGGACATGATAAACGACAAAGGAGGAGGACATGATAAGCTACAAAGGAGGAGGACATGATAAGCACAAAGGAGGAGGACATGATAAGCGACAAAGGAGGAGGACATGATAAGCACAAAAGAGGAGGACATGATAAGCACAAAGGAGGAAGACATGATAAGCGACCAAGGAGGAGGACATGATAAACGACAAAGGAGGAGGACATGATAAACGACAAAGGAGGAGGACATGTTAAGCGACAAAGGAGGAGGACATGATAAGCACAAAGGAGGAGGACATGATAAGCGACAAAGGAGGAAGACATGATAAGCACAAAGGAGGAGGACATTATAAGCGACAAAGGAGGAGGACATGATAAACGACAAAAGAGGAGGACATGATAAGCACAAAGGAGGAGGACATGATAAGCACAAAGGAGGAAGACATGATAAGCGACCAAGGAGGAGGACATGTTAAGCGACAAAGGAGGAGGACATGATAAGCGACAAAGGAGGAGGACATGATAAAAGACAAAGAAGGAGGACATGATAAGCGACAAAGGAGGAGGACATGATAAGCGACAAAGGAGGAGGACATGATAAGCACAAAGGAGGAGGACATGATAAACGACAAAGGAGGAGGACATGATACACGACAAAGGAGGAATACATGATAAGCACAAAGGAGGAGGACATGATAAGCGACAAAGGAGGAGGACATGATAAGCGACAAAGGAGGAGGACATGATAAACGACAAAGGAGGAGGACATGATAAGCGACAAAGGAGGAGGACATGATAAACGACAAAGGAGGAGGACATTATAAGCGACAAAGGAGGAGGACATGATAAGCGACAAAGGAGGAAGACATGATAAGCACAAATGAGGAGGACATGATAAGCACAAAGGAGGAGGACATGATAAACGACAAAGGAGGAGGACATGATAAGCGACGAAGGAGGAGGACATGATAAGCGACAAAGGAGGAGGACATGATAAACGACAAAGGAGGAGGACATGATAAGCGACAAAGGAGGAGGACATGATAAGCGACAAAGGAGAAAGACATGATAAGCATAAAGGAGGAGGACATGATAAGCACAAAGGAGGAGGACATGATAAACGACAAAGGAGGAGGACATGATAAGCGACAAAGGAGGAGGACATGATAAACGACAAAGGAGGAGGACATGATAAGCGCCAAAGGAGGAGGACATGATAAGCACAAAGGAGGAGGACATGATAAGCGACGAAGGAGGAAGACATGATAAGCACAAAGGAGGAGGACATGATAAGCGACAAAGGAGGAGGACATGATAAGCACAAAAGAGGAGGACATGATAAGCGACAAAGGAGGAAGACATAATAAGCACAAAGGAGGAGGACATGATAAGCACAAAGGAGGAACACATGATAAGCGACCAAGGAGGAGGACATGATAAGCGCAAAGGAGGAGGACATGATAAGCGACAAAGGAGGAGGACATGATAAGCGACAAAGGAGGAAGACATGATAAGCGACAAAGGAGGAAGACATGATAAGCGACAAAGGAGGAGGACATGATAAGCGCAAAGGAGGAGGACATGATAAGCGACAAAGGATGAGGACATGATAAGCACAAAAGAGGAGGACATGATAAGCGACAAAGGAGGAAGACATGAAAAGCGACAAAGGAAGAGGACATGATAAGCACAAAGGAGGAAGACATGATAAGCGACCAAGGAGGAGGACATGATAAGCGACAAAGGAGGAGGACATGATAAGCGACAAAGGAGGAGGACATGATAAACGACAAAGGAGGAGGACATGATAAGCGACAAAGGAGGAGGACATGATAAGCGACAAAGGAGAAAGACATGATAAGCATAAAGGAGGAGGACATGATAAGCACAAAGGAGGAGGACATGATAAACGACAAAGGAGGAGGACATGATAAGCGACAAAGGAGGAGGACATGATAAACGACAAAGGAGGAGGACATGATAAGCGCCAAAGGAGGAGGAGATGATAAGCACAAAGGAGGAGGACATGATAAGCGACAAAGGAGGAAGACATGATAAGCACAAAGGAGGAGGACATGATAAGCGACAAAGGAGGAGGACATGATAAGCACAAAAGAGGAGGACATGATAAGCGACAAAGGAGGAAGACATGATAAGCACAAAGGAGGAGGACATGATAAGCACAAAGGAGGCAGACATTATAAGCGACCAAGGAGGAGGACATGATAAGCGACCAAGGAGGAGGACATGATAAGCGACAAAGGAGGAGGACATGATAAGCGACAAAGAAGGAGGACATGATAAGCACAAAGGAGGAGGACATGATAAGCACAAAGGAGGAGGACATGATAAGCACAAAGGAGGAGGACATGATAAGCGACCAAGGAGGAGGACATGATAAGCACAAAAGAGGAGGACATGATAAGCACAAAGGAGGAAGACATGATAAGCGACAAAGGAGGAGGACATGATAAGCGCAAAGGAGGAGGACATGATAAGCGACAAAGGATGAGGACATGATAAGCACAAAAGAGGAGGACATGATAAGCGACAAAGGAGGAAGACATGATAAGCGACAAAGGAGGAGGACATGATAAGCGACAAAGGAGGAAGACATGATAAGCGACAAAGGAGGAAGACATGATAAGCGACAAAGGAGGAGGACATGATAAGCGCAAAGGAGGAGGACATGATAAGCGACAAAGGAGGAAGACATGATAAGCGACAAAGGAGGAAGACATGATAAGCGACAAAGGAGGAGGACATGATAAGCGCAAAGGAGGAGGACATGATAAGCGACAAAGGATGAGGACATAATAAGCACAAAAGAGGAGGACATGATAAGCGACAAAGGAGGAAGACATGATAATCGACAAAGGAGGAGGACATGATAAGCGACAAAGAAGGAGGACATGATAAGCGACAAAGGAAGAGGACATGATAAGCACAAAGGAGGAAGACATGATAAGCGACCAAGGAGGAGGACATGATAAGCGACCAAGGAGGAGGACATGATAAGCGACAAAGGAGGAGGACATGATAAGCGACAAAGGAGGAGGACATGATAAGCGACAAAGAAGGAGGACATGATAAGCACAAAGGAGGAGGACATGATAAGCGACCAAGGAGGAGGACATGATAAGCACAAAAGAGGAGGACATGATAAGCACAAAGGAGGAAGACATGATAAGCGACAAAGGAGGAGGACATGATAAGCGCAAAGGAGGAGGACATGATAAGCGACAAAGGAGGAGGACATGATAAGCACAAAAGAGGAGGACATGATAAGCGACAAAGGAGGAAGACATGATAAGCACAAAGGAGGAGGACATGATAAGCACAAAGGAGGAAGACATGATAAGCGACCAAGGAGGAGGATATGATAAGCAACAAAGGAGGAGGACATGATAAGCACAAAGGAGGAGGACATGATAAACGACAAAGGAGGAGGACATGATAAGCGACAAAGGAGGAGGACATGATAAGTACAAAGGAGGAGGACATGATAAGCGACAAAGGAGGAGGACATGATAAGCGACAAAGGAGGAGGACATGATAAGCGACAAAGAAGGAGGACATGATAAGCACAAAGGAGGAGGACATGATAAGCGACCAAGGAGGAGGACATGATAAGTACAAAGGAGGAGGACATGATAAGCACAAAGGAGGAGGACATGATAAGCGACAAAGGAGGAAGACATGATAAGCACAAAGGAGGAGGACATGATAAGCGACAAAGGAGGAGGACATGATAAGCACAAAAGAGGAGGACATGATAAGCGACAAAGGAGGAAGACATGATAAGCACAAAGGAGGAGGACATGATAAGCGACAAAGGAGGAGGACATGATAAGCACAAAAGAGGAGGACATGATAAGCGACAAAGGAGGAGGACATGATAAGCACAAAGGAGGAAGACATGATAAGTTACCAAGTAGGAGGACATGATAAGCGACCAAGGAGGAGGACATGATAAGCGACAAAGGAGGAGGACATGATAAGCGACAAAGAAGGAGGACATGATAAGCACAATGGAGGAGGACATGATAAGCACAAAGGAGGAGGACATGATAAGCACAAAGGAGGAGGACATGATAAGCGACAAAGGAGGAGGACATGATAAGCACAAAGGAGGAAGACATGATAAGCGACCAGGGAGGAGGATATGATAAGCGACAAAGGAGGAGGACATGATAAGCACAAAGGAGGAGGACATGATAAACGACAAAGGAGGAGGACATGATAAGCGACAAAGGAGGAGGACATGATAAGTACAAAGATGGAGGACATGATAAACGACAAAGGAGGAGGACATGATAAGCGACAAAGGAGGAGGACATGATAAGCACAAAGGAGGAGGACATGATAAGCGACAAAGGAGGAGGACATGATAAGCACAAAAGAGGAGGACATGATAAGCACAAAGGAGGAAGACATGATAAGCGACCAAGGAGGAGGACATGATAAGCGACAAAGGAGGAGGACATGATAAGCGACCAAGGAGGAGGACATGATAAGCACAAAGGAGGAGGACATGATAAGCACAAAGGAGGAGGACATGATAAGCACAAAGGAGGAGGACATGATAAACGACAAAGGAGGAGGACATGATAAACGACAAAGGAGGAGGACATGTTAAGCGACAAAGGAGGAGGACATGATAAGCACAAAGGAGGAGGACATGATAAGCGACAAAGGAGGAAGACATGATAAGCACAAAGGAGGAGGACATGATAAGCGACAAAGGAGGAGGACATGATAAACGACAAAAGAGGAGGACATGATAAGCACAAAGGAGGAGGACATGATAAGCACAAAGGAGGAAGACATGATAAGCGACCAAGGAGGAGGACATGTTAAGCGACAAAGGAGGAGGACATGACAAGCGACAAAGGAGGAGGACATGATAAACGACAAAGGAGGAGGACATGATAAGCGACAAAGGAGGAGGACATGATAAGCGACAAAGGAGGAGGACATGATAAGCACAAAGGAGGAGGACATGATAAGCACAAAGGAGGAGGACATGATAAACGACAAAGGAGGAGGACATGATACACGACAAAGGAGGAATACATGATAAGCACAAAGGAGGAGGACATGATAAGCGACAAAGGAGGAGGACATGATAAGCGACAAAGGAGGAGGACATGATAAACGACAAAGGAGGAGGACATGATAAGCGACAAAGGAGGAGGACATGATAAACGACAAAGGAGGAGGACATTATAAGCGACAAAGGAGGAGGACATGATAAGCGACAAAGGAGGAAGACATGATAAGCACAAATGAGGAGGACATGATAAGCACAAAGGAGGAGGACATGATAAACGACAAAGGAGGAGGACATGATAAGCGACAAAGGAGGAGGACATGATAAGCGACAAAGGAGGAGGACATGATAAACGACAAAGTAGGAGGACATGATAAGCGACAAAGGAGGAGGACATGATAAGCGACAAAGGAGAAAGACATGATAAGCATAAAGGAGGAGGACATGATAAGCACAAAGGAGGAGGACATGATAAACGACAAAGGAGGAGGACATGATAAGCGACAAAGGAGGAGGACATGATAAACGACAAAGGAGGAGGACATGATAAGTTCCAAAGGAGGAGGACATGATAAGCACAAAGGAGGAGGACATGATAAGCGACAAAGGAGGAAGACATGATAAGCACAAAGGAGGAGGACATGATAAGCGACAAAGGAGGAGGACATGATAAGCACAAAAGAGGAGGACATGATAAGCGACAAAGGAGGAAGACATGATAAGCACAAAGGAGGAGGACATGATAAGCACAAAGGAGGAGGACATGATAAGCACAAAGGAGGAAGACATGATAAGCGACCAAGGAGGAGGACATGATAAGCGACCAAGGAGGAGGACATGATAAGCGACAAAGGAGGAGGACATGATAAGCGACAAAGAAGGAGGACATGATAAGCACAAAGGAGGAGGACATGATAAGCACAAAGGAGGAGGACATGATAAGCACAAAGGAGGAGGACATGATAAGCGACCAAGGAGGAGGACATGATAAGCACAAAAGAGGAGGACATGATAAGCACAAAGGAGGAAGACATGATAAGCACAAAGGAGGAGGACATGATAAGCGCAAAGGAGGAGGACATGATAAGCGACAAAGGATGAGGACATGATAAGCACAAAAGAGGAGGACATGATAAGCGACAAAGGAGGAAGACATGATAAGCGACAAAGGAGGAGGACATGATAAGCGACAAAGGAGGAAGACATGATAAGCGACAAAGGAGGAAGACATGATAAGCGACAAAGGAGGAGGACATGATGAGCGCAAAGGAGGAGGACATGATAAGCGACAAAGGAGGAAGACATGATAAGCGACAAAGGAGGAAGACATGATAAGCGACAAAGGAGGAGGACATGATAAGCGCAAAGGAGGAGGACATGATAAGCGACAAAGGATGAGGACATGATAAGCACAAAAGAGGAGGACATGATAAGCGACAAAGGAGGAAGACATGATAAGCGACAAAGGAAGAGGACATGATAAGCACAAAGGAGGAGGACATGATAAACGACAAAGGAGGAGGACATGATACACGACAAAGGAGGAATACATGATAAGCACAAAGGAGGAGGACATGATAAGCGACAAAGGAGGAGGACATGATAAGCGACAAAGGAGGAGGACATGATAAACGACAAAGGAGGAGGACATGATAAGCGACAAAGGAGGAGGACATGATAAACGACAAAGGAGGAGGACATTATAAGCGACAAAGGAGGAGGACATGATAAGCGACAAAGGAGGAAGACATGATAAGCACAAATGAGGAGGACATGATAAGCACAAAGGAGGAGGACATGATAAACGACAAAGGAGGAGGACATGATAAGCGACAAAGGAGGAGGACATGATAAGCGACAAAGGAGGAGGACATGATAAACGACAAAGAAGGAGGACATGATAAGCGACAAAGGAGGAGGACATGATAAGCGACAAAGGAGAAAGACATGATAAGCATAAAGGAGGAGGACATGATAAGCACAAAGGAGGAGGACATGATAAACGACAAAGGAGGAGGACATGATAAGCGACAAAGGAGGAGGACATGATAAACGACAAAGGAGGAGGACATGATAAGCGCCAAAGGAGGAGGACATGATAAGCACAAAGGAGGAGGACATGATAAGCGACAAAGGAGGAAGACATGATAAGCACAAAGGAGGAGGACATGATAAGCGACAAAGGAGGAGGACATGATAAGCACAAAAGAGGAGGACATGATAAGCGACAAAGGAGGAAGACATGATAAGCACAAAGGAGGAGGACATGATAAGCACAAAGGAGGAAGACATGATAAGCGACCAAGGAGGAGGACATGATAAGCGACCAAGGAGGAGGACATGATAAGCGACAAAGGAGGAGGACATGATAAGCGACAAAGAAGGAGGACATGATAAGCACAAAGGAGGAGGACATGATAAGCACAAAGGAGGAGGACATGATAAGCACAAAGGAGGAGGACATGATAAGCGACCAAGGAGGAGGACATGATAAGCACAAAAGAGGAGGACATGATAAGCACAAAGGAGGAAGACATGATAAGCGACAAAGGAGGAGGACATGATAAGCGCAAAGGAGGAGGACATGATAAGCGACAAAGGATGAGGACATGATAAGCACAAAAGAGGAGGACATGATAAGCGACAAAGGAGGAAGACATGATAAGCGACAAAGAAGGAGGACATGATAAGCGACAAAGGAGGAAGACATGATAAGCGACAAAGGAGGAAGACATGATAAGCGACAAAGGAGGAGGACATGATAAGCGCAAAGGAGGAGGACATGATAAGCGACAAAGGAGGAAGACATGATAAGCGACAAAGGAGGAATACATGATAAGCGACAAAGGAGGAGGACATGATAAGCGCAAAGGAGGAGGACATGATAAGCGACAAAGGATGAGGACATGATAAGCACAAAAGAGGAGGACATGATAAGCGACAAAGGAGGAAGACATGATAAGCGACAAAGGAAGAGGACATGATAAGCACAAAGGAGGAAGACATGATAAGCAACCAAGGAGGAGGACATGATAAGCGACCAAGGAGGAGGACATGATAAGCGACAAAGGAGGAGGACATGATAAGCGACAAAGGAGGAAGACATGATAAGCACAAATGAGGAGGACATGATAAGCACAAAGGAGGAGGACATGATAAACGACAAAGGAGGAGGACATGATAAGCGACAAAGGAGGAGGACATGATAAGCGACAAAGGAGGAGGACATGATAAACGACAAAGGAGGAGGACATGATAAGCGACAAAGGAGGAGGACATGATAAGCGACAAAGGAGAAAGACATGATAAGCATAAAGGAGGAGGACATGATAAGCACAAAGGAGGAGGACATGATAAACGACAAAGGAGGAGGACATGATAAGCGACAAAGGAGGAGGACATGATAAACGACAAAGGAGGAGGACATGATAAGCGCCAAAGGAGGAGGACATGATAAGCACAAAGGAGGAGGACATGATAAGCGACAAAGGAGGAAGACATGATAAGCACAAAGGAGGAGGACATGATAAGCGACAAAGGAGGAGGACATGATAAGCACAAAAGAGGAGGACATGATAAGCGACAAAGGAGGAAGACATGATAAGCACAAAGGAGGAGGACATGATAAGCACAAAGGAGGAAGACATGATAAGCGACCAAGGAGGAGGACATGATAAGCGACCAAGGAGGAGGACATGATAAGCGACAAAGGAGGAGGACATGATAAGCGACAAAGAAGGAGGACATGATAAGCACAAAGGAGGAGGACATGATAAGCACAAAGGAGGAGGACATGATAAGAACAAAGGAGGAGGACATGATAAGCGACCAAGGAGGAGGACATGATAAGCACAAAAGAGGAGGACATGATAAGCACAAAGGAGGAAGACATGATAAGCGACAAAGGAGGAGGACATGATAAGCGCAAAGGAGGAGGACATGATAAGCGACAAAGGATGAGGACATGATAAGCACAAAAGAGGAGGACATGATAAGCGACAAAGGAGGAAGACATGATAAGCGACAAAGGAGGAGGACATGATAAGCGACAAAGGAGGAAGACATGATAAGCGACAAAGGAGGAAGACATGATAAGCGACAAAGGAGGAGGACATGATAAGCGCAAAGGAGGAGGACATGATAAGCGACAAAGGAGGAAGACATGATAAGCGACAAAGGAGGAAGACATGATAAGCGACAAAGGAGGAGGACATGATAAGCGCAAAGGAGGAGGACATGATAAGCGACAAAGGAGGAGGACATGATAAACGACAAAGTAGGAGGACATGATAAGCGACAAAGGAGGAGGACATGATAAGCGACAAAGGAGAAAGACATGATAAGCATAAAGGAGGAGGACATGATAAGCACAAAGGAGGAGGACATTATAAACGACAAAGGAGGAGGACATGATAAGCGACAAAGGAGGAGGACATGATAAACGACAAAGGAGGAGGACATGATAAGTTCCAAAGGAGGAGGACATGATAAGCACAAAGGAGGAGGACATGATAAGCGACAAAGGAGGAAGACATGATAAGCACAAAGGAGGAGGACATGATAAGCGACAAAGGAGGAGGACATGATAAGCACAAAAGAGGAGGACATGATAAGCGACAAAGGAGGAAGACATGATAAGCACAAAGGAGGAGGACATGATAAGCACAAAGGAGGAGGACATGATAAGCACAAAGGAGGAAGACATGATAAGCGACCAAGGAGGAGGACATGATAAGCGACCAAGGAGGAGGACATGATAAGCGACAAAGGAGGAGGACATGATAAGCGACAAAGAAGGAGGACATAATAAGCACAAAGGAGGAGGACATGATAAGCACAAAGGAGGAGGACATGATAAGCACAAAGGAGGAGGACATGATAAGCGACCAAGGAGGAGGACATGATAAGCACAAAAGAGGAGGACATGATAAGCACAAAGGAGGAAGACATGATAAGCACAAAGGAGGAGGACATGATAAGCGCAAAGGAGGAGGACATGATAAGCGACAAAGGATGAGGACATGATAAGCACAAAAGAGGAGGACATGATAAGCGACAAAGGAGGAAGACATGATAAGCGACAAAGGAGGAGGACATGATAAGCGACAAAGGAGGAAGACATGATAAGCGACAAAGGAGGAAGACATGATAAGCGACAAAGGAGGAGGACATGATAAGCGCAAAGGAGGAGGACATGATAAGCGACAAAGGAGGAAGACATGATAAGCGACAAAGGAGGAAGACATGATAAGCGACAAAGGAGGAGGACATGATAAGCGCAAAGGAGGAGGACATGATAAGCGACAAAGGATGAGGACATGATAAGCACAAAAGAGGAGGACATGATAAGCGACAAAGGAGGAAGACATGATAAGCGACAAAGGAAGAGGACATGATAAGCACAAAGGAGGAGGACATGATAAACGACAAAGGAGGAGGACATGATACACGACAAAGGAGGAATACATGATAAGCACAAAGGAGGAGGACATGATAAGCGACAAAGGAGGAGGACATGATAAGCGACAAAGGAGGAGGACATGATAAACGACAAAGGAGGAGGACATGATAAGCGACAAAGGAGGAGGACATGATAAACGACAAAGGAGGAGGACATTATAAGCGACAAAGGAGGAGGACATGATAAGCGACAAAGGAGGAAGACATGATAAGCACAAATGAGGAGGACATGATAAGCACAAAGGAGGAGGACATGATAAACGACAAAGGAGGAGGACATGATAAGCGACAAAGGAGGAGGACATGATAAGCGACAAAGGAGGAGGACATGATAAACGACAAAGAAGGAGGACATGATAAGCGACAAAGGAGGAGGACATGATAAGCGACAAAGGAGAAAGACATGATAAGCATAAAGGAGGAGGACATGATAAGCACAAAGGAGGAGGACATGATAAACGACAAAGGAGGAGGACATGATAAGCGACAAAGGAGGAGGACATGATAAACGACAAAGGAGGAGGACATGATAAGCGCCAAAGGAGGAGGACATGATAAGCACAAAGGAGGAGGACATGATAAGCGACAAAGGAGGAAGACATGATAAGCACAAAGGAGGAGGACATGATAAGCGACAAAGGAGGAGGACATGATAAGCACAAAAGAGGAGGACATGATAAGCGACAAAGGAGGAAGACATGATAACCACAAAGGAGGAGGACATGATAAGCACAAAGGAGGAAGACATGATAAGCGACCAAGGAGGAGGACATGATAAGCGACCAAGGAGGAGGACATGATAAGCGACAAAGGAGGAGGACATGATAAGCGACAAAGAAGGAGGACATGATAAGCACAAAGGAGGAGGACATGATAAGCACAAAGGAGGAGGACATGATAAGCACAAAGGAGGAGGACATGATAAGCGACCAAGGAGGAGGACATGATAAGCACAAAAGAGGAGGACATGATAAGCACAAAGGAGGAAGACATGATAAGCGACAAAGGAGGAGGACATGATAAGCGCAAAGGAGGAGGACATGATAAGCGACAAAGGATGAGGACATGATAAGCACAAAAGAGGAGGACATGATAAGCGACAAAGGAGGAAGACATGATAAGCGACAAAGGAGGAGGACATGATAAGCGACAAAGGAGGAAGACATGATAAGCGACAAAGGAGGAAGACATGATAAGCGACAAAGGAGGAGGACATGATAAGCGCAAAGGAGGAGGACATGATAAGCGACAAAGGAGGAAGACATGATAAGCGACAAAGGAGGAAGACATGATAAGCGACAAAGGAGGAGGACATGATAAGCGCAAAGGAGGAGGACATGATAAGCGACAAAGGATGAGGACATGATAAGCACAAAAGAGGAGGACATGATAAGCGACAAAGGAGGAAGACATGATAAGCGACAAAGGAAGAGGACATGATAAGCACAAAGGAGGAAGACATGATAAGCAACCAAGGAGGAGGACATGATAAGCGACCAAGGAGGAGGACATGATAAGCGACAAAGGAGGAGGACATGATAAGCGACAAAGGAGGAAGACATGATAAGCACAAATGAGGAGGACATGATAAGCACAAAGGAGGAGGACATGATAAACGACAAAGGAGGAGGACATGATAAGCGACAAAGGAGGAGGACATGATAAGCGACAAAGGAGGAGGACATGATAAACGACAAAGGAGGAGGACATGATAAGCGACAAAGGAGGAGGACATGATAAGCGACAAAGGAGAAAGACATGATAAGCATAAAGGAGGAGGACATGATAAGCACAAAGGAGGAGGACATGATAAACGACAAAGGAGGAGGACATGATAAGCGACAAAGGAGGAGGACATGATAAACGACAAAGGAGGAGGACATGATAAGCGCCAAAGGAGGAGGACATGATAAGCACAAAGGAGGAGGACATGATAAGCGACAAAGGAGGAAGACATGATAAGCACAAAGGAGGAGGACATGATAAGCGACAAAGGAGGAGGACATGATAAGCACAAAAGAGGAGGACATGATAAGCGACAAAGGAGGAAGACATGATAAGCACAAAGGAGGAGGACATGATAAGCACAAAGGAGGAAGACATGATAAGCGACCAAGGAGGAGGACATGATAAGCGACCAAGGAGGAGGACATGATAAGAGACAAAGGAGGAGGACATGATAAGCGACAAAGAAGGAGGACATGATAAGCACAAAGGAGGAGGACATGATAAGCACAAAGGAGGAGGACATGATAAGAACAAAGGAGGAGGACATGATAAGCGACCAAGGAGGAGGACATGATAAGCACAAAAGAGGAGGACATGATAAGCACAAAGGAGGAAGACATGATAAGCGACAAAGGAGGAGGACATGATAAGCGCAAAGGAGGAGGACATGATAAGCGACAAAGGATGAGGACATGATAAGCACAAAAGAGGAGGACATGATAAGCGACAAAGGAGGAAGACATGATAAGCGACAAAGGAGGAGGACATGATAAGCGACAAAGGAGGAAGACATGATAAGCGACAAAGGAGGAAGACATGATAAGCGACAAAGGAGGAGGACATGATAAGCGCAAAGGAGGAGGACATGATAAGCGACAAAGGAGGAAGACATGATAAGCGACAAAGGAGGAAGACATGATAAGCGACAAAGGAGGAGGACATGATAAGCGCAAAGGAGGAGGACATGATAAGCGACAAAGGATGAGGACATGATAAGCACAAAAGAGGAGGACATGATAAGCGACAAAGGAGGAAGACATGATAAGCGACAAAGGAAGAGGACATGATAAGCACAAAGGAGGAAGACATGATAAGCGACCAAGGAGGAGGACATGATAAGCGACCAAGGAGGAGGACATGATAAGCGACAAAGGAGGAGGACATGATAAGCGACAAAGAAGGAGGACATGATAAGCACAAAGGAGGAGGACATGATAAGCGACCAAGGAGGAGGACATGATAAGCACAAAAGAGGAGGACATGATAAGCACAAAGGAGGAAGACATGATAAGCGACAAAGGAGGAGGACATGATAAGCGCAAAGGAGGAGGATATGATAAGCGACAAAGGAGGAGGACATGATAAGCACAAAAGAGGAGGACATGATAAGCGACAAAGGAGGAAGACATGATAAGCACAAAGGAGGAGGACATGATAAGCACAAAGGAGGAAGACATGATAAGCTACCAAGGATGAGGACATGATAAGCGACCAAGGAGGAGGACATGATAAGCGACAAAGGAGGAGGACATGATAAGCGACAAAGAAGGAGGACATGATAAGCACAAAGGAGGAGGACATGATAAGCACAAAGGAGGAGGACATGATAAGACAAAGGAGGAGGACATGATAAGCACAAAGGAGGAGGACATGATAAGCGACCAAGGAGGAGGACATGATAAGCACAAAAGAGGAGGACATGATAAGCACAAAGGAGGAAGACATGATAAGCGACAAAGGAGGAGGATATGATAAGCGACAAAGGAGGAGGACATGATAAGCACAAAGGAGGAGGACATGATAAACGACAAAGGAGGAGGACATGATAAGCGACAAAGGAGGAGGACATGATAAGTACAAAGGAGGAGGACATGATAAACGACAAAGGAGGAGGACATGATAAGCGACAAAGGAGGAGGACATGATAAGCACAAAGGAGGAGGACATGATAAGCGACAAAGGAGGAGGACATGATAAGCACAAAAGAGGAGGACATGATAAGCACAAAGGAGGAAGACATGATAAGCGACCAAGGAGGAGGACATGATAAGCGACAAAGGAGGAGGACATGATAAGCGACCAAGGAGGAGGACATGATAAGCACAAAGGAGGAGGACATGATAAGCACAAAGGAGGAGGACATGATAAGCACAAAGAAGGAGGACATGATAAACGACAAAGGAGGAGGACATGATAAACGACAAAGGAGGAGGTAATGTTAAGCGACAAAGGAGGAGGACATGATAAGCACAAAGGAGGAGGACATGATAAACGACAAAGGAGGAAGACATGATAAGCACAAAGGAGGAGGACATGATAAGCGACAAAGGAGGAGGACATGATAAACGACAAAAGAGGAGGACATGATAAGCACAAAGGAGGAGGACATGATAAGCACAAAGGAGGAAGACATGATAAGCGACCAAGGAGGAGGACATGTTAAGCGACAAAGGAGGAGGACATGATAAGCGACAAAGGAGGAGGACATGATAAACGACAAAGGAGGAGGACATTATAAGCGACAAAGGAGGAGGACATGATAAGCGACAAAGGAGGAGGACATGATAAGCGACAAAGGAGGAGGACATGATAAGCACAAAGGAGGAGGACATGATAAGCACAAAGGAGGAGGACATGATAAACGACAAAGGAGGAGGACATGATAAACGACAAAGGAGGAGGACATGATAAGCACAAAGGAGGAGGAAATGATAAGCGACAAAGGAGGAGGACATGATAAGCACAAAAGAGGAGGACATGATAAGCACAAAGGAGGAGGACATGATAAGTGACAAAGGAGGAGGACATGTTAAGCGACAAAGGAGGAGGACATGATAAGCGACAAAGGAGGAGGACATGATAAACGACAAAGGAGGAGGACATGATAAGCGACAAAGGAGGAGGACATGATAAGCGACAAAGGAGGAAGACATGATAAGCACAAAGGAGGAGGACATGATAAGCACAAAGGAGGAGGACATGATAAACGACAAAGGAGGAGGACATGATAAGCGACAAAGGAGGAGGACATGATAAGCACCAAAGGAGGAGGACATGATAAACGACAAAGGAGGAAGACATGATAAGCGACCAAGGAGGAGGACATGATAAGCGACAAAGGAGGAGAACATGTTAAGCGACAAAGGAGGAGGACATGATAAGAACAAAGGAGGAGGACATGATAAGCACAAAGGAGGAGGACATGATAAGCGACCAAAGAGGAGGACATGATAAGCACAAAGGAGGAGGACATGATAAGCACAAAGGAGGAAGACATGATAAGCGACCAAGGAGGAGGACATGATAAGCGACCAAGGAGGAGGACATGATAAGCACAAAAGAGGAGGACATTATAAGCGACTAAGGAGGAGGACATGATAAGCGACAAAGGAGGAGGACATGATAAGCGACAAAGGAGGAGGACATCATAAACGACAAAGGAGGAGGACATGATAAGCGCCAAAGGAGGAGGACATGATAAGCACAAAGGTGGAGGACATGATAAGCGACAAAGGAGGAAGACATGATAAGCACAAAGGAGGAGGACATGATAAGCGACAAAGGAGGAGGACATGATAAGCACAAAAGAGGAGGACATGATAAGCGACAAAGGAGGAAGACATGATAAGCACAAAGGAGGAGGACATGATAAGCACAAAGGAGGAAGACATGATAAGCGACCAAGGAGGAGAACATTATAAGCGACTAAGGAGGAGGACATGATAAGCGACAAAGGAGGAGGACATGATAAGCGACAAAGAAGGAGGACATGATAAGCACAAAGGAGGAGGACATGATAAGCACAAAGGAGGAGGACATGATAAGCACAAAGGAGGAGGACATGATAAGCGACCAAGGAGGAGGACATGATAAGCTCAAAAGAGGAGGACATGATAAGCACAAAGGAGGAAGACATGATAAGCGACAAAGGAGGAGGACATGATAAGCGCAAAGGAGGAGGACATGATAAGCGACAAAGGATGAGGACAGGATAAGCACAAAAGAGGAGGACATGATAAGCGACAAAGGAGGAAGACATGATAAGCGACAAAGGAGGAGGACATGATAAGCGACAAAGGAGGAAGACATGATAAGCGACAAAGGAGGAAGACATGATAAGCGACAAAGGAGGAGGACATGATAAGCGCAAAGGAGGAGGACATGATAAGCGACAAAGGAGGAAGACATGATAAGCGACAAAGGAGGAAGACATGATAAGCGACAAAGGAGGAGGACATGATAAGCGCAAAGGAGGAGGACATGATAAGCGACAAAGGATGAGGACATGATAAGCACAAAAGAGGAGGACATGATAAGCGACAAAGGAGGAAGACATGATAAGCGACAAAGGAAGAGGACATGATAAGCACAAAGGAGGAAGACATGATAAGCGACCAAGGAGGAGGACATGATAAGCGACCAAGGAGGAGGACATGATAAGCGACAAAGGAGGAGGACATGATAAGCGACAAAGGAGAAAGACATGATAAGCACAAATGAGGAGGACATGATAAGCACAAAGGAGGAGGACATGATAAACGACAAAGAAGGAGGACATGATAAGCGACAAAGGAGGAGGACATGATAAGCGACAAAGGAGGAGGACATGATAAACGACAAAGGAGGAGGACATGATAAGCGACAAAGGAGGAGGACATGATAAGCGACAAAGGAGGAGGACATGATAAGCACAAAAGAGGAGGACATGATAAGCGACAAAGGAGGAAGACATGATAAGCACAAAGGAGGAGGACATGATAAGCACAAAGGAGGAAGACATGATAAGCGACCAAGGAGGAGGACATGATAAGCGACCAAGGAGGAGGACATGATAAGCGACAAAGGAGGAGGACATGATAAGCGACAAAGAAGGAGGACATGACAAGCACAAAGGAGGAGGACATGATAAGCACAAAGGAGGAGGACATGATAAGCACAAAGGAGGAGGACATGATAAGCGACCAAGGAGGAGGACATGATAAGCACAAAAGAGAAGGACATGATAAGCACAAAGGAGGAGGACATGGTAAGCGACAAAGAAGGAAAACATGATAAGCGACTAAGGAGGAGGACATGATAAGCGACAAAGGAGCAGGACATGATAAGCGACAAAGGAGTAGGACATGATCAGTACAAAGGACGAGGACATGATAAGCGACTAAGGAGGAGGACATGATAAGCACAAAGGAGGAGGACATGATAAGCGACAAAGGAGGAGGACATGATAAGCGACAAAGGAGGAGGCCATGATAAGCACAAAGAGGGAGGACATGATAAGCGACAAAGGAGGAGGACATGATAAGCGACAAAGGAGGAGGACATGATAAGCGACAAATGAGGAGGACATGATAAGCGACAAAGGAGGAGGACATGATAAGCACAAAGGAGGAGGACATGATAACAGAAAGGAGGACGACATGATATGCGATAAAGGAGGAGGACATGATAAGATCAAAGGAGGAGGACATGATAAGCGACAAAGGAGGAGGACATGATAAGCACAAAGGAGGAGGACATGATAAGCGACAAAGGAGGAGGACATGATAAGCACAAAGGAGGAGGACATGATATGCGATAAAGTAGGAGGACATGATAAGCACAAAGGAGGAGGACATGATAAGCGACAAAGGAGGAGGACATGATAAGCGACAAATAAGGAGGACATGATAAGCGACAAAGGAGGAAATGATAAGCGACAAAGGAGGAGGACATGATAAGCGACAAAGGAGGAGGACATGATAAGCGACAAAGGAGGAGGACATGATAAGCACAAAGGAGGAGGACATGATAAGCGACAAAGGAGGAGGACATGATAAGCGACAAAGGAGGAGGACATGATAAGCGACAAATGAGGAGGACATGATAAGCGAAAAGGAGGAGGACATGATAAGCACAAAGGAGGAGGACATGATAAGCGACAAATAAGGAGGACATGATAAGCGACAAAGGAGGAAAACATGATAAGCGACAAAGGAGGAGGACATCATAAGCACAAAGGAGGAGGACATGATAAGCGACAAAGGAGGAGGACATGATAAGCGACAAATGAGGAGGACATGATAAGCGACAAAGGAGAAGGACATGATAAGCACAAAGGAGGAGGACATGATAACGACAAATAAGGAGGACATGATCAGCGACAAAGGAGGAAAACATGATAAGCGACAAAGGAGGAGGACATCATAAGCACAAAGGAGGAGGACATGATAAGCGACAAAGGAGGAGGACATGATAAGCGACAAAGGAGGAGGACATGATAAGCGACAAATGAGGAGGACATGATAAGCGACAAAGGAGGAGGACATGATAAGCACAAAGGAGGAGGACATGATAAGCAGAAAGGAGGACGACATGATATGCAATAAAGGAGGAGGACATGATAAGCACAAAGGAGGAGGACATGATAAGCGACAAAGGAGGAGGACATGATAAGCACAAAGGAGGAGGACATGATAAGCGACAAAGGAGGAGGACATGATAAGCGACAAATAAGGAGGACATGATAAGCGACAAATAAGGAGGACTTGATAAGCGACAAAGGAGAAAAACATGATAAGCGACAAAGGAGGAGGACATGATAAGCACAAAGGAGGAGGACATGATAAGCGACAAAGGAGGAGGACATGATAAGCGACAAATAAGGAGGACATGATAAGCGACAAAGGAGGAAAACATGATAAGCGACAAAGGAGGAGGACATGATAAGCGACAAAGGAGGAAAACATGATAAGCGACAAATTAGGAGGACATGATAAGCGACAAAGGAGGAGGACATGATAAGCACAAAGGAGGAGGACATGATAAGCGACAAAGGAGGAGGACATGATAAGCGACAAAGGAGGAGGACATGATAAGCGACAAATGAGGAGGACATGATAAGCGACAAAGGAGGAGGACATGATAAGCACAAAGGAGGAGGACATGATAAGCGACAAATAAGGAGGACATGATAAGCGACAAAGGAGGAAAACATGATAAGCGACAAAGGAGGAGGACATCATAAGCACAAAGGGGAGGACATCATAAGCGACAAAGGAGGAGGACATGATAAGCGACAAATAAGGAGGACATGATAAGCGACAAAGGAGGAAAACATGATAAGCGACAAAGGAGGAGGACATCATAAGCACAAAGGAGGAGGACATGATAAGCGACAAAGGAGGAGGACATGATAAGCGACAAAGGAGGAGGACATGAAAAGCGACAAATGAGGAGGACATGATAAGCGACAAAGGAGGAGGACATGATAAGCACAAAGGAGGAGGACATGATAAGCAGAAAGGAGGACGACATGATATGCGATAAAGGAGGAGGACATGATAAGCACAAAGGAGGAGGACATGATAAGCGACAAAGGAGGAGGACATGATAAGCACAAAGGAGGAGGACATGATAAGCGACAAAAGAAGGAGGACATGATAAGCGACAAATAAGGAGGACATGATAAGCGACAAAGGAGGAAAACATGATAAGCGACAAAGGAGGAGGACATGATAAGCACAAAGGAGGAGGACATGATAAGCGACAAAGGAGGAGGACATGATAAGCGACAAATAAGGAGGACATGATAAGCGACAAAGGAGGAAAACATGATAAGCGACAAAGGAGGAGGACATGATAAGCACAAAGGAGGAGGACATGATAAGCGACAAAGGAGGAGGACATGATAAGCGACAAATAAGGAGGACATGATAAGCGACAAAGGAGGAAAACATGATAAGCGACAAAGGAGGAGGACATCATAAGCACAAAGGAGGAGGACATGATAAGCGACAAAGGAGGAGGACATGATAAGCGACAAATGAGGAGGACATGATAAGCGACAAAGGAGGAGGACATGATAAGCACAAAGGAGGAGGACATGATAAGCGACAAATAAGGAGGACATGATAAGCGACAAAGGAGGAAAACATTATAAGCGACAAAGGAGGAGGACGTCATAAGCACAAAGGAGGAGGACATGATAAACGACAAAGGAGGAGGACATGATAAGCGACAAATGAGGAGGACATGATAAGCGACAAAGGAGGAGGACATGATAAGCACAAAGGAGGAGGACATGATAAGCGACAAAGGAGGAGGACATGATAAGCACAAAGGAGGAGGACATGATATGCGATAAAGGAGGAGGACATGATAAGCACAAAGGAGGAGGACATGATAAGCACAAAGGAGGAGGACATGATAAGCGACAAAGGAGGAGGACATGATAAGCACAAAGGAGGAGGACATGATAAGCGACAAAGGAGGAGGACATGATAAGCGTCAAAGGAGGAGGACATGATAAGCGACAAATGAGGAGGACATGATAAGCGACAAAGGAGGAGGACATGATAAGCACAAAGGACGAGGACATGATAAGCGCAAAGAAGGAGGACATGAGAAGCACAAAGGAGGAGGACATGATATGCGATAAAGGAGGAGGACATGATAAGAGACAAAGGAGGAGGACATGATAAGAGACAAAGGAGGAGGACATGATAAGCGCAAAGGAGGAGGACATGATAAGCACGAAGGAGGAGGCCATGATAAGCACAAAGGAGGAGGACATGATAAGCGACAAAGGAGGAGGACATGATAAGCGACAAAGGAGGAGGACATGATAAGCGCAAAGTAGGAAAACATGATAAGCGACAAAGGAGGAGGTCATGATAAGCGACAAAGGAGGAGGACATGATAAGCGACAAAGGAGGAGGACATGATAAGCACAAAGGAGGAGGACATGATAAGCACAAAGGAGGAGGACATGATAAGCAGAAAGGAGGACGACATGATATGCGATAAAGAAGGAGGACATGAAAAGCACAAAGGAGGAGGACATGATAAGCGACAAAAGAGGAGGACATGATAAGCACAAAGGAGGAGGACATGATAAGCGACAAAGGAGGAGGACATGATAAGCACAAAGGAGGAGGACATGATAAGCGACACAGGAGGAGGACATGATAAGCGACAAAGGAGGAAAACATGATAAGCGACAAAGGAGGAAGACATGATAAGCGACAAAGGAGGAGGACATAATAAGCGACAAAGGAGGAGGACATAATAAGCGACAAAGGAGGAGGACATGATAAGCGACAAATAAGGAGGACATGATAAGCGACAAAGGAGGAAGACATGATAAGCGACAAAGGAGGAAAACATGATAAGCGACAAAGGAGGAGGACATGATAAACGACAAATGAGGAGGACATGATAAGCGAAAAAGGAGGAGGACATGATAAGCGACAAAGGAGGAAGACATGATAAGCGGCAAAGGAGGAAAACATGATAAACGACACAGGACGAGGACATGATAAGCTACAAAGAAGGAAGACATGATAAGCGACCAAGGAGGAGGACATGATAAGCGACACAGGAGGAGGACATGATAAGCGACAAAGGACGAGGACATGATAAGCGACAAAGGAGGAAGACATGATAAGCACAAAGGACGAGGACATGATAAGCACAAAGGAGGAGGACATGATAAGCGACAAAGGAGGAGGACATCATAAGCACAAAGGAGGAGGACATGATAAGCGACAAAGGAGGAGGACATGATAAGCACAAAGGAGGAGGACATGATAAGCAGAAAGGAGGACGACATGATATGCGATAAAGGAGGAGGACATGATAAGCACAAAGGAGGAGGACATGATAAGCGACAAAGGAGGAGGACATGATAAGCACAAAGGAGGAGGACATGATAAGCGACAAAAGAAGGAGGACATGATAAGCGACAAATAAGGAGGACATGATAAGCGACAAAGGAGGAAAACATGATAAGCGACAAAGGAGGAGGACATGATAAGCACAAAGGAGGAGGACATGATAAGCGACAAAGGAGGAGGACATGATAAGCGACAAATAAGGAGGACATGATAAGCGACAAAGGAGGAAAACATGATAAGCGACAAAGGAGGAGGACATGATAAGCACAAAGGAGGAGGACATGATAAGCGACAAAGGAGGAGGACATGATAAGCGACAAATAAGGAGGACATGATAAGCGACAAAGGAGGAAAACATGATAAGCGACAAAGGAGGAGGACATCATAAGCACAAAGGAGGAGGACATGATAAGCGACAAAGGAGGAGGACATGATAAGCGACAAATGAGGAGGACATGATAAGCGACAAAGGAGGAGGACATGATAAGCACAAAGGAGGAGGACATGATAAGCGACAAATAAGGAGGACATGATAAGCGACAAAGGAGGAAAACATTATAAGCGACAAAGGAGGAGGACGTCATAAGCACAAAGGAGGAGGACATGATAAACGACAAAGGAGGAGGACATGATAAGCGACAAATGAGGAGGACATGATAAGCGACAAAGGAGGAGGACATGATAAGCACAAAGGAGGAGGACATGATAAGCGACAAAGGAGGAGGACATGATAAGCACAAAGGAGGAGGACATGATATGCGATAAAGGAGGAGGACATGATAAGCACAAAGGAGGAGGACATGATAAGCACAAAGGAGGAGGACATGATAAGCGACAAAGGAGGAGGACATGATAAGCACAAAGGAGGAGGACATGATAAGCGACAAAGGAGGAGGACATGATAAGCGTCAAAGGAGGAGGACATGATAAGCGACAAATGAGGAGGACATGATAAGCGACAAAGGAGGAGGACATGATAAGCACAAAGGACGAGGACATGATAAGCGCAAAGGAGGAGGACATGAGAAGCACAAAGGAGGAGGACATGATATGCGATAAAGGAGGAGGACATGATAAGAGACAAAGGAGGAGGACATGATAAGAGACAAAGGAGGAGGACATGATAAGCGCAAAGGAGGAGGACATGATAAGCACGAAGGAGGAGGCCATGATAAGCACAAAGGAGGAGGACATGATAAGCGACAAAGGAGGAGGACATGATAAGCGACAAAGGAGGAGGACATGATAAGCGCAAAGTAGGAAAACATGATAAGCGACAAAGGAGGAGGTCATGATAAGCGACAAAGGAGGAGGACATGATAAGCGACAAAGGAGGAGGACATGATAAGCACAAAGGAGGAGGACATGATAAGCGACAAAGGAGGAGGACATGATAAGCGTCAAAGGAGGAGGACATGATAAGCGACAAATGAGGAGGACATGATAAGCGACAAAGGAGGAGGACATGATAAGCACAAAGGACGAGGACATGATAAGCGCAAAGAAGGAGGACATGAGAAGCACAAAGGAGGAGGACATGATATGCGATAAAGGAGGAGGACATGATAAGAGACAAAGGAGGAGGACATGATAAGAGACAAAGGAGGAGGACATGATAAGCGCAAAGGAGGAGGACATGATAAGCACGAAGGAGGAGGCCATGATAAGCACAAAGGAGGAGGACATGATAAGCGACAAAGGAGGAGGACATGATAAGCGACAAAGGAGGAGGACATGATAAGCGCAAAGTAGGAAAACATGATAAGCGACAAAGGAGGAGGTCATGATAAGCGACAAAGGAGGAGGACATGATAAGCGACAAAGGAGGAGGACATGATAAGCACAAAGGAGGAGGACATGATAAGCACAAAGGAGGAGGACATGATAAGCGACAAAGGAGGAGGACATGATAAGCAGAAAGGAGGACGACATGATATGCGATAAAGAAGGAGGACATGAAAAGCACAAAGGAGGAGGACATGATAAGCGACAAAAGAGGAGGACATGATAAGCACAAAGGAGGAGGACATGATAAGCGACAAAGGAGGAGGACATGATAAGCACAAAGGAGGAGGACATGATAAGCGACACAGGAGGAGGACATGATAAGCGACAAAGGAGGAAAACATGATAAGCGACAAAGGAGGAAGACATGATAAGCGACAAAGGAGGAGGACATAATAAGCGACAAAGGAGGAGGACATAATAAGCGACAAAGGAGGAGGACATGATAAGCGACAAAGGAGGAAAACATGATAAGCGACAAAGGAGGAAGACATGATAAGCGACAAAGGAGGAAAACATGATAAGCGACAAAGGAGGAGGACATGATAAGCGACAAAGGAGGAGGACATGATAAGCGACAAATGAGGAGGACATGATAAGCGACAAAGGAGGAGGACATGATAAGCGACAAAGGAGGAAGACATGATAAGCGGCAAAGGAGGAAAACATGATAAACGACACAGGACGAGGACATGATAAGCTACAAAGAAGGAAGACATGATAAGCGACCAAGGAGGAGGACATGATAAGCGACACAGGAGGAGGACATGATAAGCGACAAAGGACGAGGACATGATAAGCGACAAAGGAGGAAGACATGATAAGCACAAAGGAGGAGGACATGATAAGCACAAAGGAGGAGGACATGATAAGCGACAAAGGAGGAGGACATCATAAGCACAAAGGAGGAGGACATGATAAGCGACAAAGGAGGAGGACATGATAAGCACAAAGGAGGAGGACATGATAAGCAGAAAGGAGGACGACATGATATGCGATAAAGGAGGAGGACATGATAAGCACAAAGGAGGAGGACATGATAAGCGACAAAGGAGGAGGACATGATAAGCACAAAGGAGGAGGACATGATAAGCGACAAAAGAAGGAGGACATGATAAGCGACAAATAAGGAGGACATGATAAGCGACAAAGGAGGAAAACATGATAAGCGACAAAGGAGGAGGACATGATAAGCACAAAGGAGGAGGACATGATAAGCGACAAAGGAGGAGGACATGATAAGCGACAAATAAGGAGGACATGATAAGCGACAAAGGAGGAAAACATGATAAGCGACAAAGGAGGAGGACATGATAAGCACAAAGGAGGAGGACATGATAAGCGACAAAGGAGGAGGACATGATAAGCGACAAATAAGGAGGACATGATAAGCGACAAAGGAGGAAAACATGATAAGCGACAAAGGAGGAGGACATCATAAGCACAAAGGAGGAGGACATGATAAGCGACAAAGGAGGAGGACATGATAAGCGACAAATGAGGAGGACATGATAAGCGACAAAGGAGGAGGACATGATAAGCACAAAGGAGGAGGACATGATAAGCGACAAATAAGGAGGACATGATAAGCGACAAAGGAGGAAAACATTATAAGCGACAAAGGAGGAGGACGTCATAAGCACAAAGGAGGAGGACATGATAAACGACAAAGGAGGAGGACATGATAAGCGACAAATGAGGAGGACATGATAAGCGACAAAGGAGGAGGACATGATAAGCACAAAGGAGGAGGACATGATAAGCGACAAAGGAGGAGGACATGATAAGCACAAAGGAGGAGGACATGATATGCGATAAAGGAGGAGGACATGATAAGCACAAAGGAGGAGGACATGATAAGCACAAAGGAGGAGGACATGATAAGCGACAAAGGAGGAGGACATGATAAGCACAAAGGAGGAGGACATGATAAGCGACAAAGGAGGAGGACATGATAAGCGTCAAAGGAGGAGGACATGATAAGCGACAAATGAGGAGGACATGATAAGCGACAAAGGAGGAGGACATGATAAGCACAAAGGACGAGGACATGATAAGCGCAAAGAAGGAGGACATGAGAAGCACAAAGGAGGAGGACATGATATGCGATAAAGGAGGAGGACATGATAAGAGACAAAGGAGGAGGACATGATAAGAGACAAAGGAGGAGGACATGATAAGCGCAAAGGAGGAGGACATGATAAGCACGAAGGAGGAGGCCATGATAAGCACAAAGGAGGAGGACATGATAAGCGACAAAGGAGGAGGACATGATAAGCGACAAAGGAGGAGGACATGATAAGCGCAAAGTAGGAAAACATGATAAGCGACAAAGGAGGAGGTCATGATAAGCGACAAAGGAGGAGGACATGATAAGCGACAAAGGAGGAGGACATGATAAGCACAAAGGAGGAGGACATGATAAGCACAAAGGAGGAGGACATGATAAGCGACAAAGGAGGAGGACATGATAAGCAGAAAGGAGGACGACATGATATGCGATAAAGAAGGAGGACATGAAAAGCACAAAGGAGGAGGACATGATAAGCGACAAAAGAGGAGGACATGATAAGCACAAAGGAGGAGGACATGATAAGCGACAAAGGAGGAGGACATGATAAGCACAAAGGAGGAGGACATGATAAGCGACACAGGAGGAGGACATGATAAGCGACAAAGGAGGAAAACATGATAAGCGACAAAGGAGGAAGACATGATAAGCGACAAAGGAGGAGGACATAATAAGCGACAAAGGAGGAGGACATAATAAGCGACAAAGGAGGAGGACATGATAAGCGACAAAGGAGGAAAACATGATAAGCGACAAAGGAGGAAGACATGATAAGCGACAAAGGAGGAAAACATGATAAGCGACAAAGGAGGAGGACATGATAAGCGACAAAGGAGGAGGACATGATAAGCGACAAATGAGGAGGACATGATAAGCGACAAAGGAGGAGGACATGATAAGCGACAAAGGAGGAAGACATGATAAGCGACAAAGGAGGAAAACATGATAAACGACACAGGACGAGGACATGATAAGCTACAAAGAAGGAAGACATGATAAGCGACCAAGGAGGAGGACATGATAAGCGACACAGGAGGAGGACATGATAAGCGACAAAGGACGAGGACATGATAAGCGACAAAGGAGGAAGACATGATAAGCACAAAGGAGGAGGACATGATAAGCACAAAGGAGGAGGACATGATAAGCGACAAAGGAGGAGGACATCATTAGCACAAAGGAGGAGGACATGATAAGCGACAAAGGAGGAGGACATGATAAGCACAAAGGAGGAGGACATGATAAGCGACAAAGAAGGAGGACATGATAAGCGAAAAAGAAGGAGGACATGATAAGCGAAAAAGAAGGAGGACATGATAAGCGACAAAGGAGGAAGACATGATAAGCGACAAAGGAGGAGGACATGATAAGCGACAAGGACGAGGACATGATAAGCGACAAAGGAGGAAGACATGATAAGCGACAAAGGAGGAGGACATGATAAGCGACAAAGGAGGAAGACATGATAAGCGACACAGGAGGAGGACATGATAAGCGACAAAGGAGGAAGACATGATAAGCACAAAGGAGGAGGACATGATAAGCACAAAAGAGGAGGACATGATAAGCGACCAAGGAGGAGGACATGATAAGCGACAAAGGAGGAGGATATGATAAGCACAAAGGAGGAGGACATGATTAGCACAAAGGAGGAGGACATGATAAGCGACAAAGAAGGAGGACATGATAAGCACAAAGGAGGAGGACATGATAAGCGACAAAGGAGGAGGACATGATAAGCACAAAGGAGGAGGACATGATAAGCGACAAAGGAGGAGGACATGATAAGCACAAAGGAGGAGGACATGATAAGCGACGAAGGAGAAGGACATGATAAGCGACAAAGGAGGAGGACATGATAAGCGACAAATGAGGAGGACATGATAAGCGACAAAGGAGGAGGACATGATAAGCGACAAAGGAGGAAGACATTATAAGCTACTAAGGAGGAGAACATGATAAGCGACAAAGGAGGAGGACATGATAAACGACAAAGGAGGAGGACATGATAAGCGACAAAGGGGGAGGACATGGTAAGCGACAAAGGAGGAAGACATTATAAGCTACTAAGGAGGAGAACATGAAAAGCGACAAAGGAGGAGGACATGATAAACGACAAAGGAGGAGGACATGATAAGCGACAAAGGGGGAGGACATGGTAAGCGACAAAGGAGGAGGACATGATAAGCACAAAGGACGAGGACATGATAAGCGCAAAGAAGGAGGACATGATAAGCGACTAAGGAGGAGGACAGGTTAAGCTCAAAGGAGGAGGACATGATAAGCACAAAGGAGGAGGACAGGTTAAGCTCAAAGGAGGAGGACAGGATAAACACAAAATAGGAGGACAGGATAAACACAAAGTAGGAGGACAGGATAGACACAAAGTAGGAGGACATGATTAGCACAAAGTAGGAGGACAGGATAAACACAAAGTAGGAGGACATGATAAACACAAAGTAGGAGGACAGGATAAACACAAAGTAGGAGGACAGGATAAACACAAAGTAAGAGGACAAGATAAGTGTAGAGGAGGGAAACGGGATAAACACAGAGGAGGGTGACAGGATAAGCGCAGATAAGGTGGATAGGCTAGGTGAAGAGGTAGGAAGCTTAGATAAGCGCAAAGGAGGGGAACGGGATGAGTGCAGAAAAGAAGAGAAAAGCGCTCAGCAGATTATGGGATAAGTGCAGAGAATGGAGACACGATAAGCGCATAAAAGGAGATTAAAAGAAGCTCTCAGGAGAAGACGACATAAGTGCAGAGGAGGGGGCTGTATTAGCACAAAAGAGGGAGACAGAATAAGCGCAAGGGAGAGGACGGGATAAATGCAGAGGAGAAGATGGGATAAGTGCAGAGGAGGACGACGAGATAAGCGCAGAGGAGATCGACAGAATGAGCACAGAGGAGAAAACAGTATAAGCCCATGAATGGGAACGAATGAAGAGGAAAGAATTAGCGCAAAGGAGGGTTACGGGAGAAGTGCAGAGAAGGCGAACGGGATAATGGCAGAGAAGGGGCGAGCCAAGCGCAGAGGAGAAGACGTGATAAGAACCGAGGAGTGGGGACTGGATTAGCTCAGAGTTGATGACGGGATAAACGCAGAGGAGCGGAACGGGATCGCAAATGAGGAGGAGAGGATAAGAGCAGAGGAGAAGACAGCACTAGGAGAAAGGACAGAGGACTGGATAAATGCGGAGGAGCGGGAGAATGAGTGCAGAGCAGGGGGACGGGATATGTGCAGATGAGGGGATGGGATAAGCACAGAGTAGGGAGAAAAAGTTAAGCAGAGAAGAAAAGGACAAGATTAGCATGAAGTGTAACAATATAAAACGCGAGATGAGTTACACAAACAAAGTGTTTAAATAAAAATTTCTACTACATAGTTTAAGCATTATTACGAAATAATAAGTTGTCCTGTGTTATTAAAAATCAAACTAATACTGAATTATATGGGAAAAGAAGAGGAAGAATGGAATTCTTATTAAAGTGAAATGATTTAATGAGTTTATTTAATTTTGTAGCAACAAAAGCAAAAAAAATGTTAACAAAAACATATGCAAGCAGAGAAGGGGAGGAGATGGTCTTGATTGATATGATAAAATGTTCAAACTTTTACCTTAGCACTTTTCGTATTGAGATCGAAAATACTTTTTTTACTAAGGCTCTCAAATTCATTCACGTCAGCATTTTTTATCGGCAGCAAATTATTTAGTACCTCTTTAGATCCGAAAATCAATCCGGTTTCATCATATGCTTCCTGGAGGATTAATAAAAACAAAAACAGGATGTTAGAAATTATTTTTAAATATAAATAAGTCAGTTCCTAAACATACACGGCCACCTATGTGCATGTGTATTTTTTTTTGTTTATAGTGATTAGAATCGAATTATACCCTCCCTATGTGCATGTGTATATTTTTTTGTTTATAGTGATTAGAATCGAATTATACCCTCCCCATGTGCATGTGTATTTTTTTTTTGTTTATAGTGATTAGAATCGAATTATATCCTCCCCATGTGCATGTGTATTTTTTTGTTTATAGTGATTAGAATCGGATTATACCCTCCCCCTGTGCATGTGCATGTGCATGTGTATGTTTTTGTATGTTTATATTGATTAGAATCGAATTATACCCTCCCCATGTGTATTTGTATGTTGTTTGTCTATAGTGATTAGAATCGAATCATTCCATCTCAATATGTATGAGTATGTTTTTTTTTTTATTTATTATTGTTAGAGTCGAATTATGCCCCACCATATGTGTTTGTGTATGTGTTTTTATTTATAGTTATTAGAATAGGATTTTGCCCACCCCAGATATATGTGTATGTTTTTGTTTATTGTTATTAGAATCGGATTATGTCCTCTCCTATGTTCATGTGTAGTTTTTTATTTATAGCTATTCTAATAAAGTAAACACATTTTTTGCAACTTGAATTTTGTAATTGTGGGAATGAAATCATTGTAAAAGTACAAAGTCGTGCAAATCCGTTTCCTACAAAGAGAAAATTGACATTTACCTTGTCCAGTAAATATGGATGACTGCAACATTGTCGCAATTGCAATAAGTGTAACCACCTTTCCGCCTGTAGTGTATATGGCAATCTTGCTCGTTTCATTATTGCTTGTCTGCAAGTTGGAAGGATACAAAATTCATGTTAAGCCGAATTTGCCCAGATGAAATAAAAAAGGTTTTATTTATTTTAATCAAAAATACAATCTCTTTTACATATGAAAATTGAAGAGCTGGTTTGAAAGCGTCAAGATTAGAAATAAGTTGGATGAGGTGGCTGTATCTGGCTTGATTGAATAAAAAGATGGATCATCACAGTTTGAAATAAAATCCCGCCGTCTTTACACTAATATGAATCAATCTTTAGCTGCAACACAGGAACATAGACTAAAAATTGACAGAGTTATTGCGCAGGGGGATGTACACACATACGCACACAGACAAACACACAGATATATTCACTTTTATAGATATATAGATTAGGTCAATAGAGACGACAGTGTGAGGAAATGAAAAAACCTTTTTAGGACATTTGTTCCACTTGTTTTAAAAGAAATTTAGCAGTAAACGTTTCTTTTTGAAAACGGAATTTTTATTATAAAAAGAAAAGATGAATGCTTTTAAATAGTTAAGTGAAAGTAGAGAAAAGTATTTTTTAAGAGAATGTACTTTTTTGTCAACAGATGTTAAGAAAATAAACAGAAAAAATACTCCCATCAATAATTAATTAATTATGTAAAAAATAAATAAAATGTTGATTTAGTGTTTCAACATTTGAATAACGCTCGGGTGAACCCTATGATTGCCGGTCGAATCCTAACCACAAATGGAATCATCAAATTCTGCATGAGTACCATTCTTTTTAATTTCGTCTTGTGTTCAATTTTTGGAGTGGTCTATCAGCGATTGCTAACTAACAAATTTAACCAAAATGCTAAAAATTAAATAATTTAAATAAGTACTAAGCTTCTAATAAAAATCATAGTAAATCAATCCCCCTTATTGGTACGGTTGTTGTAAAAATGGAACGGAACCGTAAATTTTGCTCCGTTTTAATCTTTTTTTTTTTAATTAGGCCCTCCATCCAAACGAATATAATCAAACGAAAAAAATTCAACAAATGTACTTTATATATATAAAACACAAAATATAAAAAAAAAGTTATTAACGAAAGGAAAATAATTCCATTTTTAAGCGTAAAAAGTCAGTTTGGTATACCTTTATATTATTTTTTACATAAGTCCAACTTACCGTTCATATTGGAAATGTCCACATTTATAGGTTGTCGGGTACGTTTACAACGAATAAACACTCCAATCTACCCATGTTAAGAACCGGTCTCGGAATAGACATCCAACCTTGTCAGCATACCCGAAAACCTATATAAGTTGACATGTCGAATGTGAACGATGAGTTGGACATATTGTAAAATGTACCGAATTTAAAAAGGAACAAAATTTAAATTTCCGTTGCATTTTTACAACAACCGAAAAGCAAATTTTATCTAACTTAGTGTATTAATGTTATTTTTTTTAAGTAAAAATAATATTTAGGTTTCGATATAAATTCCTAAACTCCTTTCACACTAAATAATTTAGGTGATTGAAATAGGAATCTAATTGAATCTTTAATTTCCTGAATAGTAAAAAAATAACCCACAATGGTCCATTTGTTGCTAATATCCATAAAAGGCAAAAATAAACGAATTTTTTGTAGGTTTCCGACAACTTTTTGATTGTATTTGAAAGATTAAGGACTAAACTTAATTTCCCGAAGGAAAAAAATATTTGTACATGTGAAAAAAAAAGTTAGGAAAAATGTTTTCACGGCGAGCTTTAAAACTCCTTTTAGAGTTAAATATTAGTTTTCTGGGTCTATTTCAAAGATAATTAGTAAAGTAAAGTCCTAAGATATTGAATTAAATAAATAAAAGAAGAAAACACCTCGTTTGTGCTAAAAATAGCATCGGTAGTGCGAGAAATCAATTTTGATTCGAGTAATATCGAATTAATTAATATAGACTTTAGGAGCTATTTCTTAATGTTCCTGTAAAAATTATAATTTTTTTTATATTGTTACAAATTGCGCTGCTCTATTTATATATATTAAAAGCAAAAATATGCACATTCTCTTTACATTCAGCAAGACCCTTAATGATGAGGCCAAAAGATCTTTTTAGTGATGTCACGTGACGGTAGGCGGTGGAAAATAATTGTCCCCAAATAAAAAAAATGGCAAATCGGTACAAAGAAAACCACCTATTTATTAAAGAAAAGTTAAGTATAATGTTATAATTAAAAACAGATATATAAAAACACGCATGGGTACAGTAAACATATTATACCAAAATGTCGAAGCCATCCGTCCAGTGATTATTTAGCCTACTAATAAGAAACGAACCAAGAATTACACAGATACACATATATATTGCTGATTTAAAAAGGAAAATATTTGTTTACCGATAACTACGTCTTATATTATATAATATATTATATTGCAAAAGGTTTCTGTACTAATTGGTTTTAATAAGAAATATATTGTATTGTAATATGTGTCTGTACTAATTATTTTTATTAAGAAATATATTATATTGCAATATGTTTCTGTACTTATTGTTTTTAATGAGAAATATATTATATTGCAATATGTGTCTGTACTAATTTTTTTAATAAGAAATATATTATATTGCAATATGTATCCGTACTAATTGCTTTATTAAGAAATATATTATATTGCAATATGTATCCGTACTAATTGCTTTATTAAGAAATATATTATATTGCAATACATTTCTGTACTAATTGTTTTTATTAAGAAATATATTATATTGCAATATGTTTCTGTACTAATTGTTTTTAATAAGAAATATATTATATTTCCATATGTATCCGTACTAATTGTTTTATTAAGAAATATATTATATTGCAATATGTTTCTCTACTAATTGTTTTTATTAAGAAATATATTATATTGCAATATGTTTCTGTACTAATTGTTTTTATTAAGAAATATATTATATTGCAATATGTTTCTCTACTAATTGTTTTATTAAGAAATATATTATATTGCAATATGTTTCTGTACTAATTGTTTTATTAAGAAATATATTATGTTGCAATATGTTTCTGTACTAATTGGTTTTTATTAGAAATATATTATGTGGCAATATGTTTCTGTACTAATTGTTTTTATTAAGAAATATATTATATTGCAATATGTTTCTGTACTTATTGTTTTTATTAAGAAATATATTATATTGCAATATGTTTCTGTACTATTTTTTTTATTGAGAAATATATTATGTTGCAATATGTTTCTGTACTAATTGGTTTTTATTAGAAATATATTATGTTGCAATATGTTTCTGTACTAATTGTTTTATTAAGAAATATATTATGTTGCAATATGTTTCTGTACTAATTGGTTTTTATTAGAAATATATTATATTGCAATATGTTTCTGTACTAATTGTTTATATTAGAAATATATTATATTGCAATATATTTCTGTACTAATTGTTTTTATTAAGAAATATATTATATTGCAATATGTCTTATATTATATAATATATTATATTGCAATAGGTTTCTGTACTAATTAGTTTTAATAAGAAATATATTGTATTGTAATATGTGTCTGTACTAATTATTTTTATTAAGAAATATATTATATTGCAATATGTTTCTGTACTTATTGTTTTTAATGAGAAATATATTATATTGCAATATGTATCCGTACTAATTGTTTTATTAAGAAATATATTATATTGCAATACATTTCTGTACTAATTGTTTTTAATAAGAAATATATTATATTGCAATATGTATCCGTACTAATTGTTTTATTAAGAAATATATTATATTGCAATATGTTTCTCTACTAATTGTTTTTATAAAGAAATATATTATATTGCAATATGTTTCTGTACTAATTGTTTTTATTAAGAAATATATTATATTGCAATATGTTTCTGTACTAATTGTTTTTATTAAGAAATATATTATATTGCAATATGTTTCTGTACTAATTGTTTTATAAAGAAATATATTATGTTGCAATATGTTTCTGTACTAATTGGTTTTTATTAGAAATATATTATGTTGCAATATGTTTCTGTACTAATTGTTTTTATTAAGAAATATATTATATTGCAATATGTTTCTGTACTAATTGTTTTTATTAGAAATATATTATGTTGCAATATGTTTCTGTACTAATTGGTTTTTATTAGAAATATATTATGTTGCAATATGTTTCTGTACTAATTGTTTTTATTAGAAATATATTATATTGCAATATATTTCTGTACTAATTGTTTTTATTAAGAAATATATTATATTGCAATATATTTCTGTACTAATTGTTTTTATTAAGAAATATATTATATTGCAATATATTTCTGTACTAATTGTTTTTATTAAGAAATATATTATATTGCAATATATTTCTGTACTAATTGTTTTTATTAAGCAATATATTATATTGCAATATGTTTCTGTACTACTTGTTTTTATTAAGAAATATATTATATTGCAATATGTTTCTGTACTAATTGGTTTTTATTAGAAATATATTATGTTGCAATATGTTTCTGTACTAATTGTTTTTATTAAGAAATATATTATATTGCAATAGGTTTCTGTACTAATTGTTTTTATTAAGAAATTTATTATATTGTAATATGTTTCTCTACTAATTGTTTTTATTAAGGAATATATTATATTGCAATCTGTTTCTGTACTAATTGGTTTTATTAGAAATATATTATGTTGCAATATGTTTCTGTACTAATTGTTTTTATTAAGAAATATATTATATTGCAATATGTTTCTGTACTAATTGTTTTTATTAAGAAATATATTATATGGCTATATGTTTCTGTACTAATTGTTTTTATTAAGAAATATATTATATTGCAATATGTTGTAGTACTTATTGTTTTTATTAAGAAATATATTATATTGCAATATATTTCTTTATTTATTGTTTTTATTAAAAAATATATTATATTGCAATATTTTTCTGTACTTATTGTCTTTATTACGAAATATATTATATTGCAATATGTTTCTGTACTTATTGTTTTTTAAGAAATATATTATATTGTAATATGTTTCTGTATTTGTTGTTTTTATTAAGAAATATATTATATTGTAATATGTGTCTGTACCTATTGTTTTTATTAAGAAATATATTATATTGTAATATGTTTCTTTACTAATTGTTTTTATTAAGAAATATATTATATTGCAATATGTTTCTGTACTAATTGTTTTTATTAAGAAATATATAATATTACAATATGTTTCTGTGCTAATTGTTTTTATTAAGAAATATATAATATTGCAATATGTTTCTGTACTAATCGTTTTTATAAAGAAATATATTATATTGCAATATGTTTCTGTACTAATTGTTTTATTAAGAAATATATTATATTGCAATATGTTTCAGTATTTATTGTTTTTATTAAGAAATATATTATATTGCAATATATTTCTGTATTTATTGTTTTTGTTAAGAAATATATTATATTGCAATATGTTTCTGTACTAATTGTTTTTATTAAGAAATATATTATATTGCAATATGTTTCTGTATTTATTGTTTTTATTAAGAAATATATTATATTGCAATATGTTTCTGTACTAATTGTTTTTATTAAGAAATATATTATATTGCAATATGTTTCAGTATTTATTGTTTTTATTAAGACATATATTATGTTGTAAAATGCGTCTGTACTTATGGTTTTTATTAAGACATATATTATATTGCAATATGTTTCTCTACTAATTGTTTTTATTAAGAAATATATTATATTGCAATATTTTTCTGTACTTATTGTTTTATTAAGAAATTTATTATATTGAAATATGTTTCTGTACTAATTGTTTTTATTAAGAAATATATTATATTGCAATATGTTTCTGTACTTATTGTTTTTAATGAGAAATATATTATATTGCAATATGTGTCTGTACTAATTTTTTTAATAAGAAATATATTATATTGCAATATGTATCCGTACTAATTGCTTTATTAAGAAATATATTATATTGCAATATGTATCCGTACTAATTGCTTTATTAAGAAATATATTATATTGCAATACATTTCTGTACTAATTGTTTTTATTAAGAAATATATTATATTGCAATATGTTTCTGTACTAATTGTTTTTAATAAGAAATATATTATATTTCCATATGTATCCGTACTAATTGTTTTATTAAGAAATATATTATATTGCAATATGTTTCTCTACTAATTGTTTTTATTAAGAAATATATTATATTGCAATATGTTTCTGTACTAATTGTTTTTATTAAGAAATATATTATATTGCAATATGTTTCTGTACTAATTGTTTTATTAAGAAATATATTATATTGCAATATGTTTCTGTACTAATTGTTTTATTAAGAAATATATTATGTTGCAATATGTTTCTGTACTAATTGGTTTTTATTAGAAATATATTATGTGGCAATATGTTTCTGTACTAATTGTTTTTATTAAGAAATATATTATATTGCAATATGTTTCTGTACTTATTGTTTTTATTAAGAAATATATTATATTGCAATATGTTTCTGTACTATTTTTTTTATTGAGAAATATATTATGTTGCAATATGTTTCTGTACTAATTGGTTTTTATTAGAAATATATTATGTTGCAATATGTTTCTGTACTAATTGTTTTATTAAGAAATATATTATGTTGCAATATGTTTCTGTACTAATTGGTTTTTATTAGAAATATATTATATTGCAATATGTTTCTGTACTAATTGTTTATATTAGAAATATATTATATTGCAATATATTTCTGTACTAATTGTTTTTATTAAGAAATATATTATATTGCAATATGTCTTATATTATATAATATATTATATTGCAATAGGTTTCTGTACTAATTAGTTTTAATAAGAAATATATTGTATTGTAATATGTGTCTGTACTAATTATTTTTATTACGAAATATATTATATTGCAATATGTTTCTGTACTTATTGTTTTTAATGAGAAATATATTATATTGCAATATGTATCCGTACTAATTGTTTTATTAAGAAATATATTATATTGCAATACATTTCTGTACTAATTGTTTTTAATAAGAAATATATTATATTGCAATATGTATCCGTACTAATTGTTTTATTAAGAAATATATTATATTGCAATATGTTTCTCTACTAATTGTTTTTATAAAGAAATATATTATATTGCAATATGTTTCTGTACTAATTGTTTTTATTAAGAAATATATTATATTGCAATATGTTTCTGTACTAATTGTTTTTATTAAGAAATATATTATATTGCAATATGTTTCTGTACTAATTGTTTTATAAAGAAATATATTATGTTGCAATATGTTTCTGTACTAATTGGTTTTTATTAGAAATATATTATGTTGCAATATGTTTCTGTACTAATTGTTTTTATTAAGAAATATATTATATTGCAATATGTTTCTGTACTAATTGTTTTTATTAGAAATATATTATGTTGCAATATGTTTCTGTACTTATTGTTTTTATTGAGAAATATATTATGTTGCAATATGTTTCTGTACTAATTGGTTTTTATTAGAAATATATTATGTTGCAATATGTTTCTGTACTAATTGTTTTATTAAGAAATATATTATGTTGCAATATGTTTCTGTACTAATTGGTTTTTATTAGAAATATATTATATTGCAATATGTTTCTGTACTAATTGGTTTTTATTAGAAATATATTATATTGCAATATGTTTCTGTACTAATTGTTTTTATTAGAAATATATTATATTGCAATATATTTCTGTACTAATTGTTTTTATTAAGAAATATATTATATTGCAATATATTTCTGTACTAATTGTTTTTATTAAGAAATATATTATATTGCAATATATTTCTGTACTAATTGTTTTTATTAAGCAATATATTATATTGCAATATGTTTCTGTACTACTTGTTTTTATTAAGAAATATATTATATTGCAATATGTTTCTGTACTAATTGGTTTTTATTAGAAATATATTATGTTGCAATATGTTTCTGTACTAATTGTTTTTATTAAGAAATATATTATATTGCAATAGGTTTCTGTACTAATTGTTTTTATTAAGAAATTTATTATATTGTAATATGTTTCTCTACTAATTGTTTTTATTAAGGAATATATTATATTGCAATCTGTTTCTGTACTAATTGGTTTTATTAGAAATATATTATGTTGCAATATGTTTCTGTACTAATTGTTTTTATTAAGAAATATATTATATTGCAATATGTTTCTGTACTAATTGTTTTTATTAAGAAATATATTATATGGCTATATGTTTCTGTACTAATTGTTTTTATTAAGAAATATATTATATTGCAATATGTTGTAGTACTTATTGTTTTTATTAAGAAATATATTATATTGCAATATATTTCTTTATTTATTGTTTTTATTAAAAAATATATTATATTGCAATATTTTTCTGTACTTATTGTCTTTATTACGAAATATATTATATTGCAATATGTTTCTGTACTTATTGTTTTTTAAGAAATATATTATATTGTAATATGTTTCTGTATTTGTTGTTTTTATTAAGAAATATATTATATTGTAATATGTGTCTGTACCTATTGTTTTTATTAAGAAATATATTATATTGTAATATGTTTCTTTACTAATTGTTTTTATTAAGAAATATATTATATTGCAATATGTTTCTGTACTAATTGTTTTTATTAAGAAATATATAATATTACAATATGTTTCTGTGCTAATTGTTTTTATTAAGAAATATATAATATTGCAATATGTTTCTGTACTAATCGTTTTTATAAAGAAATATATTATATTGCAATATGTTTCTGTACTAATTGTTTTATTAAGAAATATATTATATTGCAATATGTTTCAGTATTTATTGTTTTTATTAAGAAATATATTATATTGCAATATATTTCTGTATTTATTGTTTTTGTTAAGAAATATATTATATTGCAATATGTTTCTGTACTAATTGTTTTTATTAAGAAATATATTATATTGCAATATGTTTCTGTATTTATTGTTTTTATTAAGAAATATATTATATTGCAATATGTTTCTGTACTAATTGTTTTTATTAAGAAATATATTATATTGCAATATGTTTCAGTATTTATTGTTTTTATTAAGACATATATTATGTTGTAAAATGCGTCTGTACTTATGGTTTTTATTAAGACATATATTATATTGCAATATGTTTCTCTACTAATTGTTTTTATTAAGAAATATATTATATTGCAATATTTTTCTGTACTTATTGTTTTATTAAGAAATTTATTATATTGCAATATGTTTCTGTACTAATTGTTTTTATTAAGAAATTTATTATATTGCAATATGTTTCTGTACTAATTGTTTTATTAAGAAATATATTATATTGCAATATGTTTCTGTATTTATTGTTTTTATTAAGAAATATATTATATTGCAATATGTTTCTGTACTACTTGTTTTTATTAAGAAATATATTATATTGCAACATGTTTCTGTATTTATTGTTTTTATTAAGAACTTTACCATATTGCAATATGTTTCTCTACTAATTGTTTTTAGTAAGAAATATATTATGTTGCAATATGTTTCTGTACTAATTGTTTTTATTAAGAAATATATTATATTGCAATATGTTTCTGTACTAATTGTTTTTATTAAGAAATATATTATATTGCAATATGTTTCTGTACTAATTGTTTTTATTAAGAAATATATTATATTGCAATACATTTCTGTACTAATTGTTTTTATTAAGAAATATATTATATTGCAATATGTTTCTGTACTAATTGTTTTTATTAAGAAATATATTATATTGCAATATGTTTCTGTATTTATTGCTTTTATTAAGAAATATATTATATTGCAATATGTTTCTGTATTTATTGTTTTTACTAAGAAATATATTATATTGCAATATATTTCTGTTCTAATTGTTTTTTTAAAGAAATATATTATATTGCAATATGTTTCTGTACTAATTGTTTTAATAAGAAATATATTATATTGCAATATATTTCTGTACTAATTGTTTTTATTAAGAAATATATTATATTGCAATATGTTTCGGTACTAATTGTTTTTATTAAGAAATATATTATATTGCAATATGTTTCTGTACTAATTGTTTTTATTAAGGAATATATTATATTGCAATATGTTTCTGTACTAATTGTTTTTATTAAGAAATATATTATATTGCAATATGTTTCTGTACTTATTGTTTTTATTAAGAAATATATTATATTGCAATATGTTTCTGTACTAATTGGTTTTTATTAGAAATATATTATATTGCAATATATTTCTGTACTAATTGTTTTTATTAAGAAATATATTATATTGCAATATGTTTCTGTACTAATTGGTTTTTATTAGAAATATATTATATTGCAATATATTTCTGTACTAATTGTTTTTATTAAGAAATATATTATATTGCAATATGTTTCTGTACTAATTGTTTTTATTAAGAAATATATTATATGGCACTATGTTTCTGTACTAATTGTTTTTATTAAGAAATATATTATATTGCAATATGTTTCTGTACTTATTGTATTTATTAAGAAATTTATTATATTGCACTATGTTTCTGTACTTATTGTTTTTATTAAGAACTTTATTATATTGCAATATATTTCTGTACTAATTGTTTTTATTAAGAAATATATTATATTGCAATATGTTTCTGTACTAATTGTTTTTATTAAGAAATATATCATATTGCAATATATTTCTGTACTAATTGTTTTTATTAAGAAATATATTATATTGCAATATGTTTCTGTACTAATTGTTTTTATTAAGAAATATATTATATTGCACTATGTTTCTGTACTAATTGTTTTATTAAGAAATATATTATATTGCAATATGTTTCTGTACTAATTGTTTTTACTAAGAAATATAGTATATTGCAAAATATTTCTTTTCTAATTGTTTTTATTAAGAAATACATTATATTGCAATATGTTTCTGTTCTAATTGTTTTTATTAAGAAATATATTATATTGCAATATATTTCTGTACTAATTGTTTTTATTAAGAAATATATTATATTGCAATATATTTCTGTACTAATTGTTTTTATTAAGAAATATATTATATGGCAATATGTTTCTGTACTAATTGTTTTTATTAAGAAATATATTATATTGCAATATGTTTCTGTACTAATTGTTTTTATTAAGAAATATATTATATTGCAGTATGTTTCTGTACTACTTGTTTTTATAAAGAAATATATTATATTGTAATATGTTTCTGTATTAATTTTTTTATTAAGAAATATATTATATGGCAATATGTTTCTGTACTAATTGTTTTTATTAAGAAATATATTCTATTGCAATATGTTTCTGTACTAATTGTTTTTATTAAGAAATATAATATATTGCACTATGTATCTGTACTTATTGTTTTTATTAAGAAATATATCATATTGCAATATATTTCTGTACTAATTGTTTTTATTAAGAAATATATTATATTGCAATATGTTTCTGTACTAATTGTTTTTATTAAGAAATATATTATATTGCACTATGTTTCTGTACTAATTGTTTTATTAAGAAATATATTATATTGCAATATGTTTCTGTACTAATTGTTTTTACTAAGAAATATAGTATATTGCAAAATATTTCTTTTCTAATTGTTTTTATTAAGAAATACATTATATTGCAATATGTTTCTGTACTAATTGTTTTTATTAAGAAATATATTATATTGCAATATGTTTCTGTACTAATTGTTTTTATTAAGGAATATATTATATTGCAATATGTTTCTGTACTAATTGTTTTTATTAAGAAATATATTATATTGCAATATGTTTCTGTAGTACTTGTTTTTATTAAGAAATATATTATATTGCAATATGTTTCTGTACTAATTGGTTTTTATTAGAAATATATTATATTGCAATATATTTCTGTACTAATTGTTTTTATTAAGAAATATATTATATTGCAATATGTTTCTGTACTAATTGTTTTTATTAAGAAATATATTATATTGCACTATGTTTCTGTACTAATTGTTTTTATTAAGAAATATATTATATTGCAATATGTTTCTGTACTTATTGTATTTATTAAGAAATATATTATATTGCACTATGTTTCTGTACTTATTGTTTTTATTAAGAACTTTATTATATTGCAATATATTTCTGTACTAATTGTTTTTATTAAGAAATATATTATATTGCAATATATTTCTGTACTAATGTTTTTATAAAGAAATATATTATATTGCAATATGTTTCTGTACTAATTGTTTTTATTAAGAAATATATTATATTGCAATATATTTCTGTACTAATTGTTTTTATTAAGAAATATATTATATTGCAATATATTTCTGTACTAATTGTTTTTATTAAGAAATATATTATATTGCAATATGTTTCTGTACTAATTGTTTTTATTAAGAAATATATTATATTGCAATATATTTCTGTACTAATTGTTTTTATTAGAAATATATTATATTGCAATATGTTTCTGTACTAATTGTTTTTATTAAGAAATATATTATATTGCAATATATTTCTGTACTAATTGTTTTTATTAAGAAATATATTATATTGCAATATATTTCTGTACTAATTGTTTTTATTAAGAAATATATTATATTGCAATATATTTCTGTACTAATTGTTTTTATTAAGAAATATATTATATTGCAATATGTTTCTGTACTAATTGTTTTTATTAAGAAATATATTATATTGAAATATGTTATTGTATTTATTGTATTTATTAAGAAATATATTATATTGCAATATGTTTCTGTATTAATTTTTTTATTAAGAAATATATTATATTGCAATATGTTTCTGTACTAATTTTTTTTATTAAGAAATATATTGTATTGCAATATGTTTCTATACTAATAGTTTTTATTAAGAAATATATTATATTGCAATATGTTTCTGTACTAATTGTTTTTATTAAGAAATATATTATATTGCACTATGTTTCTGTACTTATTGTTTTTATTAAGAAATATATTATATTGCAGTATGTTTCTGTACTACTTGTTTTTATAAAGAAATATATTATATTGCAATATGTTTCTGTATTAATTTTTTTATTAAGAAATATATTATATGGCAATATGTTTCTGTACTAATTGTTTTTATTAAGAAATATATTCTATTGCAATATGTTTCTGTACTAATTGTTTTTATTAAGAAATATAATATATTGCAATATGTTTCTGTACTAATTGTTTTTATTAAGAAATATATTATATTGCACTATGTTTCTGTACTAATTGTTTTTATTAAGAAATATATTCTATTGCAATATGTATCTGTACTTATTGTTTTTATTAAGAAATATATTATATTGCAATATGTTTCTGTACTAATTGTTTTTATTAAGAAATATATTATATTGCACTATGTTTCTGTACTAATTGTTTTTATTAAGAAATATATTATATTGCAATATGTTTCTGTACTAATTGTTTTTATTAAGAAATATATTATATTGCACTATGTTTCTGTACTAATTGTTTTTATTAAGAAATATATTATGTTGCAATATGTTTCTGTACTAATTGGTTTTTATTAGAAATATATTATGTGGCAATATGTTTCTGTACTAATTGTTTTTATTAAGAAATATATTATATTGCAATATGTTTCTGTACTTATTGTTTTTATTAAGAAATATATTATATTGCAATATGTTTCTGTACTAATTGTTTTTATTAAGAAATATATTATATTGCAATATGTTTCTGTAGTACTTGTTTTTATTAAGAAATATATTATATTGCAATATGTTTCTGTACTAATTGGTTTTTATTAGAAATATATTATATTGCAATATGTTTCTGTACTAATTGGTTTTTATTAGAAATATATTATATTGCAATATATTTCTGTACTAATTGTTTTTATTAAGAAATATATTATATTGCAATATGTTTCTGTACTAATTGTTTTTATTAAGAAATATATTATATTGCACTATGTTTCTGTACTAATTGTTTTTATTAAGAAATATATTATATTGCAATATGTTTCTGTACTAATTGTTTTTATTAAGAAATATATTATATTGCAATATGTTTCTGTACTAATTGTTTTTATTAAGAAATATATTATATTGCAATATGTTTCTGTACTTATTGTATTTATTAAGAAATATATTATATTGCACTATGTTTCTGTACTTATTGTTTTTATTAAGAACTTTATTATATTGCAATATATTTCTGTACTAATTGTTTTTATTAAGAAATATATTATATTGCAATATATTTCTGTACTAATGTTTTTATTAAGAAATATATTATATTGCAATATGTTTCTGTACTAATTGTTTTTATTAAGAAATATATTATATTGCAATATATTTCTGTACTAATTGTTTTTATTAAGAAATATATTATATTGCAATATGTTTCTGTACTAATTGTTTTTATTAAGAAATATATTATATTGCAATATATTTCTGTACTAATTGTTTTTATTAAGAAATATATTATATTGCAATATGTTTCTGTACTAATTGTTTTTATTAAGAAATATATTATATTGCAATATATTTCTGTACTAATTGTTTTTATTAAGAAATATATTATATTGCAATATGTTTCTGTACTAATTGTTTTTATTAAGAAATATATTATATTGCAATATGTTATTGTATTTATTGTTTTTATTAAGAAATATATTATATTGCAATATGTTATTGTATTTATTGTTTTTATTAAGAAATATATTATATTGCAATATGTTATTGTATTTATTGTTTTTATTAAGAAATATATTATATTGCAATATATTTCTGTACTAATTGTTTTTATTAAGAAATATATTATATTGCAATATATTTCTGTACTAATTGTTTTTATTAAGAAATATATTATATTGCAATATGTTTCTGTACTAATTGTTTTTATTAAGAAATATATTATATTGCAATATATTTCTGTACTAATTGTTTTTATTAAGAAATATATTATATTGCAATATGTTTCTGTACTAATTGTTTTTATTAAGAAATATATTATATTGCAATATGTTATTGTATTTATTGTTTTTATTAAGAAATATATTATATTGCAATATATTTCTGTACTAATTGTTTTTATTAAGAAATATATTATATTGCAATATGTTTCTGTACTAATTGTTTTTATTAAGAAATATATTATATTGCAATATGTTATTGTATTTATTGTATTTATTAAGAAATATATTATATTGCAATATGTTTCTGTATTAATTTTTTTATTAAGAAATATATTATATTGCAATATGTTTCTGTACTAATTTTTTTTATTAAGAAATATATTGTATTGCAATATGTTTCTATACTAATAGTTTTTATTAAGAAATATATTATATTGCAATATGTTTCTGTACTAATTGTTTTTATTAAGAAATATATTATATTGCACTATGTTTCTGTACTTATTGTTTTTATTAAGAAATATATTATATTGCAATATGTTTCTGTACTAATTGTTTTTATTAAGAAATATATTATATTGCAATATGTTATTGTATTTATTGTTTTTATTAAGAAATATATTATATTGCAATATGTTTCTGTATTAATTGTTTTTATTAAGAACTTTACTATATTGCAATATATTTCTGTACTAATTGTTTTTAATAAGAAATATATTATATTGCACTATGTTTGTGTACTTATTGTTTTTATTAAGAAATATATTATATTGCAATATGTTTCTGTACTAATTGTTTTTATTAAGAAATATATTATATTGCAATATGTTTCTGTACTTATTGTTTTTATTAAGAAATATATTATATTGCAATATGTTTCTGTACTAATTTTTTTTATTAAGAAATATATTATGTTGCAATATGTTTCTGTACTAATTGTTTTATTAAGAAATATATTATATTGCAATATGTTTCTGTACTAATTGTTTTTATTAAGAAATATATTATATTGCAATATGTTTCTGTACTAATTGTTTTTATTAAGAAATATATTATATTGCACTATGTTTCTGTACGCAGTCTGGAGACTCCTGGGGCGCCAGGACTCTAGCAACATTATTTGCCAGCTGTCATCCGTGTTCTGTGAAAGAGGTGCGCGCGATGAAGTGCTGATGGACAACGACCCAGCCTTTTGCACCCATCAGATGAGGCAGTTCTTAGAAGATTAGGGTGTGCGGCTGCGGCTTAGATACGCTTAGGTTCCTTCTGGCAATGGTATAGCTGAGATAAGCCATCGCAGCATCAAAACAATTGCAGCCAGGAAGCAGTGCACCATCGCAGAAGCTGTGTACTGGTATAATCTCATGCCAAAGGTTGGCGTCTCTCAAGGAACGTCGCCTGCAAACGCAATCTATCAGTACCGTGTCCGAGAAAAAGGAATCCAGCCCGATACAACTGTGGCCACTGAGATAGAACGGAATCGATATGCCAAAGGGGATGCTGTCTGAGTTAAGCCGCCAGGAAACCGATGTACTGACAAGTATAAACGGGGCACAGTTACCGATGTGGTGAGTCAGCAATGTGTCCAGGTTGATTGCGTACCCCTCACGTTAGGGACTTACGGCCGGTGACACATGTACCACCTCCAGTGGACGATGAGAGTGACTCTGACTCTGGGACAAGTGGGCCATCGCTTTGGTTTGCACCATCCCTATCCAGCAGTGACTCTGATATCAGTAACCTCCACGGAGATGAAGCCTTCCCCGACCATCAGGCGGTCGATGAGAGCGCACGAGAAGACGAGAGCAGCACTGTACCTCTTCGTAGAAGCACCCGACGGCGGCGATCACCCCCCCCCTGCCGTCTTTGTGATCATGAAATCAGGGGGAGGGAGTGTGGAGAAAGAAGTGGGTTACCGTTAAAGCTGCTGCGCGTTTGTGCCTGCAGAGCACAAATTGAGTATCAAGATGGTGCCCGCATGCGTTTATGTGGAAAAAAGTCTCGGGGAATCTCGGAGAATCTCATACCCTGATTCCATAAATAACGAGGAAAGGAAAGCGGGAGGAGAGACGATTATTAGTCACTAAAGCGAACGGACGTGTGTAAAAGAAGAGGTAGAAGAAAAGAGTGTGGTGAACGAAACAAACAACGACGGTTGAAAGTAGAGTTGTAACGAACACACATCTTTAGTCATATCTATTAGTAGTTAAAGTATTAAAGATAACGTGCTTAGTCTTCGCAGCATTGAACGTTACCATCTATTTCTGACCCCATTCCATTGACTTTCTTTGTTCATTCGCTTTCCTCTCGTGCCTGTTATAGGTTTATTATTTATGTTTAATTATCATACGATCTAAAATTAGACCGTCATTATAGGTTATCTCTCCTCACAAAATACCCATCTCAGTACGGCTAAAATGAATTCCTTGAACAGAACAGTCTCGCGTCACTTTTGACTCTGGTCCTGGATATAACCTTAAACTATATCCGATGGTGAGGCCACAGCTTGTGGGCTTTGGGGAGTATAAAGCCACCCCTTATTTACCATTTTTCCCAGGTCCACTCTGAACCGGTGTGATAGTACCTGTTAGGATCCCAACTATGGGTTAAATAGAAACCAACTTGAAAAAAAAAACATTCTATTAAAAAGTTTTTCTTCAAAATCGCTGGATTCGGCATTAAATAACCTGAAAAGGGTTGATATGCCGTAAAACAAAACCAACCAAACTTTGGATTCTCTTGTCGCATAGAGTTTAGGCCATTAAAACTTTCCTTAATGCACCACGTTTGTCAGAATAGTTTCACAAAAGAAGACCTGAGGTGATTCGGCCAAAAGAGCGTGGTGTTGTCAACAAATATACCCATCTCAGCGACTATTTTATCAGGGAGGTAATTTATGAATATCAGAAAAATAATAAAGTCCAAGCCCCCCCCCTGAGGTACACCTGTATTTTATATCATATTGTTTAGACACACGACCATCGGAGACAACCTGGATTCCTCTCTTATTTTAGAAGGATTTAATTATGTAAAGTATTCGTCCAGTAGTACTATAGGATCTGATTTTCATGAGAAGACCATCGTGTTATACGGAGTCAAAAGCCATAGATATATCTAGGGCTACTGCTCTCCCCTCCCCTGCCTTATCTAGTAAAGGGCTTGGTTAGTCCATATTAATGGTTGGACAGAAGTTTCGCAAGTGTTAGGGAGCGGACTAGAGCTTGATTAATTATGGATTCCAACGCTTTAGCGAAAAGCGGAGAAAGCTAATGGGGCGATAATTTAATAGGTCGGTTCATTCGTTAGTAATTTAATAGGTCAGTTCATTCATTAGTAATTTACTAGGTCAGTTCATTCGTTAGTAATTTAATAGATCAGTTCATTCATTAGTAATTTAATAGGTCAGTTCATTCATTAGTAATTTAATAGGTCAGTTCATTCATTAGTAATTTAATAGGTCAGTTCATTCGTTAGTAATTTAATAGGTCAGTTTATTCGTTAGTAATTTAATAGGTCAGTTCATTCGTTAGTAATTTAATAGATCAGTTCATTCATTAGTAATTTAATAGGTCAGTTCATTCGTTAGTAATTTAATAGGTCAGTTCATTCGTTAGTAATTTAATAGGTCAGTTCATTCGTTAGTAATTTCATAGGTCAGTTAATTCGTTAGTAATTTGATAGGTCAGTTCATTCATTAGTAATTTAATAGGTCAGTTCATTCATTAGTAATTTAATAGGTAAGTTCATTCGTTAGTAATTTAATAGATCAGTTCATTCATTAGTAATTTAATAGATCAGTTCATTCATTAGTAATTTAATAGGTCAGTTCATTCGTTAGTAATTTAATAGGTCAGTTCATTCATTAGTAATTTAATAGGTTAGTTCATTCGTTAGTAATTTAATAGGTCAGTTCATTCGTTAGTAATTTAATAGGTCAGTTCATTCGTTAGTAATTTAATAGGTCAGTTCATTCGTTAGTAATTTAATAGGTCAGTTCATTCGTTAGTAATTTAATAGGTCAGTTCATTCGTTAGTAATTTAATAGGTCAGTTCATTCATTAGTAATTTAATAGGTCAGTTAATTCGTTAGTAATTTAATAGGTCAGTTCATTCATTAGTAATTTAATAGGTAAGTTCATTCGTTAGTAATTTAATAGGTCAGTTCATTCGTTAGTAATTTAATAGGTCAGTTCATTCGTTAGTAATTTAATAGGTCAGTTCATTCGTTAGTAATTTAATAGGTCAGTTCATTCATTAGTAATTTAGTAGGTCAGTTCATTCGTTAGTAATTTAATAGGTCAGTTAATTCGTTAGTAATTTGATAGGTCAGTTCATTCGTTAGTAATTTAATAGGTCAGTTCATTCGTTAGTAATTTAATAGGTCAGTTCATTCGTTAGTAATTTACTAGGTCAGTTCATTCGTTAGTAATTTAATAGGTCAGTTCATTCGTTAGTAATTTAATAGGTCAGTTCATTCGTTAGTAATTTAATAGGTCAGTTCATTCGTTAGTAATTTAATAGGTCAGTTCATTCATTAGTAATTTAATAGGTCAGTTCATTCATTAGTAATTTAATAGGTCAGTTCATTCATTAGTAATTTAATAGGTCAGTTCATTCGTTAGTAATTTAATAGGTCAGTTCATTCGTTAGTAATTTAATAGGTCAGTTCATTCGTTAGTAATTTAATAGGTCAGTTCATTCATTAGTAATTTAATAGGTCAGTTCATTCATTAGTAATTTAATAGGCCAGTTCCTTCGTTAGTAATTTAATAGGTCAGTTCATTCGTTAGTAATTTAATAGGTCAGTTCATTCAGTAGTAATTTAATAGGTCAGTTCATTCGTTAGTAATTTAATAGGTAAGTTCATTCGTTAGTAATTTAATAGGTCAGTTCATTCGTTAGTAATTTAATAGATCAGTTCATTCGTTAGTAATTTAATAGGTCAGTTCATTCGTTAGTAATTTAATAGGTCAGTTCATTCATTAGTAATTTAATAGGTCAGTTCATTCGTTAGTAATTTAATAGGTCAGTTCATTCGTTAGTAATTTAATAGGTCAGTTCATTCGTTAGTAATTTAATATGGCAGTTCATTCATTAGTAATTTAATAGGTCAGTTCATTCATTAGTAATTTAATAGGCCAGTTCCTTCGTTAGTAATTTAATAGGTCAGTTCATTCGTTAGTAATTTAATAGGTCAGTTCATTCAGTAGTAATTTAATAGGTCAGTTCATTCGTTAGTAATTTAATAGGTAAGTTCATTCGTTAGTAATTTAATAGGTCAGTTCATTCGTTAGTAATTTAATAGATCAGTTCATTCGTTAGTAATTTAATAGGTCAGTTCATTCGTTAGTAATTTAATAGGTCAGTTCATTCAGTAGTAATTTAATAGATCAGTTCATTCGTTAGTAATTTAATAGGTCAGTTCATTCATTAGTACTTTAATAGGTAAGTTCATTCGTTAGTAATTTAATAGGTCAGTTCATTCGTTAGTAATTTAATAGGTCAGTTCATTCGTTAGTAATTTAATAGGTCAGTTCATTCGTTAGTAATTTAATAGGTCAGTTCATTCATTAGTAATTTTATAGGTCAGTTCATTCATTAGTAATTTAATAGGTCAGTTCATTCGTTAGTAATTTAATAGGTCAGTTCATTCGTTAGTAATTTACTAGGTCAGTTCATTCGTTAGTAATTCAATAGGTCAGTTCATTCGTTAGTAATTTAATAGGTCAGTTCATTCGTTAGTAATTTAATAGGTCAGTTCATTCGTTAGTAATTTAATAGGTCAGTTCATTCGTTAGTAATTTAATAGGTCAGTTCATTCGTTAGTAATTTACTAGGTCAGTTCATTCGTTAGTAATTTAATAGGTCAGTTCATTCATTAGTAATTTAATAGGTCAGTTCATTCATTAGTAATTTAATAGGTCAGTTCATTCATTAGTAATTTAATAGGTCAGTTCATTCATTAGTAATTTAATAGGTCAGTTCATTCGTTAGTAATTTAATAGGTCAGTTCATTCGTTAGTAATTTAATAGGTCAGTTCATTCGTTAGTAATTTAATAGGTCAGTTCATTCATTAGTAATTTAATAGGCCAGTTCATTCGTTAGTAATTTAATAGGCCAGTTCATTCGTTAGTAATTTAATAGGTCAGTTCATTCATTAGTAATTTAATAGGTCAGTTCATTCGTTAGTAATTTAATAGGTCAGTTCATTCGTTAGTAATTTAATAGGTCAGTTCATTCATTAGTAATTTAATATGTCAGTTTATTCATTAGTAATTTAATAGGCCAGTTCATTCGTTAGTAATTTAATAGGTCAGTTCATTCGTTAGTAATTTAATAGGTCAGTTCATTCATTAGTAATTTAATAGGTCAGTTCATTCGTTAGTAATTTAATAGGTCAGTTCATTCGTTAGTAATTTAATAGGTCAGTTAATTCGTTAGTAATTTAATAGGTCAGTTCATTCGTTAGTAATTTAATATGTCAGTTCATTCGTTAGTAATTTAATAGGTCAGTTCATTCATTAGTAATTTAATAGGTCAGTTCATTCATTAGTAATTATATAGGCCAGTTCCTTCGTTAGTAATTTAATAGGTCAGTTCATTTGTTAGTAATTTAATAGGTCAGTTCATTCAGTAGTAATTTAATAGGTCAGTTCATTCGTTAGTAATTTAATAGGTCAGTTCATTCGTTAGTAATTTAATAGGTCAGTTCATTCGTTAGTAATTTAATAGGTCAGTTCATTCAGTAGTAATTTAATAGTTCAGTTCATTCGTTAGTAATTTAATAGGTTAGTTCATTCGTTAGTAATTTAATAGGTCAGTTCATTCGTTAGTAATTTAATAGATCAGTTCATTCGTTAGTAATTTAATAGGTCAGTTCATTCATTAGTAATTTAATAGGTCAGTTCATTCGTTAGTAATTTAATAGATCAGTTCATTCATTAGTAATTTAATAGATCAGTTCATTCATTAGTAATTTAATAGATCAGTTCATTCATTAGTAATTTAATAGGTCAGTTCATTCGTTAGTAATTTAATAGGTCAGTTCATTCATTAGTAATTTTTTAGGTCAGTTCATTCATTAGTAATTTAATAGATCAGTTCATTCATTAGTAATTTAATAGATCAGTTCATTCGTTAGTAATTTAATAGATCAGTTCATTCATTAGTAATTTAATAGATCAGTTCATTCATTAGTAATTTAATAGATCAGTTCATTCAGTAGTAATTTAATAGGTCAGTTCATTCATTAGTAATTTAATAGGTCAGTTCATTCGTTAGTAATTTAATAGGTCAGTTCATTCATTAGTAATTTAATAGGTCAGTTCATTCGTTAGTAATTTAATAGGTCAGTTCATTCATTAGTAATTTAATAGGTCAGTTCATTCATTAGTAATTTAATAGGTCAGTTCATTCGTTAGAATTCTGATAAACTGGCATCACAAAAGCAGTTTCCAGTAAAGTATGATTCGTTAAGACATTTGTTAAAGAGTTTGGAAAGAACATTTTTTAATAGTACAGCCGGGATGGGATCAGCCTGCATGCTTTTCAGGTGTCTAGTTTTTTTATGGTACTTGAGAACAGATTATTTTTAGATCATCTAGTGTGGTTTTTGTCTGCAAAGGAAAATCAGGGATGGAGTAGTTTGCTGGGTTCAAAGTAGAGTTTGAGGTAAAACGAGGTTAGCTTTTTTTGGATAATAGGGGAAATTGTTGCCAATTATTTACTACAGTCTGTTTATAGATTTTCCAGAAATACCGAGCTCCTAATTTCTGGTGGGTTTGGTTATTCTCTCTTAGCTGTCGCTACTTCTTTCTTAGAATTACTCCCTGCTTCTATAAACTTTTTTCTGCTTGTATGCATTTATGTCGGATAAATCTGAGTAATGTCAGCTGCGTAAACCATTGGAGGAGTGTAGGTTACTATAGAACTTCTGTGTGGGAGCATTGCTGCTTTGAACCAATCAGTGGTTTCATTTGCGCAGTGTTCCTCAGGAAGAGAAATATATTTTCCCATGTGACATCTCTGATGTGATCGCTGATGGCATCCCAGTCAGCCTTATTGTAGTACCTTGTCGTTTTGAGGAAGGGCTCATCAACTTATTTCAGTGTGGTCTGTATTTTACATAAGTAACCACATGTTAACTGATTGGAGCAGGAACACATAAAAATAAAGAAACATATATAATATATAACATGAACTAATGTTGATGACCGGACTCATATGTTTATTATTTGTAATGTTTTAAACTTGGAATAAAATAAATAGAAGTCCTTGACTCTCCACCCCTCCGTAATGTAATGACGTTAATTGTTGTCGCTGCTTTTTTAATAAAATTAATTTCGGACAAAACAGAGTATACTTAAGGTGTGTTGCTTTGTTTCACTTTTTGGATGTATGCAGATGTTTACCTTATATTCTATCATAATTATGTCACTCTAACCAATGACGGTTATTGATAAACTACTGATAAACTTTGAGTACATGTAGAATGTAATTATGTAAACAAAGAATATTAGCATGTGTTATTTTAACCGATTGTATTTCCTGTGACAGGGTATTTCAGGACGCCATGTTATTTATTTCTCGAAGTGTTTTTGTAACTGTTCGAAATTCGCTTAATCTTATATTCCCTTAATCTGATAAAGATATATGGGTAATCAAAGCGACTGGAACTCGTGAGGAATTTGTTTTTACGTCGGCTAGTTGAAAGACGAATGTAAAATGTGCAGAATAAGTCGGCTTGGTTGTTAAACTGTCAATATGACTCATTAGAACTGTTATATAAATTTACAAATGAATAAAATCGACTGATAATAGCTAGAAAACATGCAAAAGGTATCGGCAGGTATACAACCATGTTGAATGCATATGTTGCATCTGTGTTTGTAGTGTTATAATGTTTTTTGCTATAGGAAAAGTCGACTTCTTTGAATTACGTATATTATCTGATTATATTTAGACTTATATGACGTAAAAAAAAAATTGTAAGAGTGAAATAAGAGAAATAGCCGCAGCCAAGAGAAAGCACCAGAAAACATATCAGCTTGTAGTAATTAGGGATTCGCGATTTCTGGAAAATTTATGACAATATAATAAATAATAGTCAATCAATAATTGCACCTCTATCCAACAACCATGAGGTTGTTTGCACGCCAACTGAGAAGGCTAACTGTAAACAGCACATTTTTTGCGGCAGAAGCCACACTTAATGACGCAAAAATAACCCCTTCTTATGTTCGTGATCTCATAAAACGTCTACATGCTTCAAAGGTATGTCAGCGCGATCTCATCGCCGCTATACTATTAAAAATGCCCACAGGTCTCTTCAAACTGTTCAACAAATGCCTTCCCGAATCTTGCTCTCTTTACTGCTGGGAAATTGATTCTGATGTACCAGTTTAAATAATTTTGGTGAAAAAAATTCTGATATTACTGAACGAATACTTAATAGAATCAAATTCTCCATAGGCAAAAGAAAATTCAGGTATTCCGCGATCAATGGACCTTCAGAATTACTCATATTTATAAATTCCCTCTGTCCGCTATGAGCGAGTTAGTAGATGAGTTACAAACAGTGAAGAGTAATAACGAACAAGAAAAATGGCGATGGGAAGAATTAAATGGTTAGATCCTACAATAATCATCTTGGTCGTGATGATGATAATAGCTTTTCTAGTGTATGGGAAAAGGAGAGTAAGCCACACCAATAGCATCCTAAGGGCTAGAAAAGATGCTAATGATGAGGATGAGGGTAACCCTCAATTAGAGCGCTTAAAAGGAAAAATCCATTCGATGTTTGAAATGAATAGGGATGAGCATGAAGTGGGGAACGCTACCGTGGTTTTTGATAATGCCACCAGTCCTGATCAATCTGGTACAGAACTGAGACTACCAACAAACCCCGCATCTAATATCCTACCAAGGTTGGAGATACATATGTGAAGAAGACTGAAGCCGGGTAATCAAGAAAGAGCCATGGAATGAAATCCGGAGAAAACTGTCTTCAAGACTCTATAATAGACACACTGAGAAAATGCATGGACGCCTATTTAAGGCGATCGCCGCGGTCAGTAGTGGAATAAAGATGTAAACATTCAGTGCCGTCAAGACTAAGCTTTTTTTCTATTATAAGCTTATATATTATTCCTTAATTGGAATTCATTTTTGAGATGAGCATTATATATATTAATTTATTTTTATTTCGGACTATTATTCTCATCTTTATTAATAGTTGGCCGAAACGTTGTGAATAAAACAAACCAATAAAAGATGAAAAACAACAACTAATAAAGATGAGAATAATAGTCCGAACTAAAAATAAATTAATATAGTATAAGCTTCTTCAGCTATATTGCGATTTCAATTTTTTCATATGTATTGCTAGATATATACATATGAACATAAGAAAGAAATCATACTTTAAGACAACATATTAAAAAAATATTGATGAATCACCACAAAGCCAAAAATCACTCAAGGATAAAATCTACTGAGATCCTTACTTGAAAAGGATAAAATTTGATTAGTTAAGAGGACAAGCAGCAAGTTTTTGTTGCCATTGGATTTGATGATTATGTTTTACTCTGGAGGAAAGCAGTTCTATGAGATTATGTTCCTATGATTTTTTATAGCATATCGACCTTTTTTCTCTCCAGGTTCCTCAGATATCTTTCATTGTGTTATTTAACAGTTTGAAATATCAGTACTGTCAATGTCGTTATTTTTCTTTTTCCTTCAAAATTTTTAGTTTTCCTTCTTGTAATTAAATACAGTAAAAACTCACCAGAGGCCGCTTCAACATCAAAATTTTTAGTTTTCCTTCTTGTAATTAAATACAGTAAAAACTCACCAGAGGCCGCTTCAACATCAAAATTTTTAGTTTTCTTTCTTGTAATTAAATACAGTAAAAACTCACCAGAGGCCGCTTCAACATCAAAATTTTTAGTTTTCCTTCTTGTAATTAAATACAGTAAAAACTCACCGGAGGCCGCTTCAACATCAAAATTTTTCGTTTTCCTTCTTGTAATTAAATACAGTAAAAACTCACCAGAGGCCGCTTCAACATCAAAATTTTTAGTTTTCCTTCTTATAATTAAATACAGTAAAAACTCACCGGAGGCCGCTTCAACATCAAAATTTTTAGTTTTCCTTCTTGTAATTAAATACAGTAAAAACTCACCAGAGGCCGCTTCAACATCAAAATTTTTAGTTTTCCTTCTTGTAATTAAATACAGTAAAAACTCACCAGAGGCCGCTTCAACATCAAAATTTTTAGTTTTCTTTCTTGTAATTAAATACAGTAAAAACTCACCAGAGGCCGCTTCAACATCAAAATTTTTAGTTTTCCTTCTTGTAATTAAATACAGTAAAAACTCACCGGAGGCCGCTTCAACATCAAAATTTTTCGTTTTCCTTCTTGTAATTAAATACAGTAAAAACTCACCAGAGGCCGCTTCAACATCAAAATTTTTAGTTTTCCTTCTTGTAATTAAATACAGTAAAAACTCACCGGAGGCCGCTTCAACATCAAAATTTTTAGTTTTCCTTCTTGTAATTAAATACAGTAAAAACTCACCAGAGGCCGCTTCAACATCAAAATTTTTAGTTTTCCTTCTTGTAATTAAATACAGTAAAAACTTACCAGAGGCCGCTTCAACATCAAAATTTTTAGTTTTCCTTCTTGTAATTAAATACAGTAAAAACTCACCAGAGGCCGCTTCAACATCAAAATTTTTAGTTTTCCTTCTTGTAATTAAATACAGTAAAAACTCACCAGAGGCCGCTTCAACATCAAAATTTTTAGTTTTCCTTCTTGTAATTAAATACAGTAAAAACTCACCGGAGGCCGCTTCAACATCAAAATTTTTAGTTTTCCTTCTTGTAATTAAATACAGTAAAAACTCACCAGAGGCCGCTTCAACATCAAAATTTCAAGTATTTCATCTAGCGCTTTTTTACCAGCAGCTGAAAAAACAAATTAACAAGGAATAGAAAAACGCATATATAAAAAAAATGCGGTTTAAAAATCAAAAAGCAAAAAAAAAAAAAACACCCGTAAGCGTTTAAAATACGATTTGTTGAATTTATAGAGATGTGATCCACTCGCACAACAGTCCTAACGTATATACAGTTTGGACAATTTCGCACCTTGCGGGTTGCTGTCTTCAACGTGCCTTCAACCAAACTAGTTTTCCCGATCCCAGAGATCTTTGATGGTGTTGCAGCTAGAAGCAAAACCGACTGTTTGCTTTTTGTAATCTTTCTTTTTTACTTTGTTTTATATCTTATTGTCTTTCGGTGAAGGATATCAACCGTGCGAGGATGTGCGTTACATCGTAACTAAATATGGCTGTTTATAGATTAGGGTGACGTAATTCCTTCTAATGTTATGGGTTTCACCTTATGTTCATTCTCTTTCCATTCACAACACTTTAACTGATCCGCGATTTAATTTCCTGATTATCAAAAATTAGCTGATCCCTCTTTAACATAGCGAGATCAAATATTTGATCAGAGATTTGGCTGTTAAAGGGTTCAAAGTTCAATGATTTGATCTTTGAGAACAAACTTCTCCGCAAATTTGGAGTCTAAATACTTGAGATTTTAGATGTAAGTGCTTTGGACATGGATTTAACTTTATAATTTGATTTGAGCTCAAACCAATAAATTTTAAGAGGTAAAAATTGGGGTCAAAGTTTTAAAAAAAAATGACCTTTGCGGTTTCTACCAAATTTCTCAGCCAATTCTTGGTCTAAATATTTGAATTTTTACAGAAAGTGTATTCAGACATCGGGCAAGCTTTTTCATCGGTTTTCGGCAGACAATTTGGCTGCCAATGGGTTCAAAAGATTTTACCTTTGCGGTCTCTAGAAACCTATTAGGCCAATTTTGGGTCTCAACATTTGAAATTTTACGTAAAGGTATTCAGATATGTAGGAAGCTTTTTAATCAGTTTTGGGCGAATGTTTTGCTGCCAAGCGGTCAAGGTTAAAAGAGTTGTCTTTTGCAGACTCTAACATACTCCTCTGCCAATTTTGGATGTAAACACCTAAGATTTTAGACGTAGCTTACTTGGATATGGGTCAAACATTTTAATTGAATTGGAGCCCAAAACAATAAATGTTAAGGGGTCAAAATTGGTGTCAAATTTTAAAAAAAATGACGTCTGCGGTCTCTTCCAACTTTTCTCTATTGTAGTTAAGAAAGCCTGTTTAACAGAAAGGCATTACCGTACATATGCACATTTTTTAATATATACATATGCACATAAAGTTATGAACAGTACATAGGGCCCGAGCAAAGCCGGGCAGAACTGCTAGCATATCCATTCAAGTGAAATTGTCTGTCCGTCTGTGTGTGTGTGTGTGTGTGTGTGTGTGTGTGTGTGTGTGTGTGTGTGTGTGTGTGTACATTTCCCTACCAAACTACTTTGTCAATTTTATGTCTACAGACTCGAGATTTGACATAAATGGTATTGAGATTTGAAAAAATCTTTATAATCGGTTTTCGGACAGAAATCTGTCTAGAAATCAAAGTTCAACGATTTGACCTTTGAGAATTCTACCAAACTCCTCCGCCGATTTTGGAGCTAAACACTTGAAATTTTTTATGTAGGTTGTTTTGACATTGATCAAACTTTTTTATATTCAGTAAATGTTAAGGGGTTAAAATTGAGGTCAAAGTTTTTAAAAAATTGACCTCTGCGGTCTCTACCAAATTACTCAGCCAATTGTTGGTCTAAACATTTTAAATTAAACATAAACTGTATTCAGACATAGGTCAAGATTTTTAATCGGTTTGTGGTCGACAATCTTGCTGCCAAGGGGTCAAAGTTTAAAATATTTAACATTTCCGGTCTCTATCAAACTATTCAGCCAATTTCGTGTCTAAACATTTGACATTTTACATAAAGGGTATTCATACATGCCGCAAGATTTTTAATCAGTTTTGGGGCGATAGCTTCCAAGAGGTCAAAGTGTAAGTAGTTGACCTTTGCAGACTCTTCCGAACAATTTTCGGTCTCAACATTGCAAATTTTATATTAAGAGCATTCAGGCATGCAGCAAGATTTTAATCAGGTTTTGGGCGAAAATTTGGCTGCCAGGAGTCTAGCAAATCCCTCCGCCATTTTTAGATCCAAGCACCTTTAATTTTAGATGTAGGTTACCTGGACATGAGTCAAAATCTTTCATATATATATATATATATATATATATATATATATATATATATATATATATATATATATATATATATAACTACTTAATTTACTCACATAAAATTAATATACGAAAGTATAAATTTATGCGTAAACATTAAGTATTTACTTCAAAAGTGATCCTAGAGTGGATGAAACGCGGGATATTCAGTGTAGCTTAATCGCCATATATATTTCATAACTTACTATATATATATATATATATATATATATATATATATATATATATATATATATATATATATATATGCACATAAAGTTATGGCCCGAGCAAAGCCGAGCTGAACTGCTAGTATATATATAAAGCAAAATTTATTTACTATGCTTACCTCCTACTCTTTTATAACTCCTGCTATGACACTGTCACATATATTCCTACCTCCAATTCCCAGATACATTCTAACTTCTTTCTGAATTTTCTCATCTATAACCTATATTAGTATGTATAAATACTTTATTTTTCCAGAAACCTGTCTGAATAAATCTCGTCAAAATAATGCAGTTTGCCATAAAACTCTTTTGTGTCAGCTGACATTAACTTTTTAGGGGTGGGGGTATATTTCTTGCCAAGACAACCATTCTGTGGGCATAAAACTTACTGGTTTTGATTTCTCTTTTCCAAGCCTTATAGCCATCAACGGGACAAAGTTGCAGAAACCTACAGAAAAAAAAAATTGCAAATTTCTTAGAAATTTTTCAGAAAGAGGTTTTCGACAGAAAAAAAAATGAACAAACTTAAAAGGAAAAAGTGTAAGTGTAAGTAGTTTTATTTTTAAAAAAGAAAATCAAATTTTATAGTAGGAAAAAAAAAACAAAGGGCAAAGCTCAACAATAATCAAAACTTTCGAGATTAGCCTTGTAATGCCTATGATTCTCCATTAATCGCTTAAAATAGTTTTTAAATGATTTTCGTTATAAAAAATATAACCATATATTATTTATTTATTAAAATTCTTTTAAGATGAGTAATTTGTATATTTTTTTTTATTTATTTGCCGACTATTATCGTTACTTTCATAGTTGTTGTTTAACGACGTTTCGGCCAACTATTCCTCTGGCCTTCGTCATGTTGGTAACTGCCACGCGATAGGAATGCTGAATCTTTTAACTGTATTTTCATTAATTACATAGTTCTCATTAATTTCATAGTTTTCATTAATTCCATAGTTCTCACCACGTTTTGGCCAACTAAACTATATTCGATGGTGAGGCCTCAGCTGCGGGCTTTGGGGAGTGTGGAGCCACCCTTTAATTTCTGAATATATGTTAAATTAACTTGCAAAATCCTATGCAATACATGAACTGTGAAAAAAATCATGGTTCTATTAAAAGTTGTTACATTTAATTTAATGTTCATTTTTAATGATTGGCATACGTCGGCTGCCTTTAAGAAATTAACTTCCAAAATAACCCATCCAGGCTTTTATTTAGTCATCTTTTTCTCAGACCCATTTTTATTGCTTCTTCTCTTCATTGCATATATATAGAAGATATTCAACACTTTTTGAATAACAATATATTTTAGTGGTTTTAAAATTTAAAATCTTTTAATAATTTGTATTATTTGAATTATTTTTCTCATGTTTCTGTTGATGTACTCTCTGACCTGCAGTGTAACAGAGAAAGTGCTAATCAATAATCGATTCTTGTTGAGGTTGAAGTTTCAGTCATCAAGTGGGTGATACTAAGAATATAATCATTTTTTTTTACAAAAGTGTCACCACTTAGCAAAGCCACTCGAGGATAAGGGTTAACGAGCGTACAATGGGCAAGGGGAACTAAGTTTGTTCATGGAATTTATGTTTAGGTTTAGGCACAGATAAAGTGGGGGAAATTATTGATAGTGTTTTAAGTTATACGAGTGTTTTTTGTGGGAAGCTCAGACGAGCACTTGCCATGAAAACGTCTCTTTTGTGAGAAAGAGGTTCCAGTGAAGAGAAAAGGGCACTAGGCTACATAGTCTATTTTGAACTCTGTCAAGGTAGGGTCAGCTGCTTCTGACAAATCCTGCCCAGATGTGGTAACAGTGCTCTGTCATTGGACGTACTTAGCACTTATATATATATATATATATATATATATATATATATATATATATATATGTACTTAGCACTTATATATATATATATATATATATATATATATATGTATTTGCAATTACATATATATATATATATATATATATATATACTTTTTCTTATATTTAAAACGAAAAAAAAGTCTCCCATCAAATTGAACATTTACCAAATTATATTTTCATATTATCTGAACTCAAAAACACGCGGCTTTTTTTCCTAAAGTATGCATTACTTCTAGCTAAAGTTAATACATAACCGTATTACTCCTTAACCAGCTTTTTAAACGAGTTAAAAATAACCAGACTTTTTCAATTTGATAAAAGTTCCATTATAGCATATTTATTATGGGGTGGAGCTGGAACGGTTTAACATCCCAGCTCGACCTAAATAAAGGCAATAAGTATCCATGCATTAACATGGGAGGGGAAACTATCTTCAAGTACTATCCTAAGCCGGTAACGGTAACTAAATAAATATTAATAAGTCCATCTCACCTTTTTTGTTTCTTATTTATTTATTTATATATTTTTTTTTATTTTTTTCATTTTATCTATTTATTTTAGGGGTTTTTTTTTTTAATAATTTGTATTATTTGAATTATTTTTCTCATGTTTCTGTTGATGTTTCTGTTGGTCTCTGACCTGCAGTGTAACAGAGAAAGTGCTAAACAATAATCGGTTCTCGTTGAGGTTGAAGTTTCAGTCCTCAAGTGGGTGATACTAAGAATATAATCATTTTTTTTACAAAGGTGTCACCACTTAGCAAAGCCACTCGAGGATAAGGGTAAACGAGTGTACAATGGGCAAGGGGAACTAAGAAAGAAACTTTGTTCATGGAATCTACGTTTAGGTTTAGGCACAGATAAAGTGGGGAAAATATTGATAGTGTTTTAAGTTATACGAGTGTTTTTTGTGGGAAGCTATAGATTGGAGCTCAGACGAGCACTTGCCATGAAAACGTCTCTTTTGTGAGAAAGAGGTTCCAGTGAAGAGAAAAGGGCACTAGGCTACATAGTCTATTTTGAACTCTTCTGACAGCTCCTTCCCAGATGTGGCAACAGTGCTCTGTCATTGGACGTACTTAGCACTTATATATGTATATATATATATATATATATATATATATATATATATATATATATATATACTTTTTCTTATATTTAAAATGAAAAAAAAGTCTCCCATGAAATTGAACATTTCCCAAATTATCCTGGGCCCAACTGTTTTCCTGATCTACATCAATGATCTCCCAAAACACATACTTAAATCATTCGTTGACATCTATGCTGATGACACGACCATCTATAGCAACACATCAAAGGCCGTAAATGACAAAGTTCTCTCTAATTCTCTCTCCTCTGATCTTGAGCGCGTGGTACAATCGGGGAAGAGGTGGCTAGTCACTTTTAATTCATCCAAAACCAAGCTTCTAGCTTTACATCATCAACGCTCTAATCCCCATCTGGCATCAATTGAAATGGATGGCTCTCATCTTGGGGAGGCTCCATGTTTTGATAAGCTTCTGGGTTTGACCTTTACTCCTGATCTGAAATGTAACACGTACATCAAATCTGTTGCCAGGGACGATGGGAAAATGGTGAGATCCTTCTACCGCTCCAGAAGATATCTCACTACTAATTCAATTTTCTATTTATATAAAAGCCAAGTATGTCCAAGGATGGAGTACTGATCCCACATCTGGGCAGGAGCTGCTAAAAACAACCTATCCTGCCTTGACAGAGTACAAAATAGACTTCGTAGACTTTAGTGGGGGTCCCCTTTTCTCTTCATGCAACCTCTCTCCCACAGAAGAGACGTTGCGAGCCTGTCTTTGTTTTATCGGCATTTCCATGGCAGGTGCTCGTCTGAGCTCCAATCGCTCATTCCCCTCGCCAATCTTTCACGAGAAACACCTGTCTGGCTGAAACTACTTTCAATAATTTTCCCCACTCTTTATCTGTGCATAAATCCAAACGTAGATTCCATGAGCAAAGCTTCTTTCTTAGAACTGCACGCCAGTGGAACTCTCTGCCGCTTGCCTGTTTCCTACCTGACTACAACTTGGACGTCTTCAAGTCCAACATAAACAAACTCCTGACAAACCGCTCCCTTTAGTAAGACACTCTATCAAACCCCCCAATACTAATGATTACTACAATACTATCCTTTTGATTACTGTACACGCAATAACCCTTATCCCTGAGTGGCCTTCGGGCCTTGATAAATAGTGACCCCCATATAATATATATATATATATATGTGTGTGTGTGTGTGTGTGTGTGTGTGTGTGTGTGTGTGTGTGTGTGTGTGTGTGTGTGTATAATTTTTCAGAATAAACTTGTATATACACTGCCTGGTGTTACCTACCAAATAATAATGATCTTACTAAAATTGTGATTGCTTTTTTTTAACCAACTTTCATTATAATTTAATATTTAACCTTTTAATTTTGCGGACAAAAACAAAACACACATCCAAAACTGACCTTTTTAATGGAAAAAATTTGCGTGATAAATTTTGAACAGATTTTTCTGTTAATGCCCATCTTGTTTTGGCTTGCAGATGACACACATATTTGGAACTGAGATTGTTGTGGTTATAAATACACTTCATTTCATGAAGAATTATACGATTCCAAATAATCTCCAAAAGCACTGAACGTTGGTTCACATCCTTAAAAATAATCAAAGAGAAAATTTATTTTGATTTAAAAATTTTTAAAAACAATTAAAAATATTTTATAAAGAAAAAACATGGTTCATTGTCAAACATTGCAAAATAATTTTATGCCAGAAGAAACTTTTTTTTGTTTTGGAAAATCTATTGCTGCGTTAATTTAGTTAAACTGATAATTTGGTGAGAATACAAGACATCTCCAACAAAATTACACCTGCGACAGGAAGTCTTGTAGCCGGGCGAATGTGATAGATTATAATGATGTGATCTGTTCGCATAAGAAAAATAATTAACATAAGGACATTTAAACATTAAAAAAGGATTTTTTTTTTTTTAATTGGAATTCGTTGAGATGAGTATTATTTATTAATTTTATTTATTGCGGCTAACTATTCCTCTGACCTTCGTCAGGTGGTAACCGCGACGGATAGGAACTCTGAATCTCCTGACTGCATCCCCTGCAATTACTGCCTTCCTTTTTGACCAATTAAACCTCTGGCCGGCTTCGGGTAGGATTGAAACCGATATCTTCAAACAATCATCACTTGGAACCGTAGAAATTCAACGTCTCTATCAACTGTATCATCACTCAGTGTGGACTGTGCAACCGATTCTCCTGTCTCAGACGTATTCTTCATCACGAACTTGTCCCGGTCTACCGGGTCATTAATAGAGAATGTTTGAGCTCGCAGGAGTTGCTTTGCTCTTATTGGGAGTCCTGCCAGAAATTTGCATGCCAAGGCCCATACATACAGCCCACCGTAAAACACTGTGAGCTTCGGCCATAGGTCAAGGTCACGTATGAATAAAGGTCGCAGTCAAAAACAAAGGTCAAGGTCAAAGGTCAAGCCGGAAACTGTCAAAAAGCGTCTGATTTTGACCAAAAAGTCAAGAACTGAATGCTGACAAACATTAATGGCTTCCCCCCGCCTCCCCTCTCACGGCCATAGGTCAAGGTCACGTATGCATACATGTCAACATTTTCGCCTGGAAGAAAGGTTCTCGTTTCAAATTGCTCAAAGCGTGGTCGATAGCAAATACTTTGTATAGTGCTACCTTGATCCTCTCATAATTCTGCTTTTCCTCAGGACTAAGCTGTTGATATACCACAAAAGCGCCACCTTTTCCATATATAGATTATACCTTTGTTTACAGAGTTGAACGGTTAACTATAACAGTCATGTTTGATAAGTAACTTATAACATGACAACAATGAGTCATAAGTTTTTTTTAGTACAATTTCACCATTTGTTTTTTGTAATTTTAAAATGTTTTGTAACTCTCATTGTCAACATAAAATCAACAGCCTTGGCAGAAATGAGGTATGAAGATAAAAGTTACCCTTCCCCACTCAAAAGAGAACTCTGTTTGATAGACAGAAAATATTATACACCAAAATCATCTAAATTTACAAATTAGTTTGTTTTTTTTAAATAAAAAAAAAATCAAATTTTATGGCTATTGTGATGCGATCTTGTAAACAGTTGCAGAGACTCTAAATTGTACATCTTCGTACAAATTCTCATTAGGTTTAACAATGATCTTTTGAGAAAACTAAAACTACGTCATCACTTCAAGTGATTTTTGATGTACAATATTTTAATATGTCACAGATATATACATCCTACCGATTTATTTCAAGACCTCCTAAAGATTCCCTTGAATTTGGCCATCCTAAAAAGAAAAGGTGGAAATGTAAATACCTCCTCCTCCACCTCCTCATCCTCCTCCTCCTCCTCCTCGTCTTCGCTCACGTCATTTTGTTGTTTCTTGATATCTTCCGGCCTTCTAAGTTCAGAGGTGATGATCCTGTATGTGGTTATAATAACATCATACGACGACAGCCTAGAAAAATATGAAAAACGTTTGCGATTATTAAATTTTATTAAATAAAAAAGAAACTGGCAGTTTGGGGGAATGTTTATTCTAATCATCAGTTCAATTATGTCTTTATGTTCTACCTGAAATCAAATTGAGTGAAAAGATGTTTGTTGGATTTCCAATCTGCTCAACAAATCAACTGGCCCTGAACGCATTCCAATAATAGTGTTGAAAAAGCTTCAACCAGAACTTGCCTTCATACGTAGAAAACTGTTTAAGCGTTGCCTTAAGGAGAAGTGCTTCCCAACACCCTGGAAAACCTCATCAGTATGCCCTGTATTTAAGAATTCAGGTGATAAGTCATCTCCCTCTCGGTACAGACCAATATGTCTCCTGTGTGTCATGAGTAAGTTGTTGGAATCCATATTAAATAAAGAAGTAGTCAACCACCTCAGCAGAAATAACCTTCTTAGTGACACGCAATATGGTTTTCGTTCTGCAAGATCTACCGCAAATGTGCCAACGGTTATATCTCATAGGATTAGTGAATCTCTTGACAAAGGCTTCCTTTCTAGGGCAATTGCTATTGACATATAAAAGGCCTTCGATAAGGTATGGCATAAAGGCCTACTTCGCAAGATTTCCAGCTATGGTATAACTGGAAATCTTTTCTCAATTATTAAATCATTTCTCTCTGAAAGGCTCATAAGAGTAGTGGTAGATGGGCAGAAATTAGAGTCTCACAGTATTAAAGCTGGAGTCTCCTAGGGGTCCATACTGGGACCAACTCTTTTCTTGATCAACATCAAGGATCTCCCAAAACACATACTTAAATCATTCGTTGAAATCTATGCTGATGACACGACCATCTATGGCAACACATCAAAGGCCGTAAATGACAAAGTTCTCTCTGATTCTCTCTCCTCTGATCTTTAGCGCATGGTACAGTGGGGAAAGAGGTGGCTAGTCACTTTTAATGCATCTAAAATCAAGCTCATATCTTTACATCATCAACGCTCTGATCCCCATCTGGCATCAATTGAAATGGATGGCTCTCGTCTTGGGGAGGCTTCATGTCTTGACAAGCTTCTGGGTTTGACCTTTACTCCTGATCTGAAATGGAATACGGACATAAAGTCAGTTGCCAAGGTCGCTGGAAAAATGGTGGGATCATTCTACCGCTCCAGAAGATATCTCACTACTAATTCAATTCTCGATTTATATAAAACCCAAGTACGTTCAACGATGGAGTACTGCTTCCACATCTGGGCAGGAGCTGCTAAAAACAGCCTATCCTGCCTTGACAGAGTACAAAATAGACTTCGTGGTTTAGTGGGGGGTGCCCTTTTCTCTTCCCTGCAACCTCTCTCCCACAGAAGAGACGTTGTGAGCCTGTCTTTTTATTATTACTTCCATGGCTAGTGCTCGTCTGAGCTCCAATCTCTGGTCCCCCTCGCCAATCTTTCACGATAAACACCCGTCTAGCTGAAACCACTGTCAATAATTTTCCCCACTTTTTATCTATGCCTAAATCAAAATGTAGATTCCATGAACAAAGCTTCTTTCTTAGAAGTGCACGCCTGTGAAACTCACTTCCGTTTTCCTGTTTCCCGCCTGACTACAACTTGGATGTTTTCAAGTCCAACATAAACAAATTCCTGATGAGCCGCCCCCTTAAGTAAGACCATTTATCCAATCTCCAATACTAACGATCACTACGATGCTATCCCATTGATTACTGTACACGCATTAACCCTTGTTCCTGAGTGGCATCCGGGCCTTGATGTGGTGACTGCCATGTAAAAAAAACAGCACATCAAATAATAACCCTCAGTTTTAATATATTATTAAATTTATTTATCTCCTTCCCATAACAGGAAAATGAGATTTGAAAAGCCAATGTCCTACAGAAATAGAAGCCTGGCCAAGAAAAGAGAGTTTCGTTGGCATTCCCCGGTAGGGGTGCACCAAGAAATTAGCAATAATCTAACACCTCAAAGGGTGAGAAAATAAAGCTCGAAAGGGTGGCCTCCATAGAAATGCACAAAACCATACCTCTACCAGAAAACAAGCAACTTCAATAATGCTCTAGTCTTTTCTGGAACGATTCCGGTATAAAATAGCTAGATGGATATATATTTTAAAACTCCCAATGAAAGAAACATCACTTTCAACAGTACATTGTAAGACTTCATTTAGACAGTGTAAGACTCACCTGGTGATATTCCCAGCCCCATAGTCTATATAAATCATTTGTTTAGTTATATTACCTGTATAAACATTAGAAAAAAGACAGAATAAAGCAAATGTTTTTCAGAGATAATATTTGTTTGGAATGTTTAGCTTTGGCGTTTTGAATTTCTTAATTTCTAATTTATCCTAGTTATTTATGTGTAACAGCCATACTTCATGTGTTTATTCCTGTCAAGAACTATTCCATTTTTTAATGTGGATAAAAATTGAACGTTTGCATAGAAATGAAACCAACGTTTTAAAAGTATTTTGTAAAAAAAATCTAAAAGAACAAAATAAAAATAAACTAACGATACTCACTTGTTAGCATCTTTCACTCGCTTTTGTCCATGGTAGGTATAACTACGAAGCATCTTTTCTTTACAAACGTCTTTAATTAAATTCTTCCACCGATCGATAAATGCTTTAGACGTGATGATGAGAGTGGGTGAAGATGTGATCTCATGTTTGGCTGCAAAGATTGAAAACGATTACATCATTTTTTAAAAATTTATTGCATTTACTAGTTGGCAAGTCATGTCCAAATCCTAAGAGCGACGGAAGCCTTCTATCATGTCTAAGCTCCTGCTGGACCAGACATTATAGAGGCGATTATTGAGGCTGCAGGCGGCTACATTGAATAAATGTCAGTTCTACTACATAAGCAATTTACCTAAATTGATTTTTTATTCAACAAAAGAAAAGATCGGCTAGGCACGTATGCACACAATGTTACAAGTTTTAAATTTAGAGGTCAAGTTTTGAAGTGGATATGTGTAACCCATGTGATTTCTGGACAGAAGCCCCTCCCCCTTCTCTCTTAGCTGGCGAAATTTCAACAAAAATGCGTCGGACTACTGATGCAATGTGATGGCATGTCCCTTCAACGTCTATTGTTGAAATGAAAGAAACCTTTTATAAACTAAACAAGTAAGTGTTATGAATTACAGAAATGAAAACTGGCCAGTGTTGTATAAAGAGAAATGACGTGCGAATGGTATGATGGATGTGTAAGGCTTAGATGTGATGACCTCAGAGGAAGATTGTAACTATGGGACAATATAAGCGAAGCGTAAAAAAACTTTGTCATATTGAAATAATGGATCTTAGATATAGTTCAGGTAGGAAAATGAGGTCAAGGAAAACATAGGAAGAAATGAACCAGAATGGATTTAAAATAAATAAAGACTTAGCCTACTTTTCTCACATATATAAAATAGTGCACGTTTTGTGCTGCTGTTGTCTAATTAAAATAAGACCTACTATTGGGGCTAATGCCATATCATGTAGTCTATGCATTAGTGATGGGGCGACTCCAATATTTTTTCGATAGAATTACCGATTCCATACTTAACCCCCGATTCCGATACAATTACCGATTCCGATTCTTCGTATATCTCTAAATATTTAACTATAAAAGTGGTATTTCGTCCACAATTACTGTAAAACACATCCTAAACGTGCCTATATTTTCTCAAACGTACACACACAATTGTGAAGGGATGATCTAGAGATTTTAGTCTTACTGGAAGTTTAAATCAATAAAAATTTATTTTATTATTACTATATACAATGTAAGATGTTTCTTAACCAACATTTATTTTATTATTACTACATACAATGTAAGATGTTTCTTAACCAAAATTTATGTTATTATTACTACATACAATGTAAGATGTTTCTTAACTAAAATTTATTTTATTATTACTACATACAATGTAAGATGTTTCTTAACCAAAATTTATTTTATTATTATTACATACAATGTAAGATGTTTCTTAACCAAAATTTGTTTTATTATTACTACATACAATGTAAGATGTTTCTTAACTAAAATTTATTTTATTATTACTACATACAATGTAAGATGTTTCTTAACCAAAATTTATTTTATTATTACTACATACAATGTAAGATGTTTCTTAACCAAAATTTATTTTATTATTACTACATACAATGTCAGATGTTCCTTAACTAAAATTTATTTTATTATTACTACATACAATGTAAGATGTTTCTTAACCAAAATTTATTTTATTATTACTACATACAATGTAAGATGTTTCTTAACCAAAATTTATTTTATTATTATTACATACAATGTAAGATGTTTCTTAACCAAAATTTATTTTATTATTACTACATACAATGTAAGATGTTTCTTAACCAAAATTTATTTTATTATTACTACATACAATGTGAGATGTTTCTTAACCAAAATTTATTTTATTATTACTACATACAATGTAAGATGTTTCTTAACCAAAATTTATTTTATTATTACTACATACAATGTAAGATGTTTCTTAACCAAAATTTATTTTATTATTACTACATACAATGTCAGATGTTCCTTAACTAAAATTTATTTTATTATTACTACATACAATGTAAGATGTTTCTTAACCAAAATTTGTTTTATTATTACTACATACAATGTAAGATGTTTCTTAACCAAAATTTATTTTATTATTACTACATAAAATGTAAGATGTTTCTTAACCAAAATTTATTTTATTATTACTACATACAATGTGAGATGTTTCTTAACCAAAATTAATTTTATTATTACTACATACAATGTAAGATGTTTCTTAACCAAAATTTATTTTATTATTACTACATACAATGTAAGATGTTTCTTAACCAAAATTTATTTTATTATTACTACATACAATGTAAGATGTTTCTTAACCAAAATTTATTTTATTATTACTACATACAATGTAAGATGTTTCTTAACCAAAATTTATTTTATTATTACTACATACAATGTAAGATGTTTCTTAACCAAAATTTATTTTATTATTACTACATACAATGTGAGATGTTTCTTAACCAAAATTTATTTTATTATTACTACATACAATGTAAGATGTTTCTTAACCAAAATTTATTTTATTATTACTACATACAATGTAAGATGTTTCTTAACCAAAATTTATTTTATTATTACTACATACAATGTAAGATGTTTCTTAACCAAAATTTGTTTTATTATTACTACATACAATGTCAGATGTTCCTTAACTAAAATTTATTTTATTATTACTACATACAATGTAAGATGTTTCTTAACCAAAATTTATTTTATTATTACTACATACAATGTAAGATGTTTCTTAACCAAAATTTATTTTATTATTACTACATACAATGTAAGATGTTCGTTAACCAAAATTTATTTTATTATTACTACATACAATGTAAGATGTTTCTTAACCAAAATTTATTTTATTATTACTACATACAATGTAAGATGTTTCTGAACCAAAATTTGTTTTATTATTACTACATACAATGTAAGATGTTTCTTAACCAAAATTTATTTTATTATTACTACATACAATGTGAGATGTTTCTTAACCAAAATTTATTTTATTATTACTACATACAATGTAAGATGTTTCTTAACCAAAATTTATTTTATTATTACTACATACAATGTAAGATGTTTCTTAACCAAAATTTATTTTATTATTACTACATACAATGTAAGATGTTTCTTAACCAAAATTTATTTTATTATTACTACATACAATGTAAGATGTTTCTTAACCAAAATTTATTTTATTATTACTACATACAATGAAAGATGTTTCTTAACCAAAATTTATTTTATTATTACTACATACAATGTCAGATGTTCCTTAACTAAAATTTATTTTATTATTACTACATACAATGTAAGATGTTTCTTAACCAAAATTTGTTTTATTATTACTACATACAATGTGAGATGTTTCTTAACCAAAATTAATTTTATTATTACTACATACAATGTAAGATGTTTCTTAACCAAAATTAAATAAAAAAACATAACTTAAGGGATCTGTTTTGGCATCGGGAAATAGGCTATTTTTTTTTTTATTCCGATACCGATTCTAATACCCAAGAAAGCTCCGATTTCTCTGATTCCCGATTCCGATTAATCGTCCCAAACCTTCTATGCAGATTATGGATCCAACCAAACTGCAGTGTCTAGTTTGAAAAACTGGCAATAAACGACAATTACAACTGTACGAATACGAATATCCAGTGATCATGAAAAATATTAAGATTCAGCAAAATTCAAGGGAATTCTACTAAAATAGACATATTTTTAAAGCTTAATACTACAATTTGTTCGACAATTAATATACGTTGACATATATATTTGAAGAATTTAAAGCAAATTAAATATTTTCAAAACCCAATACTACAATTTGTTCGAAAATTAATATACGTTGATATGGATAGTTTGAAGAATTTTAAGACAATTAAATATTTTTAAAACGCAATACTACAAATTGTTCGAAAATACGTTGACTTATATAGTTTGAAGAATTTTAAGCAAATTAAATATGTTTTTAAATCCAATACTACAATTTGTTCGACAATTAATATACGTTTACATATATACTTTGAAGAATTTTAAGCAAATTAAATATTTAAAAAAAACAATACTAAAATTTGTTCGAAAATTAATATACGTTGATATGGATAGTTTGAATAATTTTAAGCGAATTAAATATTCTTTAAACTCCAATACTACAATTTGTTCGAAAATTAATATACGTTGATGTATATAGTTTGAAGAATTTTAAGCAAATTAAATATTTTTTAAATCCAATACTACAATTTGTTCGAAAATTAATATACGTTGACATATATATATTGAAGAATTTTAAGCAAATTAAATATTTTTTAAATCCAATACTACAATTGGTTCGAAAATTAATATACGTTGACTTATATAGTTTGAAGAATTTTAAACAAATAAAATATTTTTTTAAATCCAATACTACAATTTGTTCGAAAATAATATATAGGTTGACGTATAAGGTTTGAAGAATTTTAAGAAAATTAAATATTTTTGAAATCCAATCCTACAATTTGTTCGAAAATTAATATATGTTGACATGTATAGCTTGTAGAATTTTTGCGAGTTGAATATTTTTTAAACCCAATGATACAATTTGTTCGAAAATTAATATATGTTCAACTGGATAGTTTGAAGAAATTTAAAGCCAATTACGTATTTTTGAAACACAATACTACAATTTCATCGAAAATTAATATACGTTGACATGGATAGTTTTAAGAATTTTAAGCAAATTAAATATTTTTGACATCCTATACTACAATTTAATCAAAGTAAGTATTTTTTAAATCCTATACTATAATTCGTTCGACAATTAATACGCGTTGACATATATAGTTTGAAGAATTTTAAGAAAATTAAAGATTTTTTAAATCCAATCCTACAATTTGTTCGAAAATTAATATACGTTGACATATATCATTTGAAGAATTTTAAGCAAATACAATATTTTGGAAACCACAGTGCTATAATTTGTTCGAAAATGAATATACGGTGACATATATAGTTTGAAGAATTTTAACAAAATAAAGTATTTTTAAAACCCAACACTACAATCTGTTCGAAAATTAATATACGTTGACATGGATAGTTTGAAGAATTTAAAGCAAATAAAATATTTTTAAAACCCAATACTACAATTTGTTCGAAAATAAATATACGTTGACATATATAGTTTCAAGGATTTTTAGAAAATTAAATATTTTTAAAACCCAATACTACAATTTTTTCGAAAATTAATATATGTAGACATGTATAGTTTAAAGAATTTTTAGCAAATTAAATATTTTTAGATCGAATGGTACAATTTGTTCGAAAATTAATATAAGTTACCATGGATAGTTTGAAGAAATTTAAAGCAAATGCCATATTTTTGAAATCCAATACTACAATTTGTTCAAAGATTAATATACGCTTACATATATAGTTTGAAGAATTTAAAGAAAATTAAATATTTTTGGAACCCAGTGCTACAATTTGTTCGAAGATTAATGTACGTTGACCTATATAGTTTAAAGAATTTTAAGCAAAGTAAATATTTTTAAAACCCAATACTACAATTTGTTCGAAAATTAATATACTTTGATATGGATAGTTTGTAAGAATTGTAAGCAAATGAAATATTCTTAAAATCCAATAATACAATTTGTTCGAAAATTAATATACGTTGATATATATAGTTTGAAGAATTTTAAACAAATTTAACATTTGTGAAATCCACTACTACAATTTGTTCGAAAATTAATATACGGTGACATATATAGTTTGAAGAATTTTAAGCAAATTAAATATATTTGAAATCTAATTCTACAATTTGTTCGAAAATTAATATACGTTGACATAAATAGTTTGAAGAATTTTAAGCAAATTAAATATTTCGGAAACCCAATATTACAATTTGTTCGAAAATTAATATACGATTACATAATATAGCTTGAAGAATTTAAAGCAAAGTAAATATTTTTAAACTCCAATACTGCAATTTGTTCAAAAATTAATATGCGTTGACATATGGATAGTTTGAATAATTTTAAGCAAATTAGATATTTTTAAATCCAATACTACAATTTTATTGAAAATTAATATACGTAGACATATATAGTTCGAAGCATTTTAGCAAATATAATAGTTTTAAAACTCAACACTACAATTTATTCGAAAATAATTATACGTTGACATATATAGTTTGGAGAATTTTAAGCAAATTAAATATTTTTAAAAATCCAATACTACAATTTGTTCGACAATTAATATACTTTGACATATATAGTTTTAAGAATTTTAAGCAATTTGTTCGCAGTTTAATATCTGTTCACTTGGATAATTTGAAGAATTTTAAGCAAATTAAATATTTTTTAAACCCAATACCACAATTTGTTCGTAAATTAATATACGTTTATATGGATAGTTTGAAGAATTGTAAGCAAATCAAATATTCTTAAAATCCAATAGAACAATTTGTTCGAAAATTAATACACGTTGATATTGATAGTTTGAAGAATTTTAAGCAAATTAAATATTTTGGAAACCCAATAATACAATTTGTTCAAAATTTAATATACTTTGGCATATATAGCGTGAAGAATTTAAAGCAAATTAAATATTTTTAAAACCCAATACTACAATTTATTCGAAAAGTAATATGAGTTGACATGGATAGTTTGAAGAATTTTAAGCAAATTAAATATTTTTAACACCCAATACTACAATTTGATCGAAAATTAATATACGTTTACATATATAGTTTGAAGAATTGAAGCAAAAAAAAATATTTTTAAAACGCAATACTATAATTTGTTCGAAAGTAAATATACGTTGACTTATATAGTTTGAAGAATTTTAAGCAAATATAATATTTTTAAAATCAAATTCTACAATTTGGTCAAAAATTAATATACGTTGACATAGATAGTTAGAAGAATTTAAGCAAATTAGATAGTTTTTTAAATCCAATACTACAATTTGTTCGAAAATAATATATACGTTGACATATATAGTTTGAAGAATTTTAAGCAAATTAAATATTTTGATATTTTTGTTAAAAATTAATAAAGGTTGACATATATAGTTTGAAGAATTTCAAGCAAATTACATATGTTTGAAACCCACTGCTACAATTTGTTCGAAAATTAATATACGTTGACATTGATAGTTCGAAGAATTTTGCGCAAATTAAATAGTTTTTAAACCCAATACTACAATTTGTGTTAAAATTAACATACGTAGACATATATAGTTTGTGGAAATTTAAGCACATTAAATATTTTTGTTTTGAAACTCAATACTACAATTTTTTCGAAAATTAATATACGTTGACATATATATATTGAAGAATTTTAAGCAAAGTAAATATTTTTGAAACCCAATGCAACAATTTGTTCGAAAATTAAAATATGTTGACATGGAAAGTTTGAAAATTTTAAGCAAATTAAATATTTTTAAAACCCAATACTACAATTTGATCGAAAATTAATATACGTTGACATATATAGTTTAAAGAATTTTAAGCAAATTAAATATTTTTAAAATCATATATTACAATGTGTTCGAAAATTAACATACGTTGACATGGATAGTTTGCAGAATTTTAAGCAAATTAAATATATTTGAAACCCAATGCTACAATTTGTTCGAAATTTTTATCCGTTGACTTGGATGGTTTGAAGAATTTAAACAAATTAAATATTTTTAAAACCCAATACTACAATTTGTTCGAAAATTAATTTACGTTGATATTGTTTGAAGAATTTTAAGCAAATTAAATATTCTTAAAGAATTTAGGAAAACTCGTCCCGGGAAAACTCGTCCCGGGAAAACTCGTCCCGGGAAAACTCGTCCCGGGAAAACTCGTCTCGGGAAAACTCGTCCCCTTTCGCTAGGTAGGAAAACTGGTCCCTTATTGAATAAATATCGATTGAAAACACATTTTATGATCGTTCTTGAAGGAGATATTGTTTTTTAAAATAGACTATAGCCCCCATAATATTTTAAAAAAAATATTTTTACTTGTTTAATGTTTTGTTTTGTTTTTTAATAAAATCGATTTTCTAAGTGTTCGTTTTCTACCTAACTGGTTAAGTTCTTAGTGGTTTCACGTATTTTAAAGCGTTTATTATGTTCATAAACGAGACCGCTTTTTTATATTAATATAAAAAGAATTTATGGGTTTGTATTACTGTACACATAGATTCGAAAAAGTTGTCAAAAAACAAATATATAACAAATAAATGTTATCAAAGGCAAGATAAATTACTTTTCTACCAAACTGGATATAATTTTCGTGTTTTTATTCAATTTAACATGTTTATTCAGCTCGAAAAGCATACAGTGTTTACCGTTGTATTGGAAAATTTAAAATGGCGGCCGACTCTCTCTTTAACACGGTAAGTTCGGAAAAAGGTGTTTTAAATAATAAACTAGACATAATACTGTTAGAAATTTGCTCAATATATGTTAACGTGACATAACTTGACATATATTCGGTGTTTTTTTTAATAGTATTTTGTCTAATTTATTATTTATAACACCTTTTCCCGAACTTACCGTATTAAAGAGAGAGTCGGCCGCCATTTTGAATTTTCCAATACATCAATAAACACTGTATGCTTTTTGATCTAAATAAACATGTTAAATTGAATAAAAAACACGAAAATTATATCCAGTTTGGTAGAAAAGTAATTTATCTTGCCTTTGATAACATTTATTTGTTATATACTTGTTTTTTGGGAGAATGAAAAAATGAATGAAAATTATACGAATGAAAAAATAAAGAAATAAAAAAATAACGGTAAAAAAAAAGGATGAAATAAATTATGAAAAAAAAAAAAGAAAGTCATATGAATGAAAAAAGAAAGAAACCAAAAAGAAGAAAAGATCCGTAAAAACAGAGAAAACAAGAAAAAATATGACAATGAAAAAAATAAAAATGAAAAATAAAAACAAGAACGACAGAATAAAAATCATATGAATGAAAAAATAAACAAGATGATTGCAAAACCAGTAAAAATAGGGAACAAATTATGAGAAGTATGAGAATAAATGCCTTTTATTTCTTTCCTTTGTTTCTTTTCGAGACAGCGCCGGGTCTGTGTTAATATGTAACTATCATGTTACACTAATAGTTTCTTCTCTTGAACTGCTAAACTTGGAAATTCCATCCCTGTTCCCTGCTTTCTTTACTGTACTGACATGCAGAAGTTCAAGTATAATGTGAACAAACATCTTGCTGCTCAATTTATCTATGTAGATAAATTGAGCAGCAAGATGTTTGTTCACATTATACTTCTATAGATTTGATCCCAAATAGTAACCCCTTACGTCCAAGTGGCACTGTGTCTTATTTGGAGTGCATTACAGTTGGAAAAAAAAAAAAAAGAATGGTCGCTATGCAAAATGGCAGTTTTCAGTTTCAGCAAGCAAAAATGAAAGCCAGCCGTTCAAAGTAAAAATAAAGCATTAATAAAAACTGAAATTCAAACTGGAAGCAAAATGACAAGGAATGCTGCACTTTAACAAAGTAAGAAAAAGTTATAAATACCAGTTGAATTACCCACCTCGGCTAGGTAACAGTTCAACTATAATAATTTGGTTGCTATGAGAGTAGTAAGGCAATGGCTAAATTCTAGAAAATTACCTTCCTTCTGCAGGAAAATAGAAACCAAGAATGCACATTTATTACTAGAAATGGTACATAATGAAGACTTTTGTTTGAAAAGTTTGAATGACCGTTTACCTGTTTCCCACCTGACTACAACTTGGACGTCTCCAAGTCCAACATAAACAAACTCCTGACAAACCGCCCCCTTAAGTAAGACACTCTATCAAAACCCCCAATACAAATGATTACTACAATACTATCTCATTGATTACTGTACACGCCATAACCCTTATCCCTGAGTGGCCTTCAGGCCTTGATAAGTGGTGACCCCCATGTAAAAAAAAAAAAAAGGGTCAAAGGTGATCCCAGAATGGAAATCACTGGAATCATGTGACTTCTGAACAGAGATTTTCTGTCCTTTGACTGATGGGATTTCAGGCAGAACATTACTATATTTCAAGGAGAGACCAGTCTACAACTGTGGGCCAGGTGGCTATAGAATGCCCCTTTCCTACTAACATGAAAAACTCCACTGGTGAGTCTCAGTTCAGAAGTGTTCTGGCTGCAGTCCCAAACACTCTGAAACCAGGAATGGGGTGATCAAAAGTTTCTATGACTGGATGGGCTACAAAACTGACCCAACAATCTGCGAATGTGAAGAGTAAGATCATATGATGTAACACTGTCTTGTCTGACGCCTATTGCCCAACAGATACAACAGATTAAAAGGTTTTGTAGAATACAACATTTCATGTTTTTAAAGTGTACGGTCATATAACAGTTTCTCACTTCTTACAGTCCTTTGCATAATAACGGCTTCCAAGGACTGTGTAAATAGTAGGAAACTGTTGTATGACAACAGACTTTAGACACGCAAAGAAGAAAACTTCAGACAGAAAAGATATGTCCAGCATACATCGACAACTAGGTGTAACAGGACGAGCTATCCGTCTACCTGTTCTTTTCTCTCTTTCTCTCTCATGCAAACGAAAGTAACCTATCTCTTTAATGTAACTATGAGAAACCTGCCCATATTACTCACTATTTTGCCTAGAATATATATCTCATAATTTGTACATTTGTTTAAGAGTTTATCCTACACATACATATAATGGACACTCATACGTATGCACACGCCAGCCTGGTAAAAAAAATAATTATTTAATGTAAATCAAAATTTGATGTAGAGAAATTCTTATCTCTATAAAATAATTTGTATCTTGTTGATTTTAAAAGATTTTTCTTGGAACATTTACAGAATAATAATATGCACTAATTACTTCCCGTGTTACCTAGAATATATATTCCATAATTCATGATGATCGTATTATTTGGATTCTTCGAGCTACTGTTCTCATCTCGAGTGTCATTTTCACAACGTTTAGGTATATTTCCATTTTTGTATTATTTCAAGTCCATCCGGACACTAAAGAAATGAGAGCAGTAGTCTAAAGAACCCAATAAACTATTCCCCATCTCAAAAAATTCAGAAGTGTCATGATTATAGGTTCATTAGTTTAGGAATGAATCCTATACATAGAAGTACATATAAACACTAGTTTATACCTGCTCCTTCAGCGGTTTTAATATAGTACCAGATATATCAATGTCTATCTTTACCTAACTTCTGCTCTTTTATAGCTATTACGAAGGAAAATATCTGTGAAATTTTGTGTAAAAAAAAAATGCTACTTTATATTTGCATGTGAGATTTATTAACTATGATGAATGTATTGTTTTTATTGACAAAAAACAACAAAATATGCTAAGCAAAAATAATTTGCTTTAAAATACCCTTTACGTTACATTTAAACTTCTGCATATCAGTACAGTCAGGGAAGTAGGTAGCAGGAAGGGAATTCCAAAGTCTAGCTGTTCGAGGGAAGAAACTATTATATGTGTACTTTTTTGCAGATTCTAAAAAAAAAAAAATGTTTGGTCAGTTAGTTTATAATATGTATGTATGTATGTATGTATGTATGTATGTATGTATGTATGTATGTATTCATTAATTTTTTTTTCTCACGTTCACTCCACACAAGGCATATCACCATTTGGATGTAAGGGGCTACTATTGAAGATGAACAAGATGTTGGTTTACGTTACATTTAAACTTCTGCATATCAGTACATTTAGGGAAGCATGTAGCAGGAAGGGAATTCCAAAGTCTAGCTGTTCGAGGGAAGAAACTATAAGAGTAGAAAGTTTTCTGGCATTTAAGGAACTCAACAGCGAAGGGCTGTTATATATATATATTTTTAATTATTTTTTAATATTATTTTATATCATGCTATGTAAATTTTTTTTACATAATTATAAAAGTAAAAACATGAATCCAGTTAACAAAAATCCTTTAGGTATAGACGAGTTCTAAACTGGGATATTACTGCTTAATGTGTACTCTGCCCATTCTTTTCTTGTCAACCAGTGACGTTTTTATTTCTTGTACAAGTAGACAAACTCCAAATCACCATCATTTTTTAAAATAGTTTATGGATAGATAAACACACACATAATTTTATATGGGGAGGGATAATTTTTTTTTTTTTTTATGGAAGAGAAAAAGTATCAATTTTATTTATTTCTCAACCTGATTCTTATATGTTTGGTATTCTGTTATGGAAATATTTTGGGTGCTTTCATAAAAAAAACGATCATTTTAGTAATGCAGAGACTGCCCTGATGAGCCGTTTGTCATAGAAGATACTGTCAAATCTGCTGTAAAAAAGGTAAGCTTCCTCTATCAGGCTAGAAAAACTCACATAGCTGCCAGTATCCTATGTCTCTACAAGGCCATGCATAGATTGTTGCCAAATTTGATGCACCAACTACTAATCACTTCCTCTTAGACAAGGTCGAAAAAAGAGTCTCTAATCAAATAAATCCCACGCTGTCTAACAAGCTTCAGCCTCTGCCCCATCGCTACAATTTTATATTTCTGTGCTTGTTTTATGTCTAGCTGGAAACACTATCAATAATTTTCCCCACTCTTTATCTAGGCCTAAACCTAAACATAGATTCCATGAAAAAAGTTTCTTTCTTAGAACTGCATGCCTGTGGAACTCTCTCCCGTTTCCCTGCTTTCCAACTGACTACAATATGGTCGTCTTCAAGTCCAATGTAAACAAGTTCTTGATGAGCCGTTCCCTTTAAGTAATCCAATTTACCAAATTTCTACTACTAATGATTACTACGACATTTTCCCATTGACTAGTGTACACTAATTAGTTCATATCCTCGAATGGCCTCTGGACCTTGATAAGTGCTGACTCCTTTGTAAAAAAAAAAAAAAAACTTCAATGGAATGTACTCTAACAAACTTGTTGCACCTGTGCCTTCTCCCTCAATGTAAATAACGCAGACCAACAATCAACAAAATTCCACCTCTTTACTTAAGAGCTTCCCAGATGCTGAAAAGCTTCTCTCCTTAAACTGCTTGCCTTTAGAATTCCCTCCCAGCTTCCCAGACTGTACCAACAATTAAAAAATTTAAATGTAATATGAACAGGCATCTGAGTGCACAACTCCCCATTTAAGACGCTCCTATAAATCTGACCCCGAATTCCCAGTAGGCCCTTATGTTCTCAGTGATAATGTGCCTTGTTTGGGGATGCATATAAGTCAAAAACAAACAAACAAAAAAAAAAAAATTTGGTCAGCTTCTGAAAAACCGATTGCCCATACTTGGACAAGATTGGTTTGGGATGTTCATTTTCTTTCCACCCGTCCCCTGCTTTATCCATACTAGAGATATATACACGTAGAAGTGCACATAGTATAATGGTTATTGGCACAGACGATGGAAGCGGAAAGCTGAAATTCTATCCAAGACTATTTGCTTTCACTTAGCACTAATTCTCTTGAACTGAATAAATGGTGCAACTTTAGGTTTCTGGAAATTTACCAAATGCAAGAGGAAAAAGACTAAAAAAAAAAAAATAAATGCAACGGCTGACAAACCATGACTATAACAAACCTTCCGATTCTTCTATTCCTATCTCTCGCCTTGTTAATCTGCACTCCAATCTGCTCCCTCTTTCTTTCCAGTCAGTAATCTACCTTTTCGACACCGTATCTGCTTTATTACGTATCTCTATTTCTCTTCTCTCTAATATATTTTTTTTTTCAACTAAAATAAAAATTTTCATCTTTAAATCTTTGATGCTTATTTCTAATTGGAACAAATACATTGAAGACATTTTCAAGACTGCTGCAAAGAAGGTGGGCTCTCTATACCATACTAGAAAATTGCTCACACATGTCAATATTCTGTATCTCTACAAAGCCACCATTCACTCATGCATGGAATAGTGTTGCCACATCTGGGCTGGTACATCTACCACTAATTTCTCCCTCTTAGATAGTGTCCCAGAAAAGAATCTCCAACCTAACATGTCCTGCACTATCAATCAAACGCCAATCTCTGTCCCATCGCAGAAATATTGCCTGTTTTACAAGTATTTTAATGGAATGTGCTTTGATGAACTCAGAGCACTTGTGCCTGCTTAATGTAAATACCCCCTGACTAACCTGACAAACAGCAAAATCCCACCCTTGCACTGTAGAGGTCCCTAGATACTGGAAAGCCTTCTACGCTAATAGTTTCTTCTCTTAAACTGCTAGACTTTGGAATTTCCTCGCTGTTTCCTGCTTTCCTGACTATACTGACATGCAGAAGTTTAAATGTAATGTGAACAGACATCTCGCTGCTCAACTCCCTACATAGTGTCCCTGTAGATATGGTCCCAAATAGTAGCCCCTTTACATCCTAGTGGCACTGTGTTTTGAAGTGAATAAAAATAAAAAAAAAAATCAACAAAGGAGATTCAATGGATTCTTTTTAAGTCTATAAAAGCTAAAAGTAAAAATTTATTTACTCCATCAAAATATTTAATTTATTACAGAATTTTTTTTTAAATTGATAATCAGTGTTGGAAGACAAGCAAGACTTAAAATTTTTTTTTTTTTAAATGGATAACTTTATTCAATTTTTTTGATTATGACTTACAACAATATGCTAAACAATTAATCTGTCCGAAATTTCTTGAATGTCACTAAGTATGACAAAAGTTACTTAAAAAAGAATGGAGATTACAATAACTGAAACATTGTGACAAAAGTAGCAGCAAACAAGCTAAAAATGATAGTCCAGAAGATGAAAATAACAGTGTTGAATATCAGGCCTGAGACATAACACCTGGCCAGAAGAAATAACATCCAGCTGATTAACTCAGTAACACCCAATTGATCGGAAGCATAACGTCCATCTGCTGATACAGAGACACATTATCATAAGAAGCAATGTCACGCATAATTAGTTGAGGAACATTAGAATTTCTCATGTGGACCCTTGTAAAGACCCGAGGGATCAAACATATCACAGAGAGAGTGGATCCAAAGAAGAAAAAATAAAAACAAATACCTGACACCCATGTTTACTAAAACAGCAAGAACCAATTGTCGTATTCGCCCCCCCCCTGCTTTTTGCAAATAGAATAACTGATTATTATTATTATTTATTATTATTTTTTTTTGAGAGACAATAAGAAGATTTTCATCCACCGTCATAAAAAAGGTGGTGGTAGTCATGGAAAATCTGGTAGCGTGTCTGGTACATGGCATGATTTTCATCGACAATCTTCATGTTCTTCCTCCCGTGAGTACTTGATTAAATGACCGAATTTAAGCATCGTTGAGCCTGGTCAACACTTAAATAGGTGACCATTTGAGAATACCAGGTGTTATATATGCTTTCTACTTATTTCACTATTTCCAGTTGTTCCGGACTTTTACTTGCCATTAGATTCAAGCAGTGCCGACTCTGGAGAGAAGAGGTTAGGGAATGATCAACCTTTGCTTCACAATTCAGCATGTGTCATCCATCATCTCTTCAGGATGATCAGATCGTCCTCGTCATTTTAACAGACAAGCATCTACATGATTTATCGCAGAAAACAATGCTAGTAAAACAGAACAATGCAATTCAACACACTGCAACTGATTTACATGCACTGCATCTGCAGAAATGCAATAAAAGTGAGTAGCAACATTGCGTATTATTGCATTACGAATTATTAATAATTAAAGAATATTTCAGAGAGCTTCCGTCAGTATTTTATAACGCGTGAAATCCAATTTATTGTTTAAGCTGTAAATGTTTATGAGATCTGTCGCTGAGAGCCGCCATCACAGATAAATAAGCAACATAAAATGGTTGCTTTGCTTTTTTTTTTTTTTTAACGGTATATCAGTCCTTTTATACTTTAAAATGTTTGTGATGACGATTGATAATTAGTATCGTTTGGACAACTGTTCTCATCTTGAACATTACTCTTTGATTTATGTGATCTCTGACCTTCTTTAGGTTTGTCTTGTCAAAATCGAGAATCTGTCCGGAATTTCCAATAGAATCCTTTATTTAATTTATGAGAGTAGCTTACTTTCATTTCATCAGTCATGATTAGGTAGAAGTCTTAAGTAATTCTTAATAGTATTATTAATATTCATCATACTGAAGATTAAACCTTCAAACGCCTGACGACTGTCACCTAAAACTGGTTATTAGTAGTTTTATCGATGCTTCTACACTATTGGGACGAAATTTTGGAAATTATAATTGTTGCAATTTTTAAAATTCAAAATGGGGGCATGGTACTTCACAGTTGGGAGATTCTATTTATAAACAATGCTGCTTGGAACGGACGAATCAAAGTAATTCACGTTCTGCTACCAGCTAATCAAAAACTAAAAATGCTTGATAAAAATTAAACCTTTTTTTTTTTTTTAGCAACCTTGCATATGCTTTGTTCGTGTCAACACGAGAAGAATCTTTTGCTCTTTTCAAAATTATAAAGTCAGGGATCTGTACCCACAACTCTCTACTGAGGACCAGTCATCTCCAGGACTTGTATAGAACAACTAACCATTGGAAACTGTTCTAAAACTAAACATGGCTTCCAACTCAAGAGTAATACTGAATTCCACATGAAAATAGTTGTATCTACGTATTCCTTGTATTTTTAAGATGACTATATCCAAAAATTACGAAAATCGATGAGGTAGAAAAGTATTTATTAAAAAAAAAATAAATAAATAAAATTTGATGAAAACGATCGTAAGAAACAGGAGAGTTCAAAAGGGAGGTAATTTTCCGTTTCGATTTAAACAAGATGGCAGCAATTTTTCACCTGCTACCACGATTAAAGTTTTTTTTTTTTTTAATATACAATTCAGTCATAATCAGGTAATTCTGATTGCATAATTTGGAAACTACCATTGTAACTTATTAGAATTGACAAAAAAAATCAGTTGAAACCATTATTTTTTATCTGAAAACTCCATTTATCGACTAGAAAATCTCGTCCCAGTAGTGTAGAAGCGCCGTTTTTTCTATTAAAATCTAGTATAAATATTAGGAGTCTTGAATCTATTTTTGTTTTAAATGTGTGCTGTTACTACTATAGATATATTTTTTAAATGTTCATTTTTGAAATATGGTTAATTTCAATGTATACCGTTTTCATTTAACGGGTTTAGATCGTTATGTTAAAAACACAATCACTGTTAATTTCGAGTTAAGCTCAATGTATCTATTTAATAGGTGCAGAGCATATATAGTGCAAAAAGTTTGTTGAAATTCAAAGACTTTCATTTTTTCTTTTTTATAACTTTTGCTTATTTCATCAGGGATTTCTTTATTACAGCCGTTTCGTCAATGAGATGGTAATTTTATGATTTTATGTGTCCATAAAAATATCCAGTCGTCACCAACTCGTCAGAAAAACAAAAATAAAAAATGCGAAATTATGGTTTAAAACAGAAACTTATTTTAGCATAACAACCAAGATGGCTGACATGTAGCAACGTGGCGATGGAATTTCTTTTCCCCAAACACCAGGTTTATCATGTAAAAAATCAAGTTTTTGTTGGTAACATCAAATGGAAACAACATCTGACGATTGGTATATATATATTAGTAACAGCACACATTTAAAGCAAGAATAGATTTAAGACTCCTAAAATATATATATATATATTAGTAACAGCACACATTTAAAGCAAGAATAGATTTAAGACTCCTAATATATATATATATATATATATATATATTAGTAACTGCACACATTTAAAACAAGAATAGATTTAAGACTCCTAAAATATATATATAATATAGTAATTTATAAAATATATATGGCGATTAAGCTACACTGAATATTCCACGTTTCATCCACTCTAGGACTCTTCAGGCTTATGCGCATAAGCCTGAAGAGTCCTAGAGTGGATGAAACGCGGAATATTCAGTGTAGCTTAATCGACATATATATATATATTTTATAAATTACTAACTAGCTCTACCTACGTATTGAGCACTTTTGAAGTAAATACTTAAAGTTTATGCATAAATCTATACTTTCGTATATTAATTTTACATGAGTAAATTAAGTAGTTATATATATATATATATATATATATATATATATATATATATATATATATATATATATTAGTGTTGAGATGATTAATCAGAATCAAAAAATTGGTCTTCTCGAGGTATCAGAATCAGAAAAATTTGTGCTTATTTTTAGATGCCAAAAACGATCCTTTTTTATTTGATTTTGCAAAAAAAAAAAAAATCTTCCACTGCTGGTAGTAATGATGAAATAATAAATATTTATTGATTTTAAACTATCAACAAATTTAAAATCTATAAATCATTCCCCACAAGTGTATTTTTACATGTTACTTTTAAACCGTGATCAGGAATAAATAACTGCTTTATAGTTAAAAATCTAGAGATTTAATACAGAATCGCTAATTGTATCGGAATCGGGAAAAATATTGGAATCATCTCATCACTAATGTATATTAAGGATGTTTTAATCTATTAGTAGATTATTAATGATAATTAATTAATAGTTTCCATATTGTGTTAAATTACATACTAGGTCTGCTTAGAAAACCAGTGTTTCCCAACATATCTGCTGCTTGTTTGAGACGTTTTACTCTCCACTGTTCTTCTCTCTATAACTCTTTTATGCTATAGAAGTCTCAGTAATGGCAGCAATTGCTTCTCATCTGTGGAACTCGTTATCACTGGATTGTTTTCCTTAGTGCTACAACGTCTTCAAATCCAATGTCAACAAATACTTATAAACCATCTCCATAAGTAAGTAAATTTCCATTTAATATTTAAAATCCTCTCGTAATATTCATCATAATTCAACTGACGATCGATACATCTCATTAACCCTTATACTTGAGTGGCTTTTAGCCGTGATAATTGATAACTCTTTATCAAAAAAAAAAAAAGAAAAGAAAAAGATTTTAGAGAGGTTCACATTACAATTATGCTTGCTTTTGTTGAGGACTTGATATGCCAAAAAAAGAAAAATTTTGAAATCACCCTGATCATTTTTAATCTAAATCAATTGAAAAAAAAAAAAAAATCGAACTTAATGTGAATCAGCTTAACAATTGTTCAGCAACTTTTTACATAATGTAAAACAAACAATACATCTTTGAAAGCAGTTACAGTCGATATTCAATACGAATCTCGCATCGAAAGAAAAAGCAAAGTATTTCCATTAAACTAATGCCAATCATATTGAAGCTCATAAAAAAGACTAAAAGTAACTCTTACCATCCCCATTGAAAATTATCTAAAACCAGAGCCTCAGTTCTATAAAGAATTACCAAAAATTGCTTAAAAAAACGATTTCATTAAATTAATTTTTATTGAATAACGCTGGTCCCTTTGATATAATGGTTGGAGTGTTTTCTCATACACAAGGAGATCGTAGTGTGTGTGCATGTGTGAGTGTCAGTCACTCTAAACGGGCTGAACTGGTGTAAGAAATTCTGCAGAAATAAGCAGGCTCCTCATTGGTCGGTTCGTCCGCCCATGATTTTGTTTGAACCTATCAGATTGTTTGTTCTTACTAACTGCTGAGGCTATTCTTGCTGTTAAATTTATTTTTTCAGCCTGGCAGTTTTCCCAGAGACAACAGGTCGGAATGGACGTACGAAAACTCACTCGAGGCTTGTCTCATTGAGACGCATTAATTCCCTAATGTGGAGTAAAATGTTATTATCATTTGCAAACAACAATGCCCTTATGTTGGGTGGAATATTATATTCATCGCACACTGTTGTGCTCTGAGAACTTTGATTTTCATTATTACTCATTATGTCTCCCAGAGACGAAATTGAGTTTGACCTGTCCTTTGTCCGCCATTCGGACGGTTATGCACAGTGAACTCCATGAGGACTACCGGATTAGCAGCATTCATCACTTAACTCATCGACTTGTTGCAGCTTTTCTTCGACAGCTGAGTATTGCCTATCAGGGCTGGTAACACCCAGAAAGGGTAATAGTTCATAGTTTATGTTCGCGTAATGCTGGAGCATTACGCGAACATAAACTATGAACTATTACCCTTTCTGGGTGTTACCAGCCCTGATAGGCAATACTCAGCTGTCGAAGAAAAGCTGCAACATTACGCGAACATAAACTATGAACTGTTACCCTTTCTGGGTGTTACCAGCCCTGATAGGCAATACTCAGCTGTCGAAGAAAAGCTGCAACATTACGCGAACATAAACTATGAACTATTACCCTTTCTGGGTGTTACCAGCCCTGATAGGCAAATAGCTAAAGATGACACTTCTTTTGCAATTTGGATCTTTTTACTTTAATAAAATTTACGTTGAAGTTTTGTTGTACTTTCTGATTGTTTTCTTTCATTCTGCCAAGGGCAAAACCGAGGTGAGAAAATATCTCACACTGTTTCATGAGAATGTTAAATTCACAAGCGGTCCCCCCATGAGCATGTATATCCTGGTCAGGGGAGATGACGGCATTAGGTTTTTACAGTTATTGCAAGGAGATGTCAATATCCTTCCACATACAGTGGCTGGTATTCCCAAATAGTCACCTATCTGGTACGGATCAGGATATACTTAAATGAGCCTCTCAGCACACTGAAATGGGTCACTCTATAGACCGTTTTTCAAATGGGTCGCTCTGTACTCTGTTTTTAAATGGGCCCTTTTGTATACTTAAACAGATTACCTTGTACACCATTTATCAAGTATACTACTCTACACACCATTTTTAAATGGGCTAATCTACATAAATTATTTTATAAATAGACTGCTTTGTGCACTTAAATGGGCCATGCTGTCTAACTTTTTTTTTTTTTTTTTTGTTTTTTTACATGGGCCACTCTGTAGATCAGGGTTTCCTAAACTTCAGGACACCATGAAGCCCCTGTGCAGGGGTAGAGGTTTTTCACGGAGCACTAGCAAGATAATTTCTAAAATAAATATGAAAAACATTACTTTCAAATTTTAACTTATACTTATTTATTACCTGTTCCTGTTCGTGATTTTGATGTATTTTCGTGCTTACAACCATTTTTTGTTTTTGATGAATCAAAAATTGTTGCATTTTTTATAAATTTATTTTTTCTTTTCTTTTTCTTTTTCATGGACCATCCTGAAACTCTTTATACCTGTAGCTATGGATCAGATATCTTTCCAGTAAAAAAAGATCAATAATCAAATGTCTGCAGCCATTTAATTTTTTCATATTAAGTATTTTAAGAAAGGGCTTCCGGAGCCCCCCCCCCCTGTTTCACTCACAGAGCCCCAGGACTCCTTGGAGCCCACTTTGGGAAACCTTTCTGTAGATCATTTTCAATTGGGCCTTTCTACACGCTTGAATGAACCACTCGGTACGGAGAAATAGGCCACTTCACACCATTTTTCTTAAACGGGCCAATACATAAAGAAGTGCAAACAACGAAGTTTATTGCTTCATTGCAGCAAGAAAAATAATTAAGTTTAAAAGTCTGGCCAAACTGCAGAAATATTGTATCGGTGGCTAATTGCAAGATGAAATTATGTTATCAAGAAATAATGCAATTTCGTCGGCAGAAGAATTTTCATAATGTAATCAAATTTCTATGTTGATGCTGCATTGCTATGTAATGTATCATCTTTTCTTTTTATTTATAATTGAGGGAAGGGGTGATTGGCTTAATGGATACCGGCACAGACTATAGAATCATATGTACAGAAAGGTTTAAATTCTGTTGGATCTTTGTTTCTTAATATGTAGAGCATATTGTCACAAAATTTGTAGATTCATAAAAAATAAATGGTCTGCTTATGTTGGTGAGATGCAAATGTCTTCTGAAAGGAACCGCAACCGTCATGATACATACGAGTGTGTGTTTGTGTGTTTATATAATTATAATATGTTTTAATTAAATATTAACAATTATTTTTATACCCACAGACACCAATGTTTAATGCTTACGCAATCGTGTAGAAAGTGATCGTTACTGCCGTTTGGGAGAGTTGAACTCAGTCACAAAGTCACCAAACATAAAAATAAAATTATCTCCCTTGTCTCAATACAAGTTAACTGTAATTAACTTGACTCTGTTATCTCCCTTTTCAGAAATTTTTAATTGACTTATATTGATATCAGGATGTGAGTATTAATATTCAATTTTGGAGCCCTTTGAATTTTTCCTTCAGATCGGGTTATTAATTGCAACCTGGATGTTTTATAACATGGTATGGATGCGCATATGTAAATGCATGAGAAGTGATGTCACCGGTGGGGAGTGGTGGTGGTGGTGGGGGGGACTATATAAAAAGAAAGACAAAGATTTCAACAGAGCCGAGATAGTGTTTGAAATTCCAGGAGAGACGTGGAGAACGTTCTACATCCTGTGGGTGACGTCACAACTGTGACAAAGAAATAAATGTCGTTGTACAAACCCCAAAAGCGTTATTTCCTGTTTTTTTTGGGTTTTTTTTTACACTTTTTAAAATTTTTTTTATGTTAAACTACAAAACTTGGCAAGGGATTTTTTTATCCTCGCCCCCCCTCTCAAATCAACAGAGATTAGACCATTCCTGTAATGATCCAGTCCCTGTTGATTTTGCAGTGGGAGTTTAGTTCTGTGCAGTTCTAGGAGGTCCACCCTCCCAGGCCTTACTTTCTCTCTTTGAGTTAGTTTATTGCTAATCGCCCGAGGCGCCCATACCGAGGAATGCTGACGTTGCTTCCCAGACACTTTTCGCAGATTAGAGTGTCCCTCCTCGGGGGTGATCACTGCTCAATCCTACTTTCTGCCCCTGGCGTCTAAGTTTTTGTAATAGGAGAGAACTAAACAGCAACTATGATCCTGATAGACAAACGATCCTTTAAGAACCACAACTAGTTTCACCAGAACAAAATCTTAAACGTAACCAAATAAGTTTTTTTTATCTTTTGAAGAACTTCAGACCATCACTATCATCTCTACCCCAGAAGAATCTTACCTGTATGCGACAGTATTTCCGATATAGAATATCTATTTATCTGCCATATCCTCTTCTTTTGCTTTTTGCAACAAACGCTTTCGAAATAATCCTTTCTATTTTCATCATTTAAATACACCGGAGTTCTTACCAATTCTGAAAGAAGATTGTTTTATTTTGTCTTTATCCACGTCTGCTCGATGCATCAGTAAAAACCAGCGTAGCATTACGAAACTTAACTTCTGCTCAGGAAACCATTTTTTCCCCCCCTCAAGAAACAAAGTAAAGCTAAATCAGATTATGATCAGGCTATTTACAATGGTAAACACTTATCGTTTAAGAGAGAGAGAAATGTATATTTAGGGTAGAACGATAAAATTATCATCCTAGAAAAGATGACATGATTCCATTTCCGTTTGATGACACTCGATTTTCTTTTTTTGTTGCAGAGAAGCCGGGCGAATGTGATAGATTATAATGATGTGATCTGTTCGCATAAGAAAAATAATTAACATAAGGACATTTAAACATTAAAAAAGGATTTTTTTTTTTTTAATTGGAATTCGTTGAGATGAGTATTATTTATTAATTTTATTTATTGCGGCTAACTATTCCTCTGACCTTCGTCAGGTGGTAACCGCGACGGATAGGAACTCTGAATCTCCTGACTGCATCCCCTGCAATTACTGCCTTCCTTTTTGACCAATTAAACCTCTGGCCGGCTTCGGGTAGGATTGAAACCGATATCTTCAAACAATCATCACTTGGAACCGTAGAAATTCAACGTCTCTATCAACTGTATCATCACTCAGTGTGGACTGTGCAACCGATTCTCCTGTCTCAGACGTATTCTTCATCACGAACTTGTCCCGGTCTACCGGGTCATTAATAGAGAATGTTTGAGCTCGCAGGAGTTGCTTTGCTCTTATTGGGAGTCCTGCCAGAAATTTGCATGCCAAGGCCCATACATACAGCCCACCGTAAAACACTGTGAGCTTCGGCCATAGGTCAAGGTCACGTATGAATAAAGGTCGCAGTCAAAAACAAAGGTCAAGGTCAAAGGTCAAGCCGGAAACTGTCAAAAAGCGTCTGATTTTGACCAAAAAGTCAAGAACTGAATGCTGACAAACATTAATGGCTTCCCCCCGCCTCCCCTCTCACGGCCATAGGTCAAGGTCACGTATGCATACATGTCAACATTTTCGCCGGGAAGAAAGGTTCTCGTTTCAAATTGCTCAAAGCGTGGTCGATAGCAAATACTTTGTATAGTGCTACCTTGATCCTCTCATAATTCTGCTTTTCCTCAGGACTAAGCTGTTGATATACCACAAAAGCGCCACCTTTTCCATATATAGATTATACCTTTGTTTACAGAGTTGAACGGTTAACTATAACAGTCATGTTTGATAAGTAACTTATAACATGACAACAATGAGTCATAAGTTTTTGTTTTAGTACAATTTCACCATTTGTTTTTTGTAATTTTAAAATGTTTTGTAACTCTCATTATCAACATAAAATCAACAGCCTTGGCAGAAATGAGGTATGAAGATAAAAGTTACCCTTCCCCACTCAAAAGAGAACTCTGTTTGATAGACAGAAAATATTATACACCAAAATCATCTAAATTTACAAATTAGTTTGTTTTTTTTAAATAAAAAAAAAATCAAATTTTATGGCTATTGTGATGCGATCTTGTAAACAGTTGCAGAGACTCTAAATTGTACATCTTCGTACAAATTCTCATTAGGTTTAACAATGATCTTTTGAGAAAACTAAAACTACGTCATCACTTCAAGTGATTTTTGATGTACAATATTTTAATATGTCACAGATATATACATCCTACCGATTTATTTCAAGACCTCCTAAAGATTCCCTTGAATTTGGCCATCCTAAAAAGAAAAGGTGGAAATGTAAATACCTCCTCCTCCACCTCCTCATCCTCCTCCTCCTCCTCCTCGTCTTCGCTCACGTCATTTTGTTGTTTCTTGATATCTTCCGGCCTTCTAAGTTCAGAGGTGATGATCCTGTATGTGGTTATAATAACATCATACGACGACAGCCTAGAAAAATATGAAAAACGTTTGCGATAAAATGCACTTATTAAATAAAAAAGAAACTGGCAGTTTGGGGGAATGTTTATTCTAATCATCAGTTCAATTATGTCTTTATGTTCTACCTGAAATCAAATTGAGTGAAAAGATGTTTGTTGGATTTCCAATCTGCTCAACAAATCAACTGGCCCTGAACGCATTCCAATTATAGTGTCGAAAAAGCTTCAACCAGAACTTGCCTTCATACGTAGAAAACTATTTAAGCGTTGTCTTAAGGAGAAGTGCTTCCCAACACCCTGGAAAACCTCATCAGTATGCCCTGTATTTAAGAATTCAGGTGATAAGTCATCTCCCTCTCGGTACAGACCAATATGTCTCCTGTGTGTCATGAGTAAGTTGTTGGAATCCATATTAAATAAAGAAGTAGTCAACCACCTCAGCAGAAATAACCTTCTTAGTGACACGCAATATGGTTTTCGTTCTGCAAGATCTACCGCAAATGTGCCAACGGTTATATCTCATAGGATTAGTGAATCTCTTGACAAAGGCTTCCTTTCTAGGGCAATTGCTATTGACATATAAAAGGCCTTCGATAAGGTATGGCATAAAGGCCTACTTCGCAAGATTTCCAGCTATGGTATAACTGGAAATCTTTTCTCAATTATTAAATCATTTCTCTCTGAAAGGCTCATAAGAGTAGTGGTAGATGGGCAGAAATTAGAGTCTCACAGTATTAAAGCTGGAGTCTCCTAGGGGTCCATACTGGGACCAACTCTTTTCTTGATCAACATCAAGGATCTCCCAAAACACATACTTAAATCATTCGTTGAAATCTATGCTGATGACACGACCATCTATGGCAACACATCAAAGGCCGTAAATGACAAAGTTCTCTCTGATTCTCTCTCCTCTGATCTTTAGCGCATGGTACAGTGGGGAAAGAGGTGGCTAGTCACTTTTAATGCATCTAAAATCAAGCTCATATCTTTACATCATCAACGCTCTGATCCCCATCTGGCATCAATTGAAATGGATGGCTCTCGTCTTGGGGAGGCTTCATGTCTTGACAAGCTTCTGGGTTTGACCTTTACTCCTGATCTGAAATGGAATACGGACATAAAGTCAGTTGCCAAGGTCGCTGGAAAAATGGTGGGATCATTCTACCGCTCCAGAAGATATCTCACTACTAATTCAATTCTCGATTTATATAAAACCCAAGTACGTTCAACGATGGAGTACTGCTTCCACATCTGGGCAGGAGCTGCTAAAAACAGCCTATCCTGCCTTGACAGAGTACAAAATAGACTTCGTGGTTTAGTGGGGGGTGCCCTTTTCTCTTCCCTGCAACCTCTCTCCCACAGAAGAGACGTTGTGAGCCTGTCTTTTTATTATTACTTCCATGGCTAGTGCTCGTCTGAGCTCCAATCTCTGGTCCCCCTCGCCAATCTTTCACGATAAACACCCGTCTAGCTGAAACCACTGTCAATAATTTTCCCCACTTTTTATCTATGCCTAAATCAAAATGTAGATTCCATGAACAAAGCTTCTTTCTTAGAAGTGCACGCCTGTGGAACTCACTTCCGTTTTCCTGTTTCCCGCCTGACTACAACTTGGATGTTTTCAAGTCCAACATAAACAAATTCCTGATGAGCCGCCCCCTTAAGTAAGACCATTTATCCAATCTCCAATACTAACGATCACTACGATGCTATCCCATTGATTACTGTACACGCATTAACCCTTGTTCCTGAGTGGCATCCGGGCCTTGATGTGGTGACTGCCATGTAAAAAAAACAGCACATCAAATAATAACCCTCAGTTTTAATATATTATTAAATTTATTTATCTCCTTCCCATAACAGGAAAATGAGATTTGAAAAGCCAATGTCCTACAGAAATAGAAGCCTGGCCAAGAAAAGAGAGTTTCGTTGGCATTCCCCGGTAGGGGTGCACCAAGAAATTAGCAATAATCTAACACCTCAAAGGGTGAGAAAATAAAGCTCGAAAGGGTGGCCTCCATAGAAATGCACAAAACCATACCTCTACCAGAAAACAAGCAACTTCAATAATGCTCTAGTCTTTTCTGGAACGATTCCGGTATAAAATAGCTAGATGGATATATATTTTAAAACTCCCAATGAAAGAAACATCACTTTCAACAGTACATTGTAAGACTTCATTTAGACAGTGTAAGACTCACCTGGTGATATTCCCAGCCCCATAGTCTATATAAATCATTTGTTTAGTTATATTACCTGTATAAACATTAGAAAAAAGACAGAATAAAGCAAATGTTTTTCAGAGATAATATTTGTTTGGAATGTTTAGCTTTGGCGTTTTGAATTTCTTAATTTCTAATTTATCCTAGTTATTTATGTGTAACAGCCATACTTCATGTGTTTATTCCTGTCAAGAACTATTCCATTTTTTAATGTGGATAAAAATTGAACGTTTGCATAGAAATGAAACCAACGTTTTAAAAGTATTTTGTAAAAAAAATCTAAAAGAACAAAATAAAAATAAACTAACGATACTCACTTGTTAGCATCTTTCACTCGCTTTTGTCCATGGTAGGTATAACTACGAAGCATCTTTTCTTTACAAACGTCTTTAATTAAATTCTTCCACCGATCGATAAATGCTTTAGACGTGATGATGAGAGTGGGTGAAGATGTGATCTCATGTTTGGCTGCAAAGATTGAAAACGATTACATCATTTTTTAAAAATTTATTGCATTTACTAGTTGGCAAGTCATGTCCAAATCCTAAGAGCGACGGAAGCCTTCTATCATGTCTAAGCTCCTGCTGGACCAGACATTATAGAGGCGATTATTGAGGCTGCAGGCGGCTACATTGAATAAATGTCAGTTCTACTACATAAGCAATTTACCTAAATTGATTTTTTATTCAACAAAAGAAAAGATCGGCTAGGCACGTATGCACACAATGTTACAAGTTTTAAATTTAGAGGTCAAGTTTTGAAGTGGATATGTGTAACCCATGTGATTTCTGGACAGAAGCCCCTCCCCCTTCTCTCTTAGCTGGCGAAATTTCAACAAAAATGCGTCGGACTACTGATGCAATGTGATGGCATGTCCCTTCAACGTCTATTGTTGAAATGAAAGAAACCTTTTATAAACTAAACAAGTAAGTGTTATGAATTACAGAAATGAAAACTGGCCAGTGTTGTATAAAGAGAAATGACGTGCGAATGGTATGATGGATGTGTAAGGCTTAGATGTGATGACCTCAGAGGAAGATTGTAACTATGGGACAATATAAGCGAAGCGTAAAAAAACTTTGTCATATTGAAATAATGGATCTTAGATATAGTTCAGGTAGGAAAATGAGGTCAAGGAAAACATAGGAAGAAATGAACCAGAATGGATTTAAAATAAATAAAGACTTAGCCTACTTTTCTCACATATATAAAATAGTGCACGTTTTGTGCTGCTGTTGTCTAATTAAAATAAGACCTACTATTGGGGCTAATGCCATATCATGTAGTCTATGCATTAGTGATGGGGCGACTCCAATATTTTTTCGATAGAATTACCGATTCCATACTTAACCCCCGATTCCGATACAATTACCGATTCCGATTCTTCGTATATCTCTAAATATTTAACTATAAAAGTGGTATTTCGTCCACAATTACTGTAAAACACATCCTAAACGTGCCTATATTTTCTCAAACGTACACACACAATTGTGAAGGGATGATCTAGAGATTTTAGTCTTACTGGAAGTTTAAATCAATAAAAATTTATTTTATTATTACTATATACAATGTAAGATGTTTCTTAACCAACATTTATTTTATTATTACTACATACAATGTAAGATGTTTCTTAACCAAAATTAATTTTATTATTACTACATACAATGTAAGATGTTTCTTAACCAAAATTTATTTTATTATTACTACATACAATGTAAGATGTTTCTTAACCAAAATTTATTTTATTATTACTACATACAATGTAAGATGTTTCTTAACCAAAATTTATTTTATTATTACTACATACAATGTAAGATGTTCCTTAACAATAATTTATTTTATTATTACTACATACAATGTAAGATGTTTCTTAACCAAAATTGAATTTATTATTACTACATACAATGTAAGATGTTTCTTAACCAAAATTTATTTTATTATTACTGCATACAATGTCAGATGTTTCTTAACCAAAATTTATTTTATTATTACTATATACAATGTAAGATGTTTCTTAACCAAAATTTATTTTATTATTACTACATACAATGTAAGATGTTTCTTAACCAAAATTTATTTTATTATTACTACATACAATGTAAGATGTTTCTTAACCAAAATTTATTTTATTATTACTACATACAATGTAAGATGTTTCTTAACCAAAATTTATTTTATTATTACTACATACAATGTAAGATGTTTCTTAACCAAAATTTATTTTATTATTACTACATACAATGTAAGATGTTTCTTAACCAAAATTTATTTTATTATTACTACATACAATGTAAGATGTTTCTTAACCAAAATTTATTTTATTATTACTACATACAATGTAAGATGTTTCTTAACCAAAATTTATTTTATTATTACTACATACAATGTAAGATGTTTCTTAACCAAAATTTATTTTATTATTACTACATACAATGTAAGATGTTTCTTAACCAAAATTTATTTTATTATTACTACATACAATGTAAGATGTTTCTTAACCAAAATTTATTTTATTATTACTACATACAATGTAAGATGTTTCTTAACCAAAATTTATTTTATTATTACTACATACAATGTAAGATGTTTCTTAACTAAAATTTATTTTATTATTACTACATACAATGTAAGATGTTTCTTAACTAAAATTTATTTTATTATTACTACATACAATGTAAGATGTTTCTTAACCAAAATTTATTTTATTATTACTACATACAATGTAAGATGTTCCTTAACTAAAATTTATTTTATTATTACTACATACAATGTGAGATGTTTCTTAACTAAAATTTATTTTATTATTACTACATACAATGTAAGATGTTCCTTAACTAAAATTTATTTTATTATTACTACATACAATGTGAGATGTTTCTTAACCAAAATTTATTTTATTATTACTACATACAATGTAAGATGTTTCTTAACCAAAATTTATTTTATTATTACTACATACAATGTAAGATGTTTCTTAACCAAAATTTATTTTATTATTACTACATACAATGTGAGATGTTTCTTAACCAAAATTTATTTTATTATTACTACATACAATGTGAGATGTTTCTTAACTAAAATTTATGTTATTATTACTGCATACAATGTAAGATGTTTCTTAACCAAAATTTATTTTATTATTACTATATACAATGTAAGATGTTTCTTAACCAAAATTGAATTTATTATTACTACATACAATGTAAGATGTTTCTTAACCAAAATTTATTTTATTATTACTACATACAATGTAAGATGTTTCTTAACCAAAATTTATTTTATTATTACTACATACAATGTAAGATGTTTCTTAACTAAAATTTATTTTATTATTACTACATACAATGTAAGATGTTTCTTAACTAAAATTTATTTTATTATTACTACATACAATGTAAGATGTTTCTTAACCAAAATTTATTTTATTATTACTACATACAATGTAAGATGTTCCTTAACTAAAATTTATTTTATTATTACTACATACAATGTGAGATGTTTCTTAACTAAAATTTATTTTATTATTACTACATACAATGTAAGATGTTCCTTAACTAAAATTTATTTTATTATTACTACATACAATGTGAGATGTTTCTTAACCAAAATTTATTTTATTATTACTACATACAATGTAAGATGTTTCTTAACCAAAATTTATTTTATTATTACTACATACAATGTAAGATGTTTCTTAACCAAAATTTATTTTATTATTACTACATACAATGTGAGATGTTTCTTAACCAAAATTTATTTTATTATTACTACATACAATGTGAGATGTTTCTTAACTAAAATTTATGTTATTATTACTGCATACAATGTAAGATGTTTCTTAACCAAAATTTATTTTATTATTACTACATACAATGTAAGATGTTTCTGAACCAAAATTTATTTTATTATTACTACATACAATGTAAGATGTTTCTTAACCAAAATTTATTTTATTATTACTGCATACAATGTAAGATGTTTCTTAACCAAAATTTATTTTATTATTACTACATACAATGTAAGATGTTTCTGAACCAAAATTTATTTTATTATTACTGCATACAATGTGAGATGTTTCTTAACCAAAATTTATTTTATTATTACTACATACAATGTAAGATGTTTCTTAACCAAAATTTATTTTATTATTACTACATACAATGTAAGATGTTTCTTAACCAAAATTTATTTTATTATTACTACATACAATGTAAGATGTTTCTGAACCAAAATTTATTTTATTATTACTACATACAATGTAAGATGTTTCTTAACCAAAATTTATTTTATTATTACTACATACAATGTAAGATGTTTCTTAACCAAAATTTATTTTATTATTACTACATACAATGTAAGATGTTTCTTAACCAAAATTTATTTTATTATTACTACATACAGTGTAAGATGTTTCTTAACCAAAATTTATTTTATTATTACTACATACAATGTAAGATGTTTCTTAACCAAAATTTATTTTATTATTACTACATACAATGTAAGATGTTTCTTAACCAAAATTTATTTTATTATTACTACATACAATGTAAGATGTTTCTTAACAAAAATTTATTTTATTATTACTACATAAAATGTGAGATGTTTCTTAACCAAAATTTATTTTATTATTACTGCATACAATGTAAGATGTTTCTTAACCAAAATTTATTTTATTATTACTACATACAATGTAAGATGTTTCTTAACCAAAATTTATTTTATTATTACTACATACAATGTAAGATGTTCCTTAACCAAAATTTATTTTATTATTACTACATACAATGTGAGATGTTTCTTAACCAAAATTTATTTTATTATTACTACATACAATGAAAGATGTTTCTTAACCAACATTTATTTTATTATTACTACATACAATGTAAGATGTTCCTTAACTAAAATTTATTTTATTATTACTACATACAATGTAAGATGTTTCTTAACTAAAATTTATTTTATTATTACTACATACAATGTAAGATGTTTCTTAACCAACATTTATTTTATTATTACTACATACAATGTAAGATGTTCCTTAACTAAAATTTATTTTATTATTACTACATACAATGTAAGATGTTTCTTAACCAAAATTTATTTTATTATTACTACATACAATGTAAGATGTTTCTTAACCAAAATTTATTTTGGTATTACTACATACAATGTAAGATTTTCCTTAACCAAAATTTATTTTATTATTACTACATACAATGTAAGATGTTTCTTAACCAAAATTTATTTTATTATTACTACATACAATGTAAGATGTTTCTGAACCAAAATTTATTTTATTATTACTACATACAATGTAAGATGTTTCTTAACCAAAATTTATTTTATTATTACTACATACAATGTAAGATGTTTCTTAACCAAAATTTATTTTATTATTACTACATACAATGTAAGATGTTTCTGAACCAAAATTTATTTTATTATTACTACATACAATGTAAGATGTTTCTGAACCAAAATTTATTTTATTATTACTACATACAATGTAAGATGTTTCTTAACCAAAATTTATTTTGGTATTACTACATACAATGTAAGATTTTCCTTAACCAAAATTTATTTTATTATTACTACATACAATGTAAGATGTTTCTTAACCAAAATTTATTTTATTATTACTACATACAATGTAAGATGTTTCTGAACCAAAATTTATTTTATTATTACTACATACAATGTAAGATGTTTCTTAACCAAAATTTATTTTATTATTACTGCATACAATGTAAGATGTTTCTTAACCAAAATTTATTTTATTATTACTACATACAATGTAAGATGTTTCTGAACCAAAATTTATTTTATTATTACTGCATACAATGTGAGATGTTTCTTAACCAAAATTTATTTTATTATTACTACATACAATGTAAGATGTTTCTTAACCAAAATTTATTTTATTATTACTACATACAATGTAAGATGTTTCTTAACCAAAATTTATTTTATTATTACTACATACAATGTAAGATGTTTCTTAACCAAAATTTATTTTATTATTACTACATACAATGTAAGATGTTCCTTAACCAAAATTTATTTTATTATTACTACATACAATGTGAGATGTTTCTTAACCAAAATTTATTTTATTATTACTACATACAATGTAAGATGTTCCTTAACCAAAATTTATTTTATTATTACTACATACAATGTCAGATGTTTCTTAACGAAAATTTGTTTTATTATTACTACATACAATGTAAGATGTTCGTTAACCAAAATTTATTTTATTATTACTACATACAATGTAAGATGTTCCTTAACCAAAATTTATTTTATTATTACTACATACAATGTGAGATGTTTCTTAACCAAAATTTATTTTATTATTACTACATACAATGTGAGATGTTTCTTAACCAAAATTTATTTTATTATTACTACATACAATGTCAGATGTTTCTTAACGAAAATTTGTTTTATTATTACTACATACAATGTAAGATGTTCCTTAACCAAAATTTATTTTATTATTACTACATACAATGTAAGATGTTCCTTAACCAAAATTTATTTTATTATTACTACATACAATGTGAGATGTTTCTTAACCAAAATTTATTTTATTATTACTACATACAATGTAAGATGTTTCTTAACCAAAATTTATTTTATTATTACTACATACAATGAAAGATGTTTCTTAACCAAAATTTATTTTATTATTACTACATACAATGTAAGATGTTCCTTAACCAAAATTTATTTTATTATTACTACATACAATGTAAGATGTTTCTTAACCAAAATTTATTTTATTATTACTGCATACAATGTAAGATGTTTCTTAACCAAAATTTATTTTATTATTACTACATACAATGTAAGATGTTTCTTAACCAAAATTTATTTTATTATTACTACATACAATGTAAGATTTTCCTTAACCAAAATTTATTTTATTATTACTACATACAATGTAAGATTTTCCTTAACCAAAATTTATTTTATTATTACTACATACAATGTAAGATGTTCCTTAACCAAAATTTATTTTATTATTACTACATACAATGTGAGATGTTCCTTAACCAAAATTTATTTTATTATTACTGCATACAATGTAAGATGTTTCTTAACCAAAATTTATTTTATTATTACTACATACAATGTAAGATGTTTCTTAACCAAAATTTATTTTATTATTACTGCATACAATGTAAGATGTTTCTTAACCAAAATTTATTTTATTATTACTACATACAATGTAAGATGTTTCTTAACCAAAATTTATTTTATTATTACTACATACAATGTAAGATGTTCCTTAACCAAAATTTATTTTATTATTACTACATACAATGTAAGATGTTCCTTAACCAAAATTTATTTTATTTTTACTACATACAATGTAAGATGTTTCTTAACCAAAATTTATTTTATTATTACTGCATACAATGTAAGATGTTTCTTAACCAAAATTTATTTTATTATTACTACATACAATGTAAGATGTTTCTTAACCAAAATTTATTTTATTATTACTACATACAATGTAAGATTTTCCTTAACCAAAATTTTTTTTATTATTACTACATACAATGTAAGATGTTTCTTAACCAAAATTTATTTTATTATTACTACATACAATGTGAGATGTTTCTTAACCAAAATTTATTTTATTATTACTACATACAATGTAAGATGTTTCTTAACCAAAATTTATTTTATTATTACTGCATACAATGTAAGATGTTTCTTAACCAAAATTTATTTTATTATTACTACATACAATGTCAGATGTTTCTTAACCAAAATTTATTTTATTATTACTGCATACAATGTGAGATGTTTCTTAACCAACATTTATTTTATTATTACTGCATACAATGTAAGATGTTTCTTAACCAAAATTTATTTTATTATTACTACATACAATGTCAGATGTTCCTCAACAAAAATTTATTTTATTATTACTACATACAATGTAAGATGTTTCTTAACCAAAATTTGTTTTATTATTACTACATACAATGTGAGATGTTTCTTAACCAAAATTTGTTTTATTATTACTACATACAATGTAAGATGTTTCTTAACCAAAATTTATTTTATTATTACTACATACAATGTAAGATGTTTCTTAACCAAAATTTATTTTATTATTACTGCATACAATGTAAGATGTTTCTTAACCAAAATTTATTTTATTATTACTACATACAATGTAAGATGTTTCTTAACGAAAATTTGTTTTATTATTACTACATACAATGTAAGATGTTTCTTAACCAAAATTTATTTTATTATTACTACATACAATGTCAGATGTTTTTTAACGAAAATTTGTTTTATTATTATTACATACAATGTAAGATGTTTCTTAACCAAAATTTATTTTATTATTACTACATACAATGTAAGATGTTTCTTAACCAAAATTTATTTGATTATTACTACATACAATGAAAGATGTTTCTTAACCAAAATTTATTTTATTATTACTACATACAATGTCAGATGGTCCTTAACTTAAATTCATTTTATTATTACTACATACAATGAAAGATGTTCCTTAACCAGAATTTATTTTATTATTACTACATACAATGTAAGATGTTTCTTAACCAAAATTTATTTTATTATTACTACATACAATGTAAGATGTTCCTTAACCAAAATTTGTGTTATTATTACTACATACTATGTAAGATGTTTCTTAACTAAAATTTATTTTATTATTACTACATACAATGTAAGATGTTTCTTAACCAAAATTTATTTTATTATTACTACATACAATGAAAGATGTTTCTTAACCAAAATTTATTTTATTATTACTACATACAATGAAAGATGTTTCTTAACCAAAATTTATTTTATTATTACTACATACAATGTAAGATGTTTCTTAACCAAAATTTATTTTATTATTACTACATACAATGTAAGATGTTCCTTAACCAAAATATATTTTATTATTACTACATACAATGAAAGATGTTTCTTAACCAAAATTTATTTTATTATTACTACATACAATGTAAGATGTTCCTTAACCAAAATTTATTTTATTATTACTACATACAATGAAAGATGTTTCTTAACCAAAATTTATTTTATTATTACTACATACAATGTAAGATGTTCGTTAACCAAAATTTATTTTATTATTACTACATACAATGTAAGATGTTCCTTAACCAAAATTTATTTTATTATTACTACATACAATGTAAGATGTTTCTTAACCAAAATTTATTTTATTATTACTACATACAATGTAAGATGTTTCTTAACCAAAATTTGTTTTATTATTACTACATACAATGTGAGATGTTTCTTAACCAAAATTTATTTTATTATTACTACATACAATGTAAGATGTTCCTTAACCAAAATTTATTTTATTATTACTACATACAATGTAAGATGTTCCTTAACCAAAATTTATTTTATTATTACTACATACAATGTAAGATGTTTCTTAACCAAAATTTATTTTATTATTACTACATACAATGTAAGATGTTCCTTAACCAAAATTTATTTTATTATTACTACATACATTTTAAGATGTTTCTTAACCAAAATTTATTTTATTATTACTACATACAATGTAAGATGTTTCTTAACCAAAATTTATTTTATTATTACTACATACAATGTAAGATGTTTCTTAACCAAAATTTGTTTTATTATTACTACATACAATGTGAGATGTTTCTTAACCAAAATTTATTTTATTATTACTACATACAATGTAAGATGTTCCTTAACCAAAATTTATTTTATTATTACTACATACAATGTAAGATGTTTCTTAACCAAAATTTATTTTATTATTACTACATACAATGTAAGATGTTCCTTAACCAAAATTTATTTTATTATTACTACATACATTTTAAGATGTTTCTTAACCAAAATTTATTTTATTATTACTACATACAATGTAAGATGTTCCTTAACCAAAATTTATTTTATTATTACTACATACAATGTAAGATGTTTCTTAACCAAAATTTATTTTATTATTACTACATACAATGTAAGATGTTCCTTAACCAAAATTTATTTTATTATTACTACATACATTTTAAGATGTTTCTTAACCAAAATTTATTTTATTATTACTACATACATTTTAAGATGTTTCTTAACCAAAATTTATTTTATTATTACTACATACAATGTAAGATGTTTCTTAACCAAAATTTGTTTTATTATTACTACATACAATGTGAGATGTTTCTTAACCAAAATTTATTTTATTATTACTACATACAATGTAAGATGTTTCTTAACCAAAATTTATTTTATTATTACTACATACAATGTAAGATGTTTCTTAACCAAAATTTATTTTATTATTACTACATACAATGTAAGATGTTCCTTAACCAAAATTTATTTTATTATTACTACATACAATGTAAGATGTTTCTTAACCAAAATTTATTTTATTATTACTACATACAATGTAAGATGTTTCTTAACCAAAATTTATTTGATTATTACTACATACAATGAAAGATGTTTCTTAACCAAAATTTATTTTATTATTACTACATACAATGTCAGATGGTCCTTAACTTAAATTTATTTTATTATTACTACATACAATGTCAGATGTTCCTTAACTTAAATTTATTTTATTATTACTACATACAATGAAAGATGTTTCTTAACCAAAATTTATTTTATTATTACTACATACAATGTCAGATGTTCCTTAACTTAAATTTATTTTATTATTACTACATACAATGAAAGATGTTTCTTAACCAAAATTTATTTTATTATTACTACATACAATATAAGATGTTCCTTAACCAAAATTTATTTTATTATTACTGCATACAATGTCAGATGTTCCTTAACTTAAATTTATTTTATTATTACTACATACAATATAAGATGTTTCTTAACCAAAATTTATTTTATTATTACTACATACAATGTAAGATGTTTCTTAACCAAAATTTATTTTATTATTACTACATACAATGTAAGATGTTTCTGAACCAAAATTTGTTTTATTATTACTACATACAATATAAGATGTTCCTTAACCAAAATTTATTTTATTATTACTGCATACAATGTCAGATGTTCCTTAACTTAAATTTATTTTATTATTACTACATACAATGAAAGATGTTTCTTAACCAAAATTTATTTTATTATTACTACATACAATGTCAGATGTTCCTTAACTTAAATTTATTTTATTATTACTACATACAATGAAAGATGTTTCTTAACCAAAATTTATTTTATTATTACTACATACAATGTAAGATGTTTATTAACCAAAATTTATTTTATTATTACTACATACAATGTCAGATGTTCCTTAACTAAAATTTATTTTATTATTACTACATACAATGTAAGATGTTTCTTAACCAAAATTTGTTTTATTATTACTACATACAATGTGAGATGTTTCTTAACCAAAATTTATTTTATTATTACTGCATACAATGTCAGATGTTCCTTAACTAAAATTTATTTTATTATTACTACATACAATGTAAGATGTTTCTTAACCAAAATTTGTTTTATTATTACTACATACAATATAAGATGTTCCTTAACCAAAATTTATTTTATTATTACTGCATACAATGTCAGATGTTCCTTAACTTAAATTTATTTTATTATTACTACATACAATGAAAGATGTTTCTTAACCAAAATTTATTTTATTATTACTACATACAATGTCAGATGTTCCTTAACTTAAATTTATTTTATTATTACTACATACAATGAAAGATGTTTCTTAACCAAAATTTATTTTATTATTACTACATACAATGTAAGATGTTTCTTAACCAAAATTTATTTTATTATTACTACATACAATGTAAGATATTCCTTAACCAAAATTTATTTTATTATTACTACATACAATGTAAGATGTTTCTTAACCAAAATTAATTTTATTATTACTACATACAATGTAAGATGTTTCTTAACCAAAATTTATTTTATTATTACTACATACAATGTGAGATGTTTCTTAACCAAAATTTATTTTATTATTACTACATACAATGTAAGATGTTTCTTAACCAAAATTTATTTTATTATTACTACATACAATGTAAGATGTTTCTGAACCAAAATTTATTTTATTATTACTACATACAATGTAAGATGTTTCTGAACCAAAATTTATTTTATTATTACTACATACAATGTAAGATGTTTCTTAACCAAAATTTATTTTATTATTACTACATACAATGTAAGATGTTTCTTAACCAAAATTAATTTTATTATTACTACATACAATGTGAGATGTTTCTTAACCAAAATTTATTTTATTATTACTACATACAATGTAAGATGTTCCTTAACCAAAATTTATTTTATTATTACTACATACAATGTAAGATGTTTCTTAACCAAAATTTATTTTATTATTACTACATACAATGTGAGATGTTTCTTAACCAAAATTTATTTTATTATTACTACATACAATGAAAGATGTTTCTTAACCAAAATTTATTTTATTATTACTACATACAATGAAAGATGTTTCTTAACCAAAATTTATTTTATTATTACTACATACAATGTAAGATGTTTCTTAACCAAAATTTATTTTATTATTACTACATACAATGTAAGATGTTTCTTAACCAAAATTTATTTTATTATTACTACATACAATGTGAGATGTTTCTTAACCAAAATTTGTTTTATTATTACTACATACAATGTAAGATGTTTCTTAACCAAAATTTATTTTATTATTACTACATACAATGTAAGATGTTTCTTAACCAAAATTTATTTTATTATTACTACATAAAATGTAAGATGTTTCTTAACCAAAATTTGTTTTATTATTACTACATACAATGTAAGATGTTTCTTAACCAAAATTTATTTTATTATTACTACATAAAATGTAAGATGTTTCTTAACCAAAATTTATTTTATTATTACTACATACAATGTAAGATGTTTCTTAACCAAAATTTATTTTATTATTACTACATACAATGTAAGATGTTTCTTAACCAAAATTTATATTATTATTACTACATACAATGAAAGATGTTTCTTAACCAAAATTTATTATATTATTACTACATACAATGTAAGATGTTTCTTAACCAAAATTTATATTATTATTACTACATACAATGTAAGATGTTTCTTAACCAAAATTTATTTTATTATTACTACATACAATGTAAGATGTTTCTTAACCAAAATTTATTTTATTATTACTACATACAATGTAAGATGTTTCTTAACCAAAATTTATTTTATTATTACTACATACAATGTAAGATGTTTCTTAACCAGAATTTATTTTATTATTACTACATACAATGTAAGATGTTTCTTAACCAAAATTTATTTTATTATTACTACATACAATGTGAGATGTTTCTTAACCAAAATTTATTTTATTATTACTACATACAATGTGAGATGTTTCTTAACCAAAATTTATTTTATTATTACTACATACAATGTAAGATGTTTCTTAACCAAAATTTATATTATTATTACTACATACAATGTGAGATGTTTCTTAACCAAAATTTATTTTATTATTACTACATACAATGTGAGATGTTTCTTAACCAAAATTTATTTTATTATTACTACATACAATGTAAGATGTTTCTTAACCAAAATTTATTTTATTATTACTACATACAATGTAAGATGTTTCTTAACCAAAATTTATTTTATTATTACTACATACAATGTGAGATGTTTCTTAACCAAAATTTATTTTATTATTACTACATACAATGTAAGATGTTTCTTAACCAAAATTTATTTTATTATTACTACATACAATGTGAGATGTTCCTTAACCAAAATTTATTTTATTATTACTACATACAATGTGAGATGTTTCTTAACCAAAATTAATTTTATTATTACTACATACAATGTAAGATGTTTCTTAACCAAAATTAAATAAAAAAACATAACTTAAGGGATCTGTTTTGGCATCGGGAAATAGGCTATTTTTTTTTTTATTCCGATACCGATTCTAATACCCAAGAAAGCTCCGATTTCTCTGATTCCCGATTCCGATTAATCGTCCCAAACCTTCTATGCAGATTATGGATCCAACCAAACTGCAGTGTCTAGTTTGAAAAACTGGCAATAAACGACAATTACAACTGTACGAATACGAATATCCAGTGATCATGAAAAATATTAAGATTCAGCAAAATTCAAGGGAATTCTACTAAAATAGACATATTTTTAAAGCTTAATACTACAATTTGTTCGACAATTAATATACGTTGACATATATATTTGAAGAATTTAAAGCAAATTAAATATTTTCAAAACCCAATACTACAATTTGTTCGAAAATTAATATACGTTGATATGGATAGTTTGAAGAATTTTAAGACAATTAAATATTTTAAAACCCAATACTACAAATTGTTCGAAAATACGTTGACTTATATAGTTTGAAGAATTTTAAGCAAATTAAATATGTTTTTAAATCCAATACTACAATTTGTTCGACAATTAATATACGTTTACATATATACTTTGAAGAATTTTAAGCAAATTAAATATTTAAAAAAAACAATACTAAAATTTGTTCGAAAATTAATATACGTTGATATGGATAGTTTGAATAATTTTAAGCGAATTAAATATTCTTTAAACTCCAATACTACAATTTGTTCGAAAATTAATATACGTTGATGTATATAGTTTGAAGAATTTTAAGCAAATTAAATATTTTTTAAATCCAATACTACAATTTGTTCGAAAATTAATATACGTTGACATATATATATTGAAGAATTTTAAGCAAATTAAATATTTTTTAAATCCAATACTACAATTGGTTCGAAAATTAATATACGTTGACTTATATAGTTTGAAGAATTTTAAACAAATAAAATATTTTTTTAAATCCAATACTACAATTTGTTCGAAAATAATATATAGGTTGACGTATAAGGTTTGAAGAATTTTAAGAAAATTAAATATTTTTGAAATCCAATCCTACAATTTGTTCGAAAATTAATATATGTTGACATGTATAGCTTGTAGAATTTTTGCGAGTTGAATATTTTTTAAACCCAATGATACAATTTGTTCGAAAATTAATATATGTTCAACTGGATAGTTTGAAGAAATTTAAAGCCAATTACGTATTTTTGAAACACAATACTACAATTTCATCGAAAATTAATATACGTTGACATGGATAGTTTTAAGAATTTTAAGCAAATTAAATATTTTTGACATCCTATACTACAATTTAATCAAAGTAAGTATTTTTTAAATCCTATACTATAATTCGTTCGACAATTAATACGCGTTGACATATATAGTTTGAAGAATTTTAAGAAAATTAAAGATTTTTTAAATCCAATCCTACAATTTGTTCGAAAATTAATATACGTTGACATATATCATTTGAAGAATTTTAAGCAAATACAATATTTTGGAAACCACAGTGCTATAATTTGTTCAAAAATGAATATACGGTGACATATATAGTTTGAAGAATTTTAACAAAATAAAGTATTTTTAAAACCCAACACTACAATCTGTTCGAAAATTAATATACGTTGACATGGATAGTTTGAAGAATTTAAAGCAAATAAAATATTTTTAAAACCCAATACTACAATTTGTTCGAAAATAAATATACGTTGACATATATAGTTTCAAGGATTTTTAGAAAATTAAATATTTTTAAAACCCAATACTACAATTTTTTCGAAAATTAATATATGTAGACATGTATAGTTTAAAGAATTTTTAGCAAATTAAATATTTTTAGATCGAATGGTACAATTTGTTCGAAAATTAATATAAGTTACCATGGATAGTTTGAAGAAATTTAAAGCAAATGCCATATTTTTGAAATCCAATACTACAATTTGTTCAAAGATTAATATACGCTTACATATATAGTTTGAAGAATTTAAAGAAAATTAAATATTTTTGGAACCCAGTGCTACAATTTGTTCGAAGATTAATGTACGTTGACCTATATAGTTTAAAGAATTTTAAGCAAAGTAAATATTTTTAAAACCCAATACTACAATTTGTTCGAAAATTAATATACTTTGATATGGATAGTTTGTAAGAATTGTAAGCAAATGAAATATTCTTAAAATCCAATAATACAATTTGTTCGAAAATTAATATACGTTGATATATATAGTTTGAAGAATTTTAAACAAATTTAACATTTGTGAAATCCACTACTACAATTTGTTCGAAAATTAATATACGGTGACATATATAGTTTGAAGAATTTTAAGCAAATTAAATATATTTGAAATCTAATTCTACAATTTGTTCGAAAATTAATATACGTTGACATAAATAGTTTGAAGAATTTTAAGCAAATTAAATATTTCGGAAACCCAATATTACAATTTGTTCGAAAATTAATATACGATTACATAATATAGCTTGAAGAATTTAAAGCAAAGTAAATATTTTTAAACTCCAATACTGCAATTTGTTCAAAAATTAATATGCGTTGACATATGGATAGTTTGAATAATTTTAAGCAAATTAGATATTTTTAAATCCAATACTACAATTTTATTGAAAATTAATATACGTAGACATATATAGTTCGAAGCATTTTAGCAAATATAATAGTTTTAAAACTCAACACTACAATTTATTCGAAAATAATTATACGTTGACATATATAGTTTGGAGAATTTTAAGCAAATTAAATATTTTTAAAAATCCAATACTACAATTTGTTCGACAATTAATATACTTTGACATATATAGTTTTAAGAATTTTAAGCAATTTGTTCGCAGTTTAATATCTGTTCACTTGGATAATTTGAAGAATTTTAAGCAAATTAAATATTTTTTAAACCCAATACCACAATTTGTTCGTAAATTAATATACGTTTATATGGATAGTTTGAAGAATTGTAAGCAAATCAAATATTCTTAAAATCCAATAGAACAATTTGTTCGAAAATTAATACACGTTGATATTGATAGTTTGAAGAATTTTAAGCAAATTAAATATTTTGGAAACCCAATAATACAATTTGTTCAAAATTTAATATACTTTGGCATATATAGCGTGAAGAATTTAAAGCAAATTAAATATTTTTAAAACCCAATACTACAATTTATTCGAAAAGTAATATGAGTTGACATGGATAGTTTGAAGAATTTTAAGCAAATTAAATATTTTTAACACCCAATACTACAATTTGATCGAAAATTAATATACGTTTACATATATAGTTTGAAGAATTGAAGCAAAAAAAAATATTTTTAAAACGCAATACTATAATTTGTTCGAAAGTAAATATACGTTGACTTATATAGTTTGAAGAATTTTAAGCAAATATAATATTTTTAAAATCAAATTCTACAATTTGGTCAAAAATTAATATACGTTGACATAGATAGTTAGAAGAATTTAAGCAAATTAGATAGTTTTTTAAATCCAATACTACAATTTGTTCGAAAATAATATATACGTTGACATATATAGTTTGAAGAATTTTAAGCAAATTAAATATTTTGATATTTTTGTTAAAAATTAATAAAGGTTGACATATATAGTTTGAAGAATTTCAAGCAAATTACATATGTTTGAAACCCACTGCTACAATTTGTTCGAAAATTAATATACGTTGACATTGATAGTTCGAAGAATTTTGCGCAAATTAAATAGTTTTTAAACCCAATACTACAATTTGTGTTAAAATTAACATACGTAGACATATATAGTTTGTGGAAATTTAAGCACATTAAATATTTTTGTTTTGAAACTCAATACTACAATTTTTTCGAAAATTAATATACGTTGACATATATATATTGAAGAATTTTAAGCAAAGTAAATATTTTTGAAACCCAATGCAACAATTTGTTCGAAAATTAAAATATGTTGACATGGAAAGTTTGAAAATTTTAAGCAAATTAAATATTTTTAAAACCCAATACTACAATTTGATCGAAAATTAATATACGTTGACATATATAGTTTAAAGAATTTTAAGCAAATTAAATATTTTTAAAATCATATATTACAATGTGTTCGAAAATTAACATACGTTGACATGGATAGTTTGCAGAATTTTAAGCAAATTAAATATATTTGAAACCCAATGCTACAATTTGTTCGAAATTTTTATCCGTTGACTTGGATGGTTTGAAGAATTTAAACAAATTAAATATTTTTAAAACCCAATACTACAATTTGTTCGAAAATTAATTTACGTTGATATTGTTTGAAGAATTTTAAGCAAATTAAATATTCTTAAAGAATTTAGGAAAACTCGTCCCGGGAAAACTCGTCCCGGGAAAACTCGTCCCGGGAAAACTCGTCCCGGGAAAACTCGTCTCGGGAAAACTCGTCCCCTTTCGCTAGGTAGGAAAACTGGTCCCTTATTGAATAAATATCGATTGAAAACACATTTTATGATCGTTCTTGAAGGAGATATTGTTTTTTAAAATAGACTATAGCCCCCATAATATTTTAAAAAAAATATTTTTACTTGTTTAATGTTTTGTTTTGTTTTTTAATAAAATCGATTTTCTAAGTGTTCGTTTTCTACCTAACTGGTTAAGTTCTTAGTGGTTTCACGTATTTTAAAGCGTTTATTATGTTCATAAACGAGACCGCTTTTTTATATTAATATAAAAAGAATTTATGGGTTTGTATTACTGTACACATAGATTCGAAAAAGTTGTCAAAAAACAAATATATAACAAATAAATGTTATCAAAGGCAAGATAAATTACTTTTCTACCAAACTGGATATAATTTTCGTGTTTTTATTCAATTTAACATGTTTATTCAGCTCGAAAAGCATACAGTGTTTACCGTTGTATTGGAAAATTTAAAATGGCGGCCGACTCTCTCTTTAACACGGTAAGTTCGGAAAAAGGTGTTTTAAATAATAAACTAGACATAATACTGTTAGAAATTTGCTCAATATATGTTAACGTGACATAACTTGACATATATTCGGTGGTTTTTTTAATAGTATTTTGTCTAATTTATTATTTATAACACCTTTTCCCGAACTTACCGTATTAAAGAGAGAGTCGGCCGCCATTTTGAATTTTCCAATACATCAATAAACACTGTATGCTTTTTGAGCTAAATAAACATGTTAAATTGAATAAAAAACACGAAAATTATATCCAGTTTGGTAGAAAAGTAATTTATCTTGCCTTTGATAACATTTATTTGTTATATACTTGTTTTTTGACAACTTTTTCGAATCTATGTGTACAGTAATACAAACCCACGATGTTTTTTGGAGTCATAAAAACAATAATTAAAAACAAAACCAACAAATTAAAAAACAGGGAGCGATTATTCGATTTTTCGTTACTTTTTTGTTTTGGTTTTTTAATTATGATAGTTTTTGTTGTTATGTTTTTGTTTTCTCTCATACCAAATGCACTCATGCGTTATTTAAAATAATAATTTTATCAATTATCAACATTTATTGTCGTCCTGTCAAATTTTGCAAAAATTAACTAATAAATTAAAAACGAAATATTTTTTTGGCGCGAGGGATGCCATGGTGCTAACAATCTCTCGTTAACTAATTTTTAATTTTTTTAAATTTTTACTTCAAAATTCTAAAATCAATCATTAAGAGAAAAAGTAATCACTAAATAAATTTATTAATCAATTTTCGGGTTTGTATTACTGTACACATAGATTCGAAAAAGTTTTCAAAAAACAAATATATAACAAATAAATGTTATCAAAGGCAAGATAAATTACTTTTCTACCAAACTGGATATAATTTTCGTGTTTTTTATTCAATTTAACATGTTTATTTAGCTCAAAAAGCATACAGTGTTTATCGATGTATTGAAAAATTCAAAATGGCGGCTGACTCTCTCTTTAATACGGTAAGTTCGGGAAAAGGTGTTATAAATAATAAATTAGACAAAATACTATTAAAAAACCACCGAATATATGTTAAGTTATGTCACGGTAACATATATTGAGCAAATCTCTAACAGTACTATGTCTAGTTTATTATTTATTACACCTTTTTCCGAACTTACCGTGTTAAAGGGAGAGTCGGCCGCCATTCTAAATTTTCCAATACAACGGTAAACACTGTATGCTTTTTGAGCTGAATAAACATGTTAAATTTAATAAAAACACGAGAATTATATCCAGTTTGGTAGAAAAGTAATTTATCTTGCCTTTGATAACATTTATTTGTTATATATTTGTTTTTTGGCAACTTTTTCGAATCTATGTGTACAGTAATACAAACCCTAAATTACTTTTCTACCAAACTAGATATAATTTTCGTGTTTTTATTCAATTTAACATGTTTATTCAGCTCGAAAAGCATACAGTGTTTACCGATGTATTGGAAAATTTAAAATGGCGGCCGACTCTCTCTTTAACACGGAAAGTTCGGAAAAAGGTGTTATAAATAATAAACTAGACATAATACTGTTAGAAATTTGCTCAATATATGTTAACGTGACATAACTTGAAATATATTCGGTGTTTTTTTTTAATAGTATTTTGTCTAATTTATTATTTATAACACCTTTTCCCGAACTTACCGTGTTAAAGAGAGAGTCGGCGGCCATTTTGAATTTTCCAATACATCGATAAACACTGCATGCTTTTTGAGCTAAATAAACATGTTAAATTGAATAAAAAACACGAAAATTATATCCAGTTTGGTAGAAAAGTAATTTATCTTGCCTTTGATAACATTTAATTGTTATATACTTGTTTTTTGACAACTTTTTCGAATCTATGTGTACAGTAATACAAGCCGGAATTTATCTTGCCTTTGATAACATTTATTTGTTATATATTTGTTTTTTGACAACTTTTTCGAATCTATGTGTACAGTAATACAAACCCAACATCGTTAAAATAAGAACAAAAAAAAATTTGTATTAACTTTGTATGAACATAATAAACGCTTTAAAAGAAGTGAAACCACTAAGAACTTAACCAGTTAGGTAGAAAACGGACACTTAGAAAATCGATTTTATTTAAAAAAAAAAAAAAAACATTAAACACGTAAAAATATTTTAAAAAAATATTGGGGGGGGGCTATAGTCTATTTTAAAAAGTAATATCTCGTTCAAGAATGATCATAAAATGTGTTTTCAATCGATATTTATTCAGTAAGGGACTAGTTTTCCTACCTAGCGAAAGGGGACGAGTTTTCCGGAAACAAGTTTTCCGGAGAAGTGTTTTCCCGAGACGAGTTTTCCCGAGGCGAGTTTTCCAGGCACCAGTTTGAGGAATTGTAAGCAAATAAAATATTTTTGAAACCCCAATACTACAATTTGTTCGAAAATTAATATAAGTTGATATCGATAGTTTGAAGAAATTTAAAGCAAATTAAATATTTTTGAAACCTAATACTACAATTTGTTCGAAAATTAATATACGTTGACATGGATAGTTGTAAGAATTTTACGTTTGAAGAATTTTTAGCAAATTTAATATTTTTAAAATCCAATACTACAATTTGTTCGAATATTTATATACGTTGAAGAATTTTAAGCAAATTAAATATTTTTAAAATCCAATACTACAATTTGTTCGAAAATTTATATACGTTGACATGGATAGTTGTAAGAATTATAAGCAAATTAAATATTTTTAAAATCCAATACTACAATTTGTTCGAAAATTTATATACGTTGACATGGATAGTTGTAAGAATTTTTAGCAAATTAAATATTTTTAAAATCCAATACTACAATTTGTTCGAAAATTTATATACGTTGACATGGATAGTTGTAAGAATTTTTAGCAAATTAAATATTTTTAAAATCCAATACTACAATTTGTTCGAAAATTTATATACGTTGACATGGATAGTTGTAAGAATTTTAAGCAAATTAAATATTTTTAAAATCCAATACTACAATTTGTTCGAAAATTTATATACGTTGACATGGATAGTTGTAAGAATTTTTAGCAAATTAAATATTTTTAAAATCCAATACTACAATTTGTTCGAAAATTTATATACGTTGACATGGATAGTTGTAAGAATTTTTAGCAAATTAAATATTTTTAAAATCCAATACTACAATTTGTTCGAAAATTTATATACGTTGACATGGATAGTTGTAAGAATTTTAAGCAAATGAAATATTTTTAAAATCCAATACTACAATTTGTTCGAAAATTTATATACGTTGACATGGATAGTTGTAAGAATTTTAAGCAAATTAAATATTTTTAAAATCCAATACTACAATTTGTTCGAAAATTTATATACGTTGACATGGATAGTTGTAAGAATTTTTAGCAAATTAAATATTTTTAAAATCCAATACTACAATTTGTTCGAAAATTTATATACGTTGACATGGATAGTTGTAAGAATTTTAAGCAAATTAAATATTTTTAAAATCCAATACTACAATTTGTTCGAAAATTTATATACGTTGACATGGATAGTTGTAAGAATTTTAAGCAAATTAAATATTTTTAAAATCCAATACTACAATTTGTTCGAAAATTTATATACGTTGACATGGATAGTTGTAAGAATTTTAAGCAAATTAAATATTTTTAAAATCCAATGCTACAATTTGTTCGAAAATGAATATACCTTGACATGGAGAGTTTGAAAATTTTAATCAAATTAATAACATAAATGTTAACATCGGTAACAAATCATGTTGACAAATGGTTGTTACTACTCCTTTAAAAATGTTATCGTAACATCCGGAGAATAATTAGGAAATATGAATCTCTTAATTATGGTTTGGATACAAACAATAATTTTTGGTTATGTTTCAGAAAGCACTTCTATATGATGAGTATTCACTATTTTCAGGTAAATATATCTTGCAAGCCAACTAATGAGTAAATCAATCCTTTTATCATTTTTCTCAATTAAAATTATTATTGCATATTGTTTTACTTTTTCGTAGTAGTAATTTTTTATTACCATATCCAAATCAGTGTATTTCACTGAATGTGACTCTTTTGCTAATAGTTATAGTCTTAGCAAGCGGTCGCATTACTGCAAACAAAACGATTTTTGTTAATTTTCCTTCCAGAATAAATTTTAAATTGAGAATAAACATAACCACCTGAATCCCTGTGATCGCACTTCTATACCTGGCTTATAGATAAAGAAGGATTATAACAGCCGAGCAATGGTCAGGCCCTATCTACTCCTTAAGCAGTTTAGGTTTGAAAACAAGTAATTTGTTCGAGTCCATAGTTCTAGGAAGGTTGTCGATAAGACTAAGGGGACCTCCCTCCCTAGTTTGCTTGGTGCGAAGACGTTTGCTGAAAAGTTAATAAAATAAAAATTATAATTTCCTATCTATCACTGACGCTATATGCAAGGGATAAGGCGCCCATTGTCACACTTCCCAAATAAACACCTATAATTCTTCCACTACTAGTGACTATCCCCCAAACAACCCCCTTAAAAACAAAATAAAGCAGGATTTATCTCACAAAAACAATTAATTTTAACTATCCTAAAATGTTAAAATGGCTGAGGATTATTTTAACTGATCTGCTAAATAAGTTTTTTTCTCCTTTTCGCCGGCTTCCTTCAGGATGTTCACAAAAAATGTAGAAAATCATACATTGATAGAGGAAAGTGTTAATCTATAATACGAAAAAGCTTTCTATTGAATGAACCCGAGATTTTTCCCACAAAGAATATAAAATTAAGTTGATTTTTCTCGTGATATTTTCTACACAGTCTAATGTCTGTTTTACAAAAAAATATTCTTATATTTTGTCTACTTACAACTATTATTACATATGTTTTTTATAGTTAATTGTCTCGGATTTAATTTTTATAGTTAATTGTCTCGGATTTAACTTTTATAGTTAATTGTCTCGGATTTAATTTTTATAGTTAATTGTCTCGGAGTAATATAGATGAAAATTGTCTGTAATTCTATATTCATGTTACTGAGTGAACTAATTGAATTGAGCGAACAGAAAAATGAAAATCGGGTTTGTATTACTGTACACATAGATTCGAAAAAGTTGTCAAACCAACAAATATATAACAAATAAATGTTATCAAAGGCAAGATAAGTTACTTTTCTATCAAACTGGATATATTTTTCATGTTTTTATTCAATGTAACATGTTTATTCAGCTCGAAAACCATACTGTTTACCGATTTATTGGAAAATTCAAGATAGCGTCTGACTCCCTCTTCTTTAACACGGTAAGTTTCGGAAAAGGTGTTATAAATAAATAAAAAAAACTAGACAAAATACGGTTAAAAACCGCCGAATATATGTCAACCTATGTCACGGTAACATTTATTGAGCGAGTTTTAACAGTATTTTATCCAATTTTTTTTATTTATAACACCTTTTCCGAAACTTTTTTTTTTTTTACATATTGATCACCACTTATCAAGGCCCGGAAACCACTCAGGGATAAGGGTTATTGCAAGGACATTACGTTAGTGTGGAGATTTGATGAAGTGTTTACTTAAGGGGGCGGTTCATTAGGAATTTGTTAACATTTGACTTGAAGACATCCAAGTTGTAGTCCGGTGGGAAGCAGGCAGACGGAACAGAGTTCAACAGGCGTGCAGTTCTAAGAAAGAAGCTTTTTTCATGGAATCCGCGTTTTGATTTAGGCACAGATATAGAGTAGGGGAAATTTTTCACAGTGTTAACGAGAGAGTCAGACGCCATCTTGAATTTTCCAATACATCAGTAAACACTGTATGCTTTTCGAGCTGAATAAACATGTTACATTGAATAAAAACACGAAAAATATATCCAGTTAGGTAAAAAAGTAACTTATCTTGCCTTTGATAACATTTATTTGTTATATATTTGTTTTTGACAACTTTTTCGAATCTATGTGTACAGTAATACAAACCCTGAAAATCTAATAACAGAATCAATCTTAGTAAAGTACAAGAATAAATGTAGTCCTGACACTCATTTACCCCACACACATAAAAGTAATTTGCTGTTCAAAATCTAAGCTTTAACATTTTCAAAATCATCCAATAATTATGAAAGTGCAAACATTTTTCTGGGTTTATAATTTATGGAAATTACTTGAATACCTTTAGAATTACATTATGTTATTGTTGTATTACAAAAATGAGCGCATGGAAGTTTTAGCTTTTATTGAAGGTCAATACGATCATAGTGGATGCTGTTGTTATTCTCAGAATGTGCCCTGATCGTGGGGGCGGCGAGATGAATGTCGATCAGTTGCTTGGAGTAAGCATAGCGGGTGGTTGGCAAGTCCTTGTGAGTCGTATGGAGTGAGGTCGGTGACGGCTGTCTGCTGCTGCTGATGTGGCTAAGGCTGTTACTGATGTTGTCTTAGGTGAGGTCGACGGTGGCTGGCCGCTGCTGCTGCTGTTGTGGCTTCGTTTGCTGCTGAGATGACAACGTCGACGGACAACCTCACTGCTCGACGATCTAGCCTTATCTCGTGCAGCAGGGAGTAATCTGTTGGGGATGGGTATGTTCAGATTGATGCTGATAAACTCGTAGATATCTTCGAGCAAGAAGTATATTTTCACAGTGTTCCCTGGGTTAATTATTTGTGTCGATGTAGTGCAGGAGTGTCGTCGGCTGTGATGTTCATATTTCCAATTTGATTTTTGATGAATGGTTTCCTCTAGTGGTTATCTTGCTGGGCGATTTGCAAATTATTGCCCCAGAAATAAAATGAGCTTAGACGCTTTCGTGTGCGTTTGGTTTGTGTTGACGCCGCCATTGTTGTCACTATCACTGTTCCGACTGATGTTGTACTTTGTTTATATAAATCTGGACGGATATGCGATATAATAGTATCTTTCACATAAAATACATTACAATTCTTCTTTTTTTTATGGCATTTTTAAGGAACTGCAAAAGATTTATGTGCGTTTACTGCAGATTATTTGGCAACCATTAATTTAGGAAGATTTCCATTTGATAAGATGAATGATGTATTAATTGGTTCAATATAGCAAATAGTCTTGAGATATTGTATGGGCAAGTATAAAATATGTTATTCACAAATTATATTTTCTGATTGTGGTTTCCATTTCTTTCAATTAATCTTTTCTAACACAACTTCAAAGAGCATTCTTATCAATAAAACTGATGATGACGATTTGAGATTCTAAGTGCTTCTAGGTATTGAAGAAATCATAATAATTTTTGTTTCATGATGGGGTAATCGTAAAGTCATAGGCAACACGTTGATACTTACTGATTTCCGAAGATGTTGAAGGTTTGCTGGCTTCAGAGTCAACAAGTGCTTTATGTTTTTGAGTGAGAATTAAAGATATCATCGTTACGTTCCTTTCGAATTCACGGTCATCAGCTGGAAAAAAGATATCTTTCATGAAAGATAAAAACCAATGCCCAAAAAATGAATGTTCGGTTTTATATAAACAGTTAATTTGAATACAAAATGGTTTGTATACGATTCATTTTTCCAGCAGGCATTTTGTGAATAAACAGTCTTTAATGGTACTTTCTATTCAATCAATAGATGATGCTCTGAAAGATACTACCATTGTAGTGCCAGAGTAGATCTAAGAGTAGTAGTAAAGGCTTACTCTATGATCGCAATACTATTTTCATTTAGAGATTCTGACAGATTACTGGAAACACATAGTCAATGAATTTGCAGTAGCTGATACTTAGCAAGTGAAATAAAAATATCGCAGAAAATTCTGTAAATTAAAGTCATCATAAATCTAATAAAATTGTGACGGAGACTTTATTCGTTGGAAACAATTATTGAATTTGGTTATAAAAATAGAAGATAATGAGTTGTCGAACGAAATACATAAAAGGTGTAAAAATAACAAATATACTAAGACTAAGAGTAAAACAATCTAACATCAACCAATTATACAGCTGAAGAGAAATAGATAAAAAATGGTTTGATATTAGTTGTCACACTATATTGTCCTTGTAACAAAAATATTCATTCATGAAACACCATATGAGTGTTATTATTTTTTAATTTGAACTTATTTTCTTAGCATTTTTCACTTAATTTTTCATTGTATTTTATTTGTAGTAACAGTTTTCTATAATTATGTTTTCTTAATCTGTAAGCGTTTGCTAGGGTCTTAAACATTGGCCAATGTTTTCACAAAAAGGGACGTGGTTTTCGTTGGCATTTTCCACCTAACCTTTCAGAACATGCAGATAAGAACAGTCCGAATTCTGCAGAAGTTCTGAGATTTTAGCATTTTTTTTATCTGAACTAATTAACAACAAAAATATTTTTCATGACAGTTGTTTTCTTAATTTTTAAGAGTTTGCTTGAATTTGGGCCAATGCTTTCATTAAAAATATTTAGTTTTCGTTGGCACCTCCCACCTAAGTTAGCATTTTTAACACTGGCCAGCATTTTCACACAAATATTTAGTTCATCATTAATAAAAACTCGAATTCTGAAAAAGAATATGTTTAAAACAAATGTACATATAATTATTTCAATCTTGAAAATAAAATATCACAAAAAAGACATTTTATATAGACATAAGTGACCAATAATTTGAAATCGAGATTAATTTTTAATATGAGGTTGGAGGTGAGGTACACAGGTGCTGATTTGAAGTGAAATATAAACCTTTAAAATAACCGGAAAACTCTATCAAGCAACATGAAGTATATACACCAAAAATTACAGAATTTTAATTAAAAAAATCATTTTTTTCATATATTTTTGATTCTAGGTTACACTGGACCCCATTTTTTATTTTTAATTTAAAAATTAGTTGTGGAAAAGAGAGAAACAATGTAGATGAGTCCGTCTGTTATTTTTTCAAAATTCTACTAAAAAGAATGTTTACAAGTAAAGTCTTCAGGCCAAGAATTGACTAATATGTTTGAAAGGGGGCGGGAAGATGTCCACTGATTGCCCAAAACTTTTCTATCTCAATTTTGCAGAGAGGGAGTGAAGAGGTGAAGTAAAAAAAGGAAAGTGAAAGAGAGAGAGAGAGAAAAAGAGAAAGAGAGAGAGACAAAGGAGGAAAAGAAATGAGGGAGAAATAAAGCTCTAGCGATTTGGGTTTTTTTTTCTCGTATAAAAAGTGGAATTGTACCGTGGCCTTCGTTATAAAGATGGCCGGCCAGCTGAAAAAAATGACGTCATCGCCGAGGTCCCAACAAGCAAGATATGTGGAACTCTTAGACTGTCAATAATGAACAGTAATTTTTACAGACAGCGTTACAAAACTTCAAAATTGGATTAAAATAAAGAAATAAAGAAAGAACACGATGATTTATACTGAAACTCATCTAATATTAATAATAAAAAATAATTAAAAAAAACACAAGTTATTTGTTTAAGTATATTATAAGCAATTGAATATTTCGTTGTATTATAGATTTTAAAGATTAGAATGCGTTCTTTAATTACTTATAAATTACATTTTAAAAAGTGAAGGAACACGATTTGATTTGAAATTTTTAAGAGTTTGCTTGAATTTGGGGCAATGCTTTCATTAAAAATATCTAGTTTTCGTTGGCACCTCCCACCTAAGTTAGCATTTTTAACACTGGCCAGCATTTTCACACGATCATCATTAATAAAACTCGAATCCTGGAAAAGAATATGTTTAAAACAAATGTACATATAATTATTTCAATCTTGAAAATAAAATATCACAAAAAAGACATTTTATATAGACATAAGTGACCAATAATTTGAAATCGAGATTAATTTTTAATATGAGGTTGGAGGTGAGGTACACAGGTGCTGATTTAAAGTGAAATATAAACGTTCAAAATAACCGGAAGACTCTATCAAGCAAAATGAAGTATCTACACCAAAAATTACAGAATTTTAATAAAAAAAAATTTTCTTTTCATATATTTTTGATTCTAGATTACACTGGACCCCATTTTTGATTTTTAATTTAGAAATTAGTTGTGGAAAAGAGAGAAACAATGTAGATGAGTCCGTCTGTTATTTTTTCAAAATTCTACTAAAAAGAATGTTTACAAGTAAAGTCTTCAGGCCAAGAATTGACTAATATGTTTGAAAGGGGGCGGGAAGATGTCCACTGATTGCCCAAAACTCTTCTATCTTTCCTTCCTATGACTCATTCGAAATATGGAAAAATCAATTTTGCAGAGAGGGAGTAAAGAGGTGAAGCAAGTAAAAATAGAAAAGTGAAAGAGAGAAAGAGAGAGAGAGAGAGAGAGAGAGAAAGAAGGAAAATAAATGAGGGAGAAATAAAGCTCTAGCGATTTGGTTTTTTTTCTCGTATAAAACGTGGAATTGTACCTATTCTGAATTACACAAAAGTTCCATTGAAAACAGCATTACTGCATTATAATTCTTTATCTTTCGGAAATGAAAATACTGTCACTTTTTGGTCCTTTACGATAATTTCCTCGGCACTTTAATAAAAAAAAGAAATATTACACTGACTTCAAGACGTTACGAGTTACGAGTGACTACCGGTGATTACCGGTGTCAAGCAACTAAGGGACTATCCGTGATGACGTCAGCAGATTAAATTATTTTTGCCCACCGGCCATCTTGTCTTTTAAGACGGTCTTGATTGTACCTATTCTGAATTACACAAAAGTTCCATTGAAAACAGATAAGACACTTGCATATAGAATATTAAATAATATTCATTTTTTTATTAGGATTTTGAAAAAGTTAAATTCAATTATTATGGTATATTTTGGATATTATTTAATAGCCAAACGATACCATAATAATAAACTTTAACTATGGATTGGATGAATTATGGATTGAACATTAAAACTGATTTAAAACTGACTTAAATGTGAACGTCATCTGACCTTATTTTCTTATACAGATTTATTACTACTTACCATAAATTCCACCTGAAGAGACATTGTTCTCTCTCCAAATAAGCCAAGCCAATGCTTGTTTTTGATGCTGCTCTAGAGGAACTTTCAACCCTTTCGGCTCAGGTGATTCATCGCTTTCTTTTGGGCGGGTATCAAGTTGGCTAACAAAAAAGAGGAGACAAAAATTATTATAACGCAACCATTTTTGTTTAACTAAGAAACATAGTGGCTTAAGAAAAACAATCGTTTGCCTTTGGTTTAGATCTTACCTGTTTCTTATGGACTTTTGAATTATTTAATGTTTCTTTCAATTAAATAAAACAATTTCAAACAAGAGAAAAAATAAAACAATTTAAAACAAGAGGATTTGTAATAAAGAAAAGAGGTGAGCTTCCTTCATTGACGGCATAGGTTTGACAGCTGGTCTAGGTTTATATATAGTTATAACCTAAATAGGTTTTCAGCCCGAATAATCAAAAAGAGAAGCAAAAATGATTGGTTTGGTTTGTTTAATGGCATATCAATCATCTATGGATTATTTAATCAAATATAATTCTAAAGGTAGAAAGCAGGAAGCTAATACTCTTGTGTGAAAATATCGCAACCTATGCAAGACTACAGACTGTTTAACTTACCATTCTGTTAATACCAACAATCTTTCTTTTGACAAAATTTGAACGTAAAATGAATGAGAAATGTTGTTTTTCATTTGGTCTCAAGATCTACATTGTATTGATCATTAAAAAAAGTGGACAATTGTATTTCACATGCTCAAAACCATATTTATTTTCTTTCCACTTCTAAAAAGAAAAATAAGATACAACAAAACACTGAAAATTAATTTTGGCTAAATAAATGTGTAAAGATCAAATGCAACAGCAAAAACCCAACAAAGATGGTTGAATTAGTCAAATCCAGAGCAAAAATAATGACATTAAATAAAAGATTTCAAAAACTCTTATTAGAACAACGACAACAAACCCAACTTTTATGGAAACAACAAGAGAAAACAGAATTATAGAAATAAAAGTTAAATCATGGGAAGTAATATATCATTTTCACAAAACGCAGTAATCACAATTTCATTCCTCCCCTCAAAAAAAGATGTGTATAACGTTTTTTTTTTTTACTTACATTCATCTCAAACAAGGCATATTGCCACTTGGCCGTAAAGGGCTACTAATTGGAACCACGATTAACATATTGGTTTACGTTGCATTTAAACTTCTGCATGTCAGTACAGTTTGGGAAGCAGGTAGCAGGAAGGGAATTCCAAAGTCAAGTCGTTCTAGGGAAGAAACTGTTTGAGTAGAATACTTTCTGACATTAAGGTACCTCAACAGTGAAGGGGTGTGATTTTGTTGCTAAGCGGGTTTGTCAGGGTACAATGAGTTAATTAGAGCACGTTCCATTAAAGTACTTGCAAAACAGTGACAGAAATGCAACATTGCGGCGATGGGACAGAGGTTAGCACCTAGTTGACAAAATGGGAGATATTAGATTACAAACTCTTTTCTAGACTCTATGCAAGAGCCCAGATATGGCAACAATACTCCATGCATGGGCGAATGGTGGCCTTGTAGAGGTACAGGATACTCTCAGGTGTGAGTAGTTTTCTAGCACGGTAGAGAGAGCCCACATTCCATGAAGTAGCATTCACAATGTCTTCAATGTATTTGTTCCCGTGAATGTTAATATGACGCGTTTGACGAAAGAATTCTCGAGTAGGGAGTTATTTGTCAGGGTTATCAGTAGTTGGAGACGAGTCTTGTAGTTTAGTCTTACTAGCATTAAATGATACCTTCCATTTACGTCACCATTCCACTAGGGTCTGCAGGTCATTTTCTCAGGATTTAGCCATCGTCATAAATTTGTGTCCGTCGATTCTTCCTCGTGCATGTTATAGAGTGTTGTATCATTAGCAAATATGCCCATCTCGGACTCAATATTATCGAGGAAGTCATTGATGAATATCAGAAATAATAGTGGTCCAAGGATCGACCCCTAAAGCACTCCTGCATTATGCTGCTTGGATGAACGTCCATCAATGGTAACCTGGATGTCCATCCATTTTCAGACGTTGCTCTCTAGTTAAGGGGAGGGTGTTTCGAAATATAGACTCCAAGTCCGTGCATATATCTATCCGAGTCTTTACGGCAGAGAATGGGGATGAAGTTAAGACGGGATTGAGGAGCGTAAGTGCGTTTCACTTAATGATAAAAGATAAGACTTTACATCTTCTATATTATCTCTAAACCCGCAGATATTTGTGAAAGCGAGCCTTAACGGAGGAGGTGAATTGGTTTTGTTTGTCTGCTTCAATCCTGGTATTTGTTGGACTTTCATGAGATTTGGTTTAATTTCAGGTTGGGCAAAGTGGCCCAGTTTGGGCGCCAAGTATACACACACAACAGGTCCATAGCTGGGTCTGTCCAGGAAAGTTGTGGCCTCGTTAAAGCCTACCGGAAATAGCAGCGGGATCCCTTTCCATGCGCGACATGGTACAACAACTATCCTGGTATTATACAACTGATGATAGAACAACAGCTATAAGTGCTACCAAAGAGTTAGAGGACCTGTACTGTCAGTCGGAAACAACATCCATACAAACTGTCAATCAGGTATCCTCAACCTTAAAGAAAAGATTGGCCCAGATCAGCCGAGTGAACACACTTCGGCATGCAAGCAAATCCAATTTGATCAGTTTGTGAGAAAGAGAAAGAAGTTGGGAAGAGGTTCCGGTCGGTACTTGATGGGGATTTTTTGTCCTTTAGTAGGCATGAGTCTAGTCATCATCCTATTAAAGATCTTGTCTTTTTTGTGGGGGGGGGGCTTTATTTGATAGAGTTGTTTTTGCAGGAATTCCATGAATCTTGCCATTTATATATGATATATTTGTGGATTCGGGGGTCTGAACTCAGTATAGGGAACTTTTATATTACTAGTTTTCATTTTTAGTTATCTTTTAGCAGCTGTGTAAAAATTTTTATTCGCTTTCAGTTCTAGGTAGCTGGGAATCCAGCAGAAAAATGGGTGTTTGTGTTTTGAAGTATATAATTTTGAAGTATATAATTTTGAAGTATATAATTTTGAAGTATACAATTTTGAAGTATTCAATTTTTAAGTATATAATTTTGAAGTATATAATTTTGAAGTATATAATTTTGAAGTATATAATTTTGAAGTATACAATTTTGAAGTATTCAATTTTTAAGTATATAATTTTGAAGTATATAATTTTGAAGTATATAATTTTGAAGTATATAAAAAATAAAAAATAAATTAGAATAAATTAGTGTAGTTTTTTTTTAATCTCTACGATATTTTAACTTTTAGACGTAATCCACTACACTAATTTACTCTAATTTATTTTTTTATTTTTTTCTCTCATAAAATGTATATATATATGTATATATGATATCTAATTTACATAAGGAAAACACGTTGCTCTCCCCCATCATTATATATATCCCCAATCCTCCGACTCTCTCGTCAATGACTATCCCTCTTGAAGAAGCCTGAATAAATCGGGCGAAACGTTGAGTATCCAGGTCCTTCCACCTCCATTTTATTTCATATATATATATATATATATATATATATATATATATATATATATATATATACATATATATATATATATATATATATATATATATAAATATATATGTCTAGTTTGGCTATTGTTCTAGTATGTTGTTGCGATTGTCTAATATTCAACGGTTTCAGACCCTAACCCTAACTCTAACCCAGACTGCTTCTTGAAGTTCTATAAGCTTCTAGAACCATTCTGAGTCATTGGTTGTGAATTGTTTCTAGTTCTCTACATAAGATTTTCTGGCAGATCGGAAGCTTTTCTTTTTGGTCTGTATTGGTAATTACTCTCATTAATTGTATTATTACATTTAGTTTTGAGGTAATTTATACGTGATTTCTATGTTAACTTTTTGTCAAAGATTATGCATAGGAATTCATGTTCTTTAACTCTGGATATTTCTTTATTATTAAGTTTCAAAGAAGGATCAAGGAGTAATTTTTCTTGCTAAGAGAAATGTACACATTTGGATTTTGTCTGAAAGAGTATTTAGCCGTTTACGTTGTTCCATTCGCTAAACTTGTTGTACTTGTCGTTTAATAGTGTAGATATGTTTTGGTTTGTAACAGATGAGAAAGTCATATGGGATTCAGAATTTAACAATGCAGTTCATTTTGATATTGAAAAGTGTGGTTGATAATACAATTCTGTGTAGTATTCCCATTTTCTGTTAATATATTTTAGAAAGAGTTCTTCCATATATGATTGAAAAAGAAACAGATGGATATGAAATGTTCTATGTCTGTTGGTAGTCTACCTTTGACTCCAAATTTATTACGTTCTAGCATTATGACATATTGCCATGTAGCACCAAATGCCTTCTCGAAATTAAAAAATGATTGCAATTAAATGTATTTTTTTATGAAGGAATTAAATGGTCAATAGCTGACTGGTTTTGATATTGTTTTGAAATATATCTGTAAACGTCTTTTGGTATTTCTTGTTACGATGGGTGCTTCTATTTGTTTTGCAGTGTTTTTTTTTCTTTTTCTTTCTAAACCCTCGCCGAGGATAACAGCACATCAGCCGTTTGGCGTGGATCTCCATGGAGGCAACACCTGACTTCCTTTTAACAAATGGCAACGATGTTAGAATGCATTGTTGAATATTATTTCTGTTGTTTAACTTATTTGCATTATTTGAACATCAGTAATGTCTCGCATGCAAGCGATTCGGGTTTCGAATATTGAGCTCGGATGCGTTCAACTAATGAGCCCAAATGAGGGTCAAACTCAAGCTGGAGACTAATAGTTTGTTGTCTTTCATGGTTTGTGTGAACTGCGGCAAGGTTTGAGAGGTGGAAATTATAAATCTGTTAAACTTACCTGCGCAATGACTCCATGGCCTCTCACACAACTTGTTGGTGATAGTCTGCAAAGGAGAAGAAAAATCGTTGATATGTCTTTTGACGTAATAATACATGGTTTCAAGTGGACGATAAAAAGCAAATGATGATTTTAGGTAAATCGAATTTAAAAATAAAATAACCAAAGAAACAAAAACATTAAAAAGAATAAACGAAAACTCTTAATTCAAATTGTCAAAATGTAATTCGCAAGAATTTCATTTGATTTAATCGGATTCAGTTGGACAAAGTTCTCCAACTATTTGGGTTAGGGTAAGGGTTTCAGACCAAAGGATTACTCTTATGAGAAATAAACAAACAAACGCGAAGAAAAAGAACAGGCACAACCAAAGGTTGTCCATCCAATCTCCAAAGCGAATTCGCATGCAAGGCCGTGCAACTGTTGCGGCGGATAACATTGTTCCCATAGATGTTTTTTACAGAAACTAAATATGCAATGTGTGTGGCAGGAAAGGCCGCAAATCAACGCATTGTAAAAGGAACAAAAACCACAGGGTCCGACAAACAAGATTCGACAGGAAGTCGAGAAAACCCGGCGGAAATACATCACTGTCAACATCCGCAATAAGATAGTTGAGTTACAGTTGAATTCTGGTTCAGACCTGTCCATTATCAACCTAGAGACATGAAAAAGGTTGACGAAACCAACCATGCGTAAGAGGAAGGAGTTAGAGGTGATAAAGTAAAATTCTAGGGAGGACTGACACTCCCTGTGACGTTAAATGGCATTACCAAAAAGTAAAAGTTTATGTACATAAGATATCCGGAAACCTCTACGGAACAGATTGGGTGAAACGATTTGAATTGTGGGACCAACCTATAAACAAATTCTGCCATAAGGTAGAAGACTCATCTACAGGTGAACAATGACTAAATGGCGAGTTCAAGGAAAAATTTCCAGAAGTTTCCTCAACGGGTCTCGGAAGATGTACTTAGGCTATTGCCAGATTCGAACTGAAGGAAAACGCTCCACCCTTGTTACCTACAAAAGGCCGGAATACTATCGAAAGCCAGCAACAGTGATTGGGCTGCTCCTACAGTATATGTGACCAAGAAGATAAATCAGATTCGTGTATGCGCGCATGTTTCAACGGGTCTGAATGCTGCTCTTAAAGAGTATCACTATCCCCTACCTTCACCAGAGAAGGTATTCAACAAACTAAATATTTTCTAAGGTGGATTTAAGTGACGCGTACTTACAGATCCCCGTAATGTTCTAAAATCCTCTGCATCAGTACGTATAGGGAACTTCACATATCAATCTCCAGTTCTCACTAGCCAATTTTGATTTGTTATTGTTGTACCATGTTATTTGCACTATGATAATATACTTAACTAAAGTAAATGTCTTAAATTAGCAAGACACATGAAAAAAATTTAAATTGCTTAAAATATCTCATTAATGGCATATATAGAAAGAGCTTGATGAGCTAAGAAAAAATCTTTTTAAATTTTAAAGATCTGATTAAAAATTAAAAATAAGAAAGTTATGACTATTTTTGTGCCTCACATGTTTGGATATTTTTCCCTCTTTAAGACCATATACGTTTTGTCACATTTTTTATACTACTTTTTCAGTAAAAATGTTATATCTTTGTTAAAACACAAGATTAAGCAATGAAATTTGTCATCAATGTATTTTTATGACAGGAATCAGAACATGCTACCGAAAATCTCAAGAAATTAATAGTTTTTAAATAATCTACAGTAAATGCACATAAATAGCTTTCAGAATCAAGGTAGTACCTGCGATTTTTCAACAGGTCATCGACACCATGCTGCGCGGCCTTGAATGACACCGTCATTGCCAGTAAATCCACAGCTGAGTATCGCAAACACATACTCGAGGTTTTTTAAAAGAATTCAACGCTTCGGTTTTAAAGTGAAAAAGCAAAGTGTGACTTTCTCATGAACAAGATAAAATACTTAGGTCACATAATTGATAAAAATGGTAGACACCCTGACCCGGAGAAGCAGAAGCAATCAAGAACACGCCTGCTCCCAATAATGCGCACACACTCCAAGGTTTTTTGGGACTAGCTAACTACTACTAAGTCTTCATAATACACTATGATCCAAACTTGAAAATTATAGTAGCGAGCGACGCAAGCTCCTATGGTGTTGGAGCTTGCGTACTTCATACTGCTCGACAGTACCAAAAAGAAAACGATCGCCCATGCATCCAGATCCCTACTATCAGCAGACGCAGGTAGAAAAGTAACCCCCTCGGCATTCCCCGGTCGGGGCGCCTCAGGCAGCAAGCAATAAACTTGCCCCACCGGAAAGCCCGGTGGCAAGGCCTGGGAGGGGACACCTCCTAGGTATTACCCAGGTTGCGTACCTCAGTCCAACAGGTGCTGGGCCGGTTCCCAGCCCCTCACCAGTTGGGCTGAGTGTCAAGTGACGATCCTTGATGTGTACTACCCTGTCTCCCTGCAGCTGAAGCCGCTATGAGACCTTCCCCATCAGAGTCCTAATAGGGGTAATTATTTAAATGCTGCCCACATCAGCATTATGTGGCACAAGGCCGGAAAGTGGGAACCCCGCAGGCTCCACTAAAGAAAGGACACTCCTGCAATTTTTTAAAAATTGCCTGAGTAACCCCGTCGGCACTCCCCGGTCGGAGCGCCTCATGCAGCAAGCAATAAACTTGCCCCACCGGAAAGCCCGGTGGAAAGTCCTGGGAGGGTAGACCTCCTAGGTATTACCCAGGCGGCGTACCTTAGTCCAACAGGTGCTGTCCCGCAGGTAGAAAAGTAGGCACAAAGTATTATATTCGCCGTAACAAACTGTCATAGATACTTACATGGCAGAAAATTTACATTGCAAACAGACCAAAGGCCGTCGCTTAAAACTTTTGGATCCAAAAAAGGCTTACCGGCATATACTGTTAATAGCCTGCTGAGATGAGGTATAATTTTACTGAATTATAATTTAACACTGGAGTACCTGTCATCGAAAAAAATTAGCCATGCTGATAGCCCATCTAGATTGATACGTATGGAACCTTTTTACAAGCTTCTGAAATGACGAACACAACTTCATAAAAGGTAACATTTGCCTTATTTATTTTGATGTTTTCTTTTATCGATGTTTTTTTATTTAATTTTTATTTTGTTTTCTTTTTATTTTGTGTTTCCTTTTATTAAGCTTTTCCTTTTTTATTTTGATGTTTTCTTTTTTATTTTTTTTTGTCTTTTATTTAATTTTTATTTTGTTTTCTTTTTATTTTAGGTTTCCTTTTATTTAGCTTTTCCTTTTTTATTTTGATGTTTTCTATTTTAATTTTTTTGTCTTTTATTTAATTTTTATTTCGTTTTCTTTTTATTTTGAGTTTCCTTTTATTAAGCTTTTCCTTTTTTATTTTGATGTTTTCTTTTTTAATTTTTTTTGTATTTTATTTAATTTTTATTTTGTTTTCTTTTTATTTTAGGTTTCCTTTTATTAAGCTTTTACTTGTTTGTTTTGATGTTTTCTTTTTTATTTTTTTATCTTTTATTTAATTTTTATTTTGTTTTCTTTTTATTTTGTGTTTCCTTTTATTAAGCTTTTCCTTTTTTATTTTGATGCTTTCTTTTTTAATTTTTTTTATCTTTTATTTAATTTTTATTTTGTTTTCTTTTTATTTTGAGTTTCCTTTTATTAAGCTTTTCCTTTTTTATTTTGATGTTTTCTATTTTAATTTTTTTGTCTTTTATTTAATTTTTATTTTGTTTTCTTTTTATTTTAGGTTTCCTTTTATTAAGCTTTTCCTTTTTTATTTTGATGGTTTTTTTGTCTTTTATTTAATTTTTATTTTGTTTTCTTTTTATTTTGTGTTTCCTTTTATTAATCTTTTCCTTTTTTATTTTGATGTTTTTTTTTATTTTTTTGTCTTTTATTTAATTTTTATTTTGTTTTCTTTTTATTTTAGGTTTCCTTTTAATTATCTTTTCCTTTTTTATTTTGATGTTTTTTTATTTTTGTTGTCTTTCCCTTTTTTATTTGGATGTTTTCTTTTTTTAATTTGTTGTTGTTTATTTTGTGTTTCGTTTTCATTTTGTGTTTCCTTTTATAAGCTTTTCCTATTTTATTTTGATGTTGTCTTTTTAAAATTTTTTGTCTTTTATTTAATTTTTATTTTATTTTTTTTTTATTTTGTGTTTCCTTTTATTAAGCTTTTACTTGTTTGTTTTGATGTTTTCTTTTTTATTTTTTTTGTTTTTTATTTTGTTTTTCTTTTTATTTTGTGGTTCCTTTTATTAAGCTTTTCCTTTTTTATTTTGATGTTTTCTTTTTACGTTTTTTTTTGTCTTTTATTTAATTTTATTTTGTTTTCTTTTTATTTTGTGTTTCCTTTTATTAAGCTTTTCCTTTTGTATTTTGATGTTTTTTTTAAATTTTTTTGTCTTTTATTTAATTTCTGTTTTAATTTTTTTGTTTTTTATTTTCTTTTTATTTTGTGGTTCCTTTTATTAAGCTTTTCCTTTTTTATTTTGATGTTTTCTTTTTACATTTTCTTTTGTCTTTTATTTAATTTTTATTTTGTTTTCTTTTTATTTTGTGTTTCCTTTTATTAAGCTTTTCCTTTTTTATTTTGATGTTTTCTTTTTTAATTTTTTTTGTCTTTTATTAAATTTTTATTTTGTTTTTCTTTTTATTTTGTGTTTCCTTTTATTAAGCTTTTCCTTTTTATTTAGATGTTTTCTTTTTTTCTTTTTTTCTTTTTTATTTTGTTTTTATTTTTATTTTGTGGTTCCTTTTATAAGGCTTTTCCTTTTTTATTTTGATGTTTTCTTTTTACATTTTCTTTTGTCTTTTATTTAATTTTTATATTGTTTTCTTTTTATTTTAGGTTTCCTTTTATTAAGCTTTTCCTTTTTAATTTTGATGTTTTCTTTTTTAATTTTTTTGTTTTTTACTTAATTTTTATTTTGTTTTCTTTTTATTTTGTGTTTCCTTTTATTAAGCTTTTCCTTTTTATTTTGATGCTTTCTTTTTTTAATTTTTTTTGTCTTTTATTAAATTTTTATTTTGTTTTTCTTTTTATTTTGTGTTTCCTTTTATTAAGCTTTTCCTTTTTTATTTTAATGTTGTCTTTTTTTTTATTTTGTTTTTATTTTTATTTTGTGTTTCCTTTTATATGGCTTTTCCTTTTTTATTTTGATGTTTTCTTTTTTAAATTTTTTTGTCTTTTATTTAATTTTTATTTTGATTTCTTTTCATTTTGTGTTTCCTTTTATTACGCTTTTCCTTTTTTATTTTGATGTTGTCTTTTTAATTTATTTTGTCTTTTATTTAAGTTTTATTTTGTTTTCTTTTTATTTTAGGTTTCCTTTTATTAAGCTTTTACTTTTTATTTTGATGTTTGCTCTTTTAATTTTTTTTGTCTTTTATTTAAGTTTTATTTTGTTTTCTTTTTATTTTGTGTTTCCTTTTATTAAGCTTTTCCTTTTTTATTTTGATGTTTTCTTTTGGTAATATTTTTTTGTCTTTTATTTAATTTTACTGTTGTTTTCTTTTTATTTTGTGTTTCCTTTTATTAAGCTTTTCCTTTTTAATTTTGATGTTTTCATTTTTCATTTTTTGTTGTCTTTTTTCAATTTTAATTTTGTTTTCTTTTTATTTTGTGTTTCCTTTTAATTTTTTTTTCATTTTTTATTTTGTGTTTCCTCCTAATTTTTTTTTTTTCATTTTTATTTTGTTTTCTTTTTATTTTAGGTTACATTTTATTAAGCTTTTCCTTTTTTATTTTAATGTTTGCTTTTTTATTTTTTTTTTGTCTTTTATTTAATTTTTATTTTGTTTTCTTTTTATTTTAGGTTTCCTTTTATTAAGCTTTTCCTTTTTTTATTTTGATGTTTTCTTTTTTAATTTTTTGTCTTTTATTTAATTTTTATTTTGTTTTCTTTTATTTCAGGTTACCTTTTTTAAAGCTTTTCCTTTTTTATTTTGTTGTGTTCTTTTTTAATTTTTTGTCTTTTATTTAATTTTTATTTTCTTTTTTTTTTAGGTTTCCTTTTATTAAGCTTTTCCTTTTTTATTTTGATGTTTTCTTTTTTAATTTTTTTGTCTTTTATTTAATTTTTATTTTATTTTATTTTTATTTTGTGTTTCCTTTTATTAAGCTTTTCCTTTTTTATTTTGATGTTTTTTTTTACATTTTTTTGTCTTTTATTTAATTTTTATTTTGTTTTCTTTTTATTTTGAGTTTCCTTTTATTAAGCTTTTCCTTTTTTATTTTGATGTTTTCTATTTTAATTTTTTTGTCTTTTATTTAATTTTTATTTTGTTTTCTTTTTATTTTAGGTTTCCTTTTATTAAGCTTTTCCTTTTTTTATTTTGATGTTTGCTTTTTTATTTTTTTTTTGTCTTTTATTTAATTTTTATTTTGTTTTCTTTTTATTTTAGGTTTCCTTTTATTAAGCTTTTCCTTTTTTATTTTGATGTTTTCTTTTTTAATTTTTTTGTCTTTTCTTTAATTTTTATTTTGTTTTCTTTTTATTTTGTGTTTCCTTTTATTAAGCTTTTCCTTTTTATTTTGATGTTTGCTCTTTTAATTTTTTTTGTCTTTTATTTAAGTTTTATTTTGTTTTCTTTTTATTTTGTGTTTCCTTTTATTAAGCTTTTCCTTTTTTATTTTGATGTTTTCTTTTGGTAATATTTTTTTGTCTTTTATTTAATTTTACTGTTGTTTTCTTTTTATTTTGTGTTTCCTTTTATTAAGCTTTTCCTTTTTAATTTTGATGTTTTCATTTTTCATTTTTTGTTGTCTTTTTTCAATTTTAATTTTGTTTTCTTTTTATTTTGTGTTTCCTTTTAATTTTTTTTTTCATTTTTTATTTTGTGTTTCCTCCTAATTTTTTTTTGTCTTTTATTTTGTTTTCTTTTTATTTTAGGTTACATTTTATTAAGCTTTTCCTTTTTTATTTTAATGTTTGCTTTTTTAATTTTTTTTGTCTTTTATTTAATTTTTATTTTGTTTTCTTTTTATTTTAGGTTTCCTTTTATTAAGCTTTTCCTTTTTTATTTTGATGTTTTCTTTTTTAATTTTTTGTCTTTTATTTAATTTTTATTTTGTTTTCTTTTATTTCAGGTCACCTTTTTTAAAGCTTTTCCTTTTTTATTTTGATGTTTTCTTTTTTAATTTTTTGTCTTTTATTTAATTTTTATTTTCTTTTTTTTTAGGTTTCCTTTTATTAAGCTTTTCCTTTTTTATTTTGATGTTTTCTTTTTTAATTTTTTTGTCTTTTATTTAATTTTTATTTTATTTTCTTTTTATTTTGTGTTTCCTTTTATTAAGCTTTTCCTTTTTGTTTTGATGTTTTCTTTTTTAATTTTTTTTGTCTTTTATTTAATTTTTATTTTGTTTTTCTTTTTATTTAAGGTTACCTTTGATTAAGCTTTTCCTTTTTTATTTTGATGTTTTCTTTTTACATTTTCTTTTGTCTTTTATTAAATTTTTATTTTGTTTTCTTTTTATTTTGTGTTTCCTTTTATAACGCTTTTCCTTTTTTATTTTGATGTTTTCCTTTTTTAATTTTTTTTGTCTTTTATTTAATTTTTATTTTGTTTTTCTTTTTATTTTGTGTTTCCTTTTATATGGCTTTTCTTTTTTTATTTTGATGTTTTCTTTTTTAATTTTTTTTGTCTCTTATTTAATTTTTATTTTGTTTTCTTTTTATTTTGTGTTTCCTTTTATTAAGCTTTTCCTTTTTTATTTTGATGTTGTTTTTTTTTAATTTTTTTTGTCTTTTATTTAATTTTTATTTTGTTTTCTTTTTATTTTGTGTTTCCTTTAATTAAGCTTTTCCTTTTTTTTTTTTTTGATGTTGTCTTTTTAAATTTTTTTTGTTTTTTATTTTGTTTTTCTTTTTATTTTGTGTTTCCTTTTATTAAGATTTTCCTTTTTTATTTTGATGTTGTCTTTTTAACTTTTTTTTTAATTTTGTTTTTCGTTTTATTTTGTGTTTCCTTTTATATGGCTTTTCCTTTTTTATTTTGATGTTCTCTTTTATAATTTTTTTTGTCTTTTATTCAATTTTTATTTTGTTTTTCTTTTTATTTCGTGTTTCCTTTTATTACGCTTTTTGTTTTTATTTTGATGTGTTCTTTTTTTTTGTCTTTTATTTAATTTTTATTTTGTTTTCTTTTTATATAAGTTTTTTTTGTTTATATTAGGTTTTCTTTTTATTTTGTGTTTCCTTTTCTTTTGGATGTTTTCTTTTTTTTTCTTTTATTTAATTTTTTTTTTATTTTATGTTACCTTTCATTAAGCTTTTCCTTTTTTATTTTGATGTTTTCTTTTTAATTTTGTTTTGTTTTTTATTTAATTTTTTTGTTTTCTTTTTATTTTAGGTTTCCTTTTATGAAGCTTTTCCTTATTTATTTTGATGTTATTTTATTTTTTTTGTCTTTTATTTAATTTTTATTTGTTTTCTTTTTATTTTAGGTTTCCTTTTATTAATCTTTTCCTTTTTTATTTTTATGTTTTTTTTTTATTTTTTGTCTTTTATTTAATTTTTATTTTGTTTTCTTTTTATTTTAGGTTTCCTTTTTTTAATCATTTCCGTTTAGTTTTTGATGTTTTCTTTTTCAATTTTTTTTGTCTTTTATTTAATTTTTATTTTATTTTATTTTTATTTTAGGTTTCCTTTTATTAAGCTTTTCCTTTTTTATTTTGATGTTTTCTTTTTTAATTTTTTTTGTCTTTTATTTAATTTTTATTTTTTTTTATTTTTATTTTAGGTTTCCTTTTATTAAGCTTTTCCTTTTTTATTTTGATGTTTTCTTTTTCAATTTTTTGTGTCTTTTATTTAATTTTTGTTTCGTTTTCTTTTTATTTTAGGTTTCCTTTTATTAAGCTTTTCATTTTCTATTTTGATGTTTTCTTTTTTAATTTTTTTTGTCTTTTATTTAATTTTTATTTTGTTTTCTTTTTATTTTGTGTTTCCTTTTATTAATCTTTTCCTTTTTTATTTTGATGTTTTTTTTATTTTTTTTGTCTTTTATTTAATTTTTATTTTGTTTTTCTTTTTATTTAAGGTTACCTTTGATTAAGCTTTTCCTTTTTTATTTTGATGTTTTCTTTTTACATTTTCTTTCGTCTTTTATTAAATGTTTATTTTGTTTTCTTTTCATTTTGTGTTTCCTTTTATTAAGCTTTTCCTTTTTTATTTTGATGTTTTCTTTTTCAATTTTTTTTGTCTTTTATTTAATTTTATTTTGTTTTCTTTTTATTTTAGGTTTCCTTTTATTAATCTATTCCTTTTTTATTTTGATGTTTTTTTTTCTTTTTTGTCTTTTATTTAATTTTTATTTTGTTTTCTTTTTATTTTAGGTTTCCTTTTATTAATCTTTTCCTTTTTTATGTTGATGTTTTTTTTTTTTGTCTTTTATTTAATTTTTAATTTATTTTCTTTTTATTTTAGGTTTCCTTTTATTAATCTTGTCCTTTTTTATTTTGATGTTTTTTTTTATTTTTTTGTCTTTTATTTAATTTTTATTTTGTTTTCTTTTTATTTTAGGTTTCCTTTTATTAATCTTTTCCTTTTTATTGTGATGTTTTTTTTTGTTTTTTTTGTCTTTTATTTAATTTTTATTTTGTTTTCTTTTTATTTTAGGTTTCCTTTTATTAATCTGTTCCTTTTTATTGTGATGTTTTTTTTTTGTTTTTTTTGTCTTTTATTTAATTTTTATTTTGTTTTCTTTTTATTTTAGGTTTCCTTTTATTAATCTTTTCCTTTTTTGTTTTGATGTTTTTTTTATTTTTTTTGTCTTTTATTTAATTTTTATTTGTGTTTTCTTTTTATTTTAGGTTTCCTTTTATTAAGCTTTTCCTTTTTTATTTTGATGTTTTTTTTCATTTTTTTGTCTTTTATTTAATTTTTATTTTGTTTACTTTTTATTTTAGGTTTCCTTTTATTAATCTTTTCCTTTTTTGTTTTGATGTTTTTTTTTATTTTTTTGTCTTTTATTGTATTTTTATTTTGTTTTCTTTTTATTTTAGGTTTCCTTTTATTAATCTTTTCCTTTTTTGTTTTGATGTTTTTTTTTATTTTTTTGTCTTTTATTGTATTTTTATTTTGTTTTCTTTTTATTTTAGGTTTCCTTTTATTAATCTTTTCCTTTTTTATTTTGATGTTTTTTTTTCTTTTTGTCTTTTATTTAATTTTTATTTTGTTTTCTTTTTATTTTAGGTTTCCTTTTATTAATCTATTCCTTTTTTATTTTGATGTATTTTTTTTATTTTTTTGTCTTTTATTTAATTTTTATTTTGTTTTCTTTTTATTTTAGGTTTCCTTTTATTAATCTTTTCCTTTTTTATTTTTATGTTTTTTTTTTATTTTTTGTCTTTTATTTAATTTTTATTTTGTTTTCTTTTTATTTTAGGTTTCCTTTTTTTAATCATTTCCGTTTAGTTTTTGATGTTTTCTTTTTCAATTTTTTTGTCTTTTATTTAATTTTTATTTTGTTTTCTTTTTATTTTAGGTTTCCTTTTATTAATCTTTTCCTTTTTTATTTTGATGTTTTTTTTATTTTTTTGTCTTTTATTGTATTTTTATTTTGTTTTCTTTTTATTTTGTGTTTCCTTTTATTAATCTTTTCCTTTTTTATTTTGATGTTTTCTTTTTTATTTTTTTGTCTTTTATTTAATTTTTATTTTGTTTTCTTTTTATTTTAGGTTTCCTTTTATTAATCTTTTCCTTTTTTATTTTGATGTTTTTTTTTCTTTTTTGTCTTTTATTTAATTTTTAATTTATTTTCTTTTTATTTTAGGTTTCCTTTTATTAATCTTTTCCTTTTTTATTTTGATGTTTTTTTTTATTTTTTTGTCTTTTATTTAATTTTTATTTTGTTTTCTTTTTATTTTAGGTTTCCTTTTATTAATCTTTTCCTTTTTATTGTGATGTTTTTTTTGTTTTTTTTTTGTCTTTTATTTAATTTTTATTTTGTTTTCTTTTTATTTTAGGTTTCCTTTTATTAATCTTTTCCTTTTTGGTTTTGATGTTTTTTTTATTTTTTTTGTCTTTTATTTAATTTTTATTTGTGTTTTCTTTTTATTTTAGGTTTCCTTTTATTAATCTTTTCCTTTTTTATTTTGATGCTTTTTTTTATTTTTTTGTCTTTTATTGTATTTTTATTTTGTTTTCTTTTTATTTTAGGTTTCCTTTTATTAATCTTTTCCTTTTTTGTTTTGATGTTTTTTTTTATTTTTTTGTCTTTTATTTAATTTTTATTTTGTTTTCTTTTTATTTTAGGTTTCCTTTTATTAATCTTTTCCTTTTTTATTTTGATGTTTTTTTTTATTTTTTTGTCTTTTATTGTATTTTTATTTTGTTTTCTTTTTATTTTAGGTTTCCTTTTATTAATCTTTTCCTTTTTTATTTTGATGTTTTCTTTTTTATTTTTTTGTCTTTTATTTAATTTTTATTTTGTTTTCTTTTTATTTTAGGTTTCCTTTTATTAATCTTTTCCTTTTTTATTTTGATGTTTTTTTTAATTTTTTTGTCTTTTATTGTATTTTTATTTTGTTTTCTTTTTATTTTAGGTTTCCTTTTATTAATCTTTTCCTTTTTTATTTTGATGTTTTTTTTTATTTTTTTGTCTTTTCTTTAATTTTTATTTTGTTTTCTTTTTATTTTAGGTTTCCTTTTATTAATCTTTTCCTTTTTTATTTTGATGTTTTTTTTTTATTTTTTTGTCTTTTATTGTATTTTTATTTTGTTTTCTTTTTATTTTAGGTTTCCTTTTATTAATCTTTTCCTTTTTTATTTTGATGTTTTTTTTTTGTTTTTTTTTGTCTTTTATTTAATTTTTATTTTGTTTTCTTTTTATTTTAGGTTTCCTTTTATTAATCTTTTCCTTTTTTATTTTGATGTTTTTTTTTATTTTTTTGTCTTTTATTGTATTTTTATTTTGTTTTCTTTTTATTTTAGGTTTCCTTTTATTAATCTTTTCCTTTTTTATTTTGATGTTTTTTTTTATTTTTTTGTCTTTTATTTAATTTTTATTTTGTTTTCTTTTTATTTTAGGTTTCCTTTTATTAATCTTTTCCTTTTTTATTTTGATGTTTTTTTTTCTTTTTTGTCTTTTATTTAATTTTTATTTTGTTTTCTTTTTATTTTAGGTTTCCTTTTATTAATCTTTTCCTTTTTTATTTTGATGTTTTTTTAATTTTTTTTGTCTTTTATTTAATTTTTATTTTGTTTTCTTTTTATTTTAGGTTTCCTTTTATTAATCTTTTCCTTTTTTATTTTGATGTTTTTTTATTTTTTTGTCTTTTATTTAATTTTTATTTTGTTTTCTTTTTATTTTAGGTTTCCTTTTATTAATCTTTTCCTTTTTATTTTGATGTTTTTTTAATTTTATTTGTCTTTTATTTAATTTTTATTTTGTTTACTTTTTATTTTAGGTTTCCTTTTATTAAGCTTTTCCTCTTTTATTTTGATGTTTTTTTTTATTTTTTTTGTCTTTTATTTAATTGTTATTTGTGTTTTCTTTTTATTTTAGGTTTCCTTTTATTAATATTTTCCTTTTTATTTTGATGTTTTTTTATTTTTTTTGTCTTTTATTTAATTTTTATTTTGTTTTCTTTTTATTTTAGGTTTTCTTTTCATAAAGATTTTCCTTTTTTATTTTGATTTTTTCTTTTTTATTTGTTGTCTTTTATTTAATTTTTATTTTGTTTTCTTTTTATTTTAGGTTTCCTTTTATTAATCTTTTCCTTTTTTATTTTGATGTTTTTTTATTTTTTTGTCTTTTATTTAATTTTTATTTTGTTTTCTTTTTATTTTAGGTTTCCTTTTATTAAGCTTTTCCTTTTTTATTTTGATGTTTTTTTATTTTTTTGTCTTTTATTTAATTTTTATTTTGTTTTATTTTTATTTTAGGTTTCCTTTTATTAATCTGTTCCTTTTTATTGTGATGTTTTTTTTTGGTTTTTTTTGTCTTTTATTTAATTTTTGTTTTGTTTTATTTTTATTTTAGGTTTCCTTTTATTAATCTTTTCCTTTTTATTTTGATGTTTTTTTTTTGTCTTTTATTTAATTTTTATTTTGTTTTCTTTTTATTTTAGGTTTCCTTTTATTAAGCTTTTCCTTTTTTATTTTGATGTTTTCTTTTTTATTTTTTTGTCTTTTATTTAATTTTTATTTTGTTTTCTTTTTATTTTAGGTTTCCTTTTATTAATCTTTTCCTTTTTTATTTTGATGTTGTCTTTTTTAATTTTTTTTGTCTTTTCTTTAATTTTTATTTTGTTTTCTTTTTATTTTAGGTTTCTTTTATTAAGCTTTTTCTTTTTTATTTTGATGTTTTTTTTATTTGTTTCGTCTTTTATTTAATTTTTATTTTGTTTTCTTTTTATTTTGTGTTTCCTTTTATTAAGCTTTTCTTTTTTTATTTTGATGTTTTTTTTTTATTTTATTTGTCCTTCATTTAATTTTTATGTTGTTTTCTTTTTATTTTAGGTTTCCTTTAGATTATCTTTTCTTTTTTTATTTTAATGTTTTTTTTATTTTTGTTGTCTTTTATTCAAGTTTTATTTTGTTTTCTTTTTATTGTTGGTTTCCTTTTATTAAGCTTTTCCTTTTTAATTTTGATGTTTTCTTTTTCAATTTTTTTTTGTCTTTTATTTAATTTTTATTTTGTTTTCTTTTATTTTAGGTTTCCTTTTATTAAGTTTTTTCTTTTTTATTTTGATGTTTTCTTTTTTAATTTTATTTTTATGTTTTATTTAATTTTTATTTTGTGTTTCCTTTTATAAAACTTTTCTTTTTTTTTATGTTTTCTTTTATCGATTTTTATTTTTTTATTTTATTGTTTAAATTTTTATTGCTTTGATGTTTTCTTTGTTTATTCTTTTTTTCTTTTCTTTTATTAAATTTTTATTTTGTTTTCTTTTTATTTTAAGTTTTCTTTTTATTAAGCTTTTCCTTTCTTATTTTGATGTTTTCTTTTTTTAATTTTTTTTGTCTTTTATTTAATTTTTATTTTGTTTTCTTTTTATTTTGTGTTTCCTTTTATTAAGCTTTTCCTTTTTTATTTTGATGTTTTCTTTTTTAATTTTTTTGGAGTCTTTTATTTAATTTTTATTTTGTTTTCTTTTTAGTTTAGGTTTTCTTTTATTAAGCTTTTTCTTTTTTATTTTGATGTTTTCTTTTTTAATTTTTTTTGTCTTTTATTTAATTTTTATTTTGTTTTCTTTTTATTTTGTGTTTCCTTTTATTAAGCTTTTCCTTTTTTTATTTTGATGTTTTCTTTTTTCATTTTTTTGTCTTTTCTTTAATTTTTATTTTGTTTTCTTTTTATTTTAGGTTTCCTTTTATTAAGCTTTTCTTTTTTATTTTCATGTTTTCTTTTTTAAATTTTTAAATCGAGAGACGGTTTAGGAGAATGTTGTTGACAGATACACAATGTTAATAGATAGTTATTTAATTGTTGCTGTTTATTGATTAATTTATGTATTTTATTTAATAGATAGTTATTTTAATTGTTGCTGTTTATTGATTAATTTATGTATTTTATTTAATAGATAGTTATTTAATTGTTGCTGTTTATTGATTAATTTATGTATTTTATTTAATAGATAGTTATTTTAATTGTTGCTGTTTATTGATTTTTTTATGTATTTTATATAATAGATAGTTATTTTTATTGTTTCTGTTTATTGATTAATTTATTTTTTTTTTTTTGATAGATAGTTATTTAATTGTTGCTGTTTATTGATTAATTTATGTATTTTATTTAATAGATAGTTATTTTAATTGTTGCTGTTTATTGATTTTTTTATGTATTTTATATAATAGATAGTTATTTTTATTGTTTCTGTTTATTGATTAATTTATGTATTTTATTTAATAGATAGTTATTTAATTGTTGCTGTTTATTGATTAATTTATGTATTTTATTTAATAGATAGTTATTTTAATTGTTGCTGTTTATTGATTTTTTTATGTATTTTATATAATAGATAGTTATTTTTATTGTTTCTGTTTATTGATTTATTTATGTATTTTATTTAATAGATAGTTATTTTAATTGTTGCTGTTTATTGATTTTTTTATGTATTTTATTTAATAGATAGTTATTTTAATTGTTTCTGTTTATTGATTTATTTATTTATTTTTTTGATAGATAGTTATTTGAATTGTTGCTGTTTATTGATTTATTTATGTATTTTATTTAATAGATAGTTATTTTAATTGTTGCTGTTTATTGATTTATTTATGTATTTTGTTTAATACATAGTTATTTTAATTGTTTCTGTTTATTGATTAATTTATGTATTTTATTTAATAGATAGTTATTTAATTGTTGCTGTTTATTGATTAATTTATGTATTTTATTTAATAGATAGTTATTTTAATTGTTGCTGTTTATTGATTTTTTTATGTATTTTATATAATAGATAGTTATTTTTATTGTTTCTGTTTATTGATTAATTTATGTATTTTATTTAATAGATAGTTATTTAATTGTTGCTGTTTATTGATTAATTTATGTATTTTATTTAATAGATAGTTATTTTAATTGTTGCTGTTTATTGATTTTTTTATGTATTTTATATAATAGATAGTTATTTTTATTGTTTCTGTTTATTGATTTATTTATGTATTTTATTTAATAGATAGTTATTTTAATTGTTGCTGTTTATTGATTTTTTTATGTATTTTATTTAATACATAGTTATTTTAATTGTTTCTGTTTATTGATTTATTTATTTATTTTTTTGATAGATAGTTATTTGAATTGTTGCTGTTTATTGATTTATTTATGTATTTTATTTAATAGATAGTTATTTTAATTGTTGCTGTTTATTGATTTATTTATGTATTTTGTTTAATACATAGTTATTTTAATTGTTTCTGTTTATTGATTAATTTATGTATTTTATTTAATAGATAGTTATTTAATTGTTGCTGTTTATTGATTAATTTATGTATTTTATTTAATAGATAGTTATTTTAATTGTTGCTGTTTATTGATTTTTTTATGTATTTTATATAATAGATAGTTATTTTTATTGTTTCTGTTTATTGATTAATTTATGTATTTTATTTAATAGATAGTTATTTAATTGTTGCTGTTTATTGATTAATTTATGTATTTTATTTAATAGATAGTTATTTTAATTGTTGCTGTTTATTGATTTTTTTATGTATTTTATATAATAGATAGTTATTTTTATTGTTTCTGTTTATTGATTTATTTATGTATTTTATTTAATAGATAGTTATTTTAATTGTTGCTGTTTATTGATTTTTTTATGTATTTTATTTAATACATAGTTATTTTAATTGTTTCTGTTTATTGATTTATTTATTTATTTTTTTGATAGATAGTTATTTGAATTGTTGCTGTTTATTGATTTATTTATGTATTTTATTTAATAGATAGTTATTTTAATTGTTGCTGTTTATTGATTTATTTATGTATTTTGTTTAATACATAGTTATTTTAATTGTTTCTGTTTATTGATTAATTTATGTATTTTATTTAATAGATAGTTATTTTAATTTTTTCTGTTTATTGATTTATTTATGTATTTTGTTTAATAGATAGTTATTTTAATTGTTTCTGTTTATTGATGTATTTATGTATTTTGTTTAATAGATAGTTATTTTAATTGTTTCTGTTTATTGATTTATTTATGTATTTTGTTTAATAGATAGTTATTTTAATTGTTTCTGTTTATTGATGTATTTATGTATTTTGTTTAATAGATAGTTATTTTAATTGTTTCTGTTTATTGATTTATTTTTTTTTTTGATAGATAGTTATTTGAATTGTTGCTGTTTATTGATTAATTTATGTATTTTATTTAATAGATAGTTATTTTAATTGTTTCTGTTTATTGATTAATTTATGTATTTTATTTAATAGATAGTTATTTTAATTGTTTCTGTTTATTGATTTATTTATGTATTTTGTTTAATAGATAGTTATTTTAATTGTTTCTGTTTATTGATGTATTTATGTATTTTATTTAATAGATAGTTATTTTAATTGTTTCTGTTTATTGATTTATTTATGTATTTTGTTTAATAGATAGTTATTTTAATTGTTGCTGTTTATTGATGTATTTATGTATTTTATTTAATAGATAGTTATTTTAATTGTTTCTGTTTATTGATTAATTTATGTATTTTATTTAATAGATAGTTATTTTAATTGTTTCTGTTTATTGATTTATTTATGTATTTTGTTTAATAGATAGTTATTTTAATTGTTTCTGTTTATTGATGTATTTATGTATTTTATTTAATAGATAGTTATTTTAATTGTTTCTGTTTATTGATTAATTTATGTATTTTATTTAATAGATAGTTATTTTAATTGTTTCTGTTTATTGATTTATTTATGTATTTTGTTTAATAGATAGTTATTTTAATTGTTTCTGTTTATTGATTTATTTATGTATTTTGTTTAATAGATAGTTATTTTAATTGTTGCTGTTTATTGATGTATTTATGTATTTTGTTTAATAGATAGTTATTTTAATTGTTTCTGTTTATTGATTTATTTATGTATTTTGTTTAATAGATAGTTATTTTAATTGTTGCTGTTTATTGATGTATTTATGTATTTTATTTAATAGATAGTTATTTTAATTGTTGCTGTTTATTGATTTATTTATGTATTTTGTTGAATAGATAGTTATTTTAATTGTTGCTGTTTATTGATGTATTTATGTATTTGGTTTAATAGATAGTTATTTTAATTGTTGCTGTTTATTGATGCATTTATGTATTTTGTTTAATAGATAGTTATTTTAATTGTTGCTGTTTATTGATTTATTTATGTTTTTATTAAATAGATAGTTATTTTAATTGTTGCTGTTTTTTTATTTATTTATGTATTTTATTTAATAGATAGTTATTTTAATTGTTTCTGTTTATTGATGTATTTATGTATTTTGTTTAATAGATAGTTATTTTAATTGTTGCTGTTTATTGATTTATTTATGTATTTTATTTAATAGATAGTTATTTTAATTGTTTCAACCAATAAGACCAAAACAAACTGGAGACTAGATTTTGAAAACTCATGAGAGAATACCGAATTTTAAAATACCTTAGTGTTCACAAAAACTGCTGCGAGGAATTCGAATTACACGGGAAACCCTAAAAACCACTTTGGTGACGAAAAACTCTGTTACTGCAGAAAGAAAGAAAAAATAAAAATAAAAGTCGTTAAATACGAAAACGTTTAGATGAATTCGAAAGTACCCACGTCCGAAAAAAGAAAAAAAAAACGACGTCATTATAAACTGTGTTTTTTATTCCTTGAAAAAAAAGTAATTTTTGTCTTTGTAAAAAAAACACACGACGTGGTTATCCTGACGCTCCGCACTTCTTTGTTTAGATTGGAAGTGACGTCACACAAATCTTATAATACGGATGGCTACAACACCGTGAAGAGTGGTAATTTTAAAGGAATTTGAGGGTGGAGTAATTCTTCATATGTACCTTTTTTTAATAAAATTGTTAGGTGAAAGTACAGAATAGTTACAATACACCCTCCCTTCCGCATGTTAAATAATAGGTTTCTAAATAATAGCGTTAAAAATAGCTCGGGTCGTAAAATGCAGGAGTACCTATAAAAGGTAACACCGGATCGGAAAAAGAGCTCAAAATGAAAATAAAATAAATTCTCCGCTCAAAATAAGAAATGGGAGAGAAAAAACAAGTTAAATTCTCCGCTGTGTTAGTAATTAAAAACTAAAACAAATTCTCAAAATGAAAAGAAATGTTAGATTCTCCGCTCAAATACCAATATAACATGGGAGAGAAAAAAATTAAAATCGCTAAAACAAATTATTTTTTACTTGTAAACTGGTTTATTAATTGTAGAAAACAAAAACAAACGGGAGAAAAAAAGGAGCTCAAAATGAAAGAAAAATAAAACAAATTATTTTTACAATTGTATTATAAGATTTGTGTGACGTCACTTCCAATGTAAATAAAGAAGTGCGGAGCGTCAGGATAACCCACGACGTTGTTATAACTTGATTTGTTACGCTATTAAAGACAAGAAAGATTTTACCTAAATTCAACATTTGAATGTTCACGTATACAAATGAGCCATTCAGGTGGAAAAGAAAAAAGTTGCTTTTTATTAAGAAAAAAAAACGAAACTATAATTATTAAAAGCAGTAACTTATTTCAGTAATTTTTAAGTATCTCTGAACCATTTAAATTGCTGATTTTGTTTTTAAATTCTAAACTTCGTTGTAAAATATTTTATCCCTATGAACTGGGAAAATTGAATTATTCCATTTCTTGTTTTGTCACGAGTTGGGAATACTTTTCTTTGCTTTTCCTGATTGTCCTTGGAAGTGACCATTTTTATTGAAACGTTGAAAATTGATTTTTGGCTAGCAGGCAAGAATGCCATTTGTGTTGCAGTAAATTTTAGAAACACCCCCCCCTCCCTGTTTACACAAACAAAAATAAAAGACAATAACTGAATCGAAGTTTTATTTGAAACTGATACACAAATTTGACGAGTCCACGTCTGTTGATGACTGGGTTGAAAGGGTCTAGTTGACGTGCAACCTCTGTGAAGTAAAAACAATACACACGGTGATTCCCTTGAGATTGGGTGGAGGTGCCTTGACTGTATATCAACAACTTAGTGCTGCCGATGCACTGTACAAGACATTTGCCATGGATCCGTGTACGGCTTATGAGAAATTTGCTTCGATGGAACTCAAACCAGGAGAAACTGTGGATGCTTTTTGACAAGAGCTGAAAAACCCCTGCAATCCTGTTTGGTGTTGGAATGTCGGAACGAACATATGCGTATGCGTTTGTGGCCGGCCTTCCAACCCGTGTAAAGCAACTGCTGAGAGCCTCCACCAGCATTTCAACAACGCCCATGGAACACCTGGTGGAACACGCTCGAGCCATCATCAAAGATAGGGAGGACCTAGGAGAACAAGTTGCGATGGCACCACTGAGAGCACAGACAGCTCAGACAACCCAGAATAGTATAGTCTGAGCTCTGTGACCAATGGCAAATGTTTCCGCTGAGGCCGGCGAAGTCATTCCGCGAAAAGTTGCACGGACAGGGGGCGGTATTAGACACTTAGCCAAAAACTGTGCGGGAAAATCGTTAGGGGACAGGATATCAGCGATGCTCTGCTCCCCAGACAAGATGTAAGTGAGGCGTAACCAACAACGAGTGTAAACAAAATGCCCTAACCCTAACCCTAACCCTACTCAGCTCTCCTTGAATCAGACTTTCTTTTAACAAGAGCTGAAAAACCCCTGCAATCCTGTTTGGTGGTGGAGTATCAGAATGAAAATATGCGTATGCGTTTGTGGCCTTCCAACCCGTGTAAAGCAACTGCTGAGAGCCTCCACCAGCATTTCAGCAACGCCCATGGAACACCTGGTGGAACACGCTCGAGCCATCATCAGAGATGGGGAGGACCTAGGGGAACAAGTTGTGATGACAGCACAGACAGCACAGAATAGGACAGGGGAGAACCCTAGTCTGAGCTCTATGACCAATGGTTATTTCGCGGAAAGTTGCACTGACAGGGGGGGGCGGTATTAGACACTTAGCCAAAAACTGTGGGGGAAAATCGTTAGGGAGCAGGATGTCAGCGATGCTCTGCCCCCCAGACAAAATGTAATTGAGGCGCAACCAACAATGAGTGTATATGTAAACCAAGTGTCCTACTCAGCTCTCCTTGAATCAGGCTTCTCATAGGGAGTGCCAGACTGTGTCGAACCTGGAATAAAAAGAACATCAAAGTCACCACAATAGGTAGCGAGGCGCAAGCATGCTGTGGAGCCGGAACCGTAGAGATCCATACTGACTCCGGTGTGAACGCGGAATTCAATATGTTGGTGATGGAAGGTGATTTGCTGGGGTTCGACTTACTGCTAGGATATGAACAAGTCCACATTTATCAGCCTGATTTCAAGGTGGACTAAAACCATGGAAGTAAACTGAGGGAAGGGCGCCAATCGAACTTACGAATGGCGTCGCAGAGTACCCCGTAATGAATACAAGCAAAAGCTTGAGGCGTGGATACGAGATGGACGGCTGATCCCCTACCATGACGACAAGTTTGGACCTCCGAATGTTCTAATACCCTTAATGGTGGTGGTCCAATATAATAAGTCGAAAGTGAGACCGGTGCTGGACATGCCTGTGCAATTAGATTGGTGTGATCTTCTTCTGATGGGTGAGGGTACCGGATTGACAGTTCTTGGCTGCTGTTTCTGACTGGTAGTACAGGGGGCCTAACTCTTTGGTAGCACTTAGAGTGGCTGCTCCATCAACAGTTGTATAATATCGGGATTTTTGTAGTGCCATGTCGCACATGGAAAAGAACCCCGCACTCATCCCCGATGGGCTTTCCTGAGGTCACAGTCCTAGTTGAAGAAATGTCAGCTAATGGTCTACTTGTGTTGCATGTCTGATACCCTGCATAACATTTGTTCAGCTCCCCCTCACCTAACTGAAACTCTTTAAAAACATGATCACAGTACAATAAAAAAAATATGCTTAAACCAGGCCTAGGGACAAACAAATCCAATTTGCCTCCTCCCTTGAGGCTTGCATTCACTAACATCCGTGGGCTTAGAACTAATTTAGCTGATGTTGAAGCATTTCTCCTAACAAATACCCAGGATATCTTAGCACTATGCAAGACTAACCTACACTCCTTCATCCCCTCTAACTACTTTAACATGCCTGGCTATCTCCCACTCTGCCATAAGGACTCTGACAGACATATGCACGGACTTGGAGTCTACATTCGTAATACCCTCCTCCTGACTAGAGAAACAAACCTAGAAACGGACGATCAAGCCTTTATGTGCTTTAGACTAAACATAGAACATAACATTAGCTACTTTTATTTTCTCTACCGCTCTCCCTCGACCCAGGATTGCACCATAATAAACAAAGTCTCTGACAGCATAGAAACAGCACTCTGCCTCGACACTAGTGCACAAGTATATGTATTTGGTGACTTTAATGTTCACCATAAAAACTGACTTGGAGTCTCTATTCACACAGATGGTTACGTTTCCAATCCGTTTCCCTGACCAGCAAGAACAACACGCATCACTTCTAGATCTATTTCTGACATCAGTTCCCGATGATTGTATAACAAATGCTGACAGCCCACTCGGGAACGCTGATCATGCAGTGATAATGGTAGAAATCGCCCTAAATTCTAGACCCAAAACTGACGAGCCAGTGCTCAAAACAACGAGATATTATAAAAGGGCTGAATGGGTAGCCATCAGAGATCTTATCAGAAATACCCCATGGGGAAATATTTTTCTCTTCCTGCTGAACAATGCACAAATGAGACCACTGAATGGTTCAAAACAGCAATTGAAGCACATGTTCCCATGCGGAAATTTTATAGCAAGCCCCACTCTCCCCAATGGTTTACTTCGATTTGCGCAACTGCCATTGCTCAAAGGCAGCATGCATACCGCAGATTTAACCGACATAAGTCCAGTTCAAACAAACAGAAGTATATAGAAGCTAGAAGTAATGTTAAGAAAGAAATAGCGACAGCTAAGAGAGAATTTACTGAACCACTAAAAAACGCATCGAAGCACAAAAATTAGGAAATCGTGACTTCTGGAAAATCTACAACAGTGTAGTAAATAATGGGCAATCAACAATTCCCCCACTAACCAACAATCACGAGGTTGTTTGCTCAGCAACCGACAAGGCTAATATGCTTGCCAGCCGATTTGCCTCTAAGTCCACACAGGACTCTTCCAACCACCCCCTGCCTGACTTTCCTTTTCGGACAGACGCCACGCTAAACGATCTAAAAATCACTCCTGTTCGCTATCATAAAAATTCAAAAGCACTTCAAAAGCATGTGGACCTGATCTCATCCCAGCTGTGCTATTAAAAAAGTGCTCAGCCGAAGTAGCTCTAGTTCTCTCCAAACTCTACAACAAATGCCGTAATGAATCATGCTTTGCGGGCTGTTGGAAAACTGCTTCTGTGGTACCAGTATTCAAGAATTCTGACGAAAGAACTGACCTATCAAATTATCGGCCCATTAGCATCCTCCCACTTTTCGCCAAAATATTTTAGACCATAATTAACCATGCTCTAGTCCGGCACTTTACAAAAGCTAAACTTCTGACTAACAAACAATATGGATTTAGACAAGCCCGTTCCACAGCAGACATCCTCACTGTAATCTCTGAACGTATATACCATTCACTGGACAAAGCGGGGGAGGGCAGAGCGATAGCTCTAGATATATCTAAGGCTTTGGGCAGGGTATGGCATGAGGGCCTCCTCAGGAAAATTAAATCATACGGTATCACTGGTAGAATACTTAACATAATTAAATCCCTCTTAGATAAGAGGAAAAAAGCCAGGTTGTCCTCGACGGTCGTACATCTAAACAGTGTGATATAAATGTTGGAGTGCCTCAGGGGTATATCCTTGGACCTCTATTGTTCCTAATATTTATTAATGACCTCTCCGACAAAACTGCCTCTGAGATGGGTATATATGCTGATGACACCACACTCTATAACAGGAATGACAGGAAAACAAATGAACACATAACTAAAGAAATGGCAAAAAACACTAGAGGATGACCTCCAATCTGTAGTGGAATGGGGACATAAATGGATGGTCACATTCAATGCTGCCAAGACTAAACTGGTTTCCTTCAATAATTACAAGAAACCTTCTCTGCCACCAATAGCAATGGCCAGTGACTTCCTGTCTGAGAGTACATCTTTCAAACTGCTTGGCCTAACGTTCACAGGAAACATGAGTTAGAACAATTATATTGAAAACATTTCCAGAGCCGCTGCGAAAAAGGTAGGCTCTCTCTGCCGTGCTAGAAAACTGCTGACACCTGAAAGTATCCTATACCTCTACAAGGCTACCATTCGCCCATGTACGGGGTATTGTTGTCACATTTGGGCTGGTGCATCTGCTGCTAGTCTCTCGCTCCTAGACAAGGTTCATCAGAGAGTCGCCAATCTGATAAGCCCTGAACTGGCATCTAAGCTTCAGCCTCTGTCCCATCGACGAAACGTTGCACCCCTCTGCCTTTTCTGCAAGTATTTTAATGGTGAATGCTCTGACGAACTGCAGACATTTGTGCCCCCACGACATAGACACCCTGGACAAACCCGACAGGCAGCTAAACCCCACCCCCACAGTGTAGAGATCCCTAGATGTAAAAGATCTTTCTACTCCAGTAGTTTCTTCCCCAGAATCACTAGACTCTGGAATTCCATTCCAGGTGACTGATTCCCTAAGTGTACTGACATGCAGAAGTTCAAGTGCAACATGAATCGACATCTTGCTGCCCAAATCCCAACATAGTGCCCCAGCAGTTGCTGCTCCTGATAGTAGCTCCAATGCGTCATTATTAGATTTACAGAAGGCCTATTTGCAGGTGCGAGTGGATGAAACGTTGTGGCCGTTCCAGACAGTGTGGTTTCGGTATGAATGGTGCACCGCTGATCATGAAGACTATTGTGAATGTAATGCTGTCCCTGGACACAGCATCAGCCTTTATTGACGATGTGGTCGTCAATGAGGATGTACAGTCTGCATCACGTGTCAGAAAAAAATTAGCTTAGTTCGGGCTAGAGTCCAACGATACTGAATGTCTGAAAAAAGAAGCATGCGTATTGAGGTTGGATATCTGTGATGTTCTTCTTATTCCAAGTTCGACACATCTGTACGATGTACATGTATGGCAGTGGGATTCCAGGCAACCCTGACGTTATTACACGGCGGACCGTTTTTTTCTTGTGTGGGAAACTTGTTGGTCACCTATCAGCCTGTGGCTTGCCCATGCAGCTGTGGGTGTTATTAAACGTAGAGCGAATTTGATGAGCACAGTTTGGGGCAATGTACCTGATGATGCCCTCCCTAATCTAATGATAACGGAACCTCTAGAGAGAGAGTGAATGAGAGGGACCACGTAAATATGTGGGCCGACGCTAGTTCACTGGCGTCGGGAGTTTCATTAGAGCAAAGAGGAAATGTGTTTGAGGACGCATGTTGGACCCAGAAATGGTGCTCAGCACACCAATCTGGCAGTTTTAAAAGGTATAAATCTGGCACTGCAATAGCAGTCGAAAAAATTGCACATGTACACAGATTCTCTCTGTGTCTACCACTGGGTGTCTTACACACTTTCAGGATGAAAATGTTGACCTGGCGAAGACTCGATACACTGAAGAGTCTGGTCTCTGAGTACGGGCTAGTGAGTGTAATGCAGATAGCATCACACTGTCATCATGCTGACTAAATAACTTGTGTGCCTCACAAATGGTATGAAGCCATGATAATGGGCGTGGATCACATTTTTCGATCCTGTGTAGTTGGAATTGGCGCGATTAGGCCATCTATAATATAAATCTCACCTGTCTGTTTAAATATATGCATGAATGTATGTATGTATGTATGTATGTATGTATGTATGTATGTATGTTTTTTATGTGTATTGGGGAGGAGAGGGCTCCCGTAAGCCATGGTGAAGGCAACCTTTCTATGAGAAGCAAATCTCTGATTTAAAAAACCATAAAGCGGGAGAACATTACCCGCATTAAGTTGCTCTGCAGTTTAATTTGTTGCTGGCTATCTTGCTCTTGCTTGTTGCTGGATCTCAATATTTTGAACCGAGAGAGAGACTTAGCTGTCGTACAAAGCTAAGACTCTGTAACATCATCTTTGTATAGATACTCCCTCAGGCATTTGGGCTCATGAATTTTAAATGTCTGAGGGAGTGGCACTCGTCTGACAAGACGTTGCAATCATCATGTATGTATGACGCGCAAAAGCATTCGTCAGAGGCGACCGATTTCCATGAGATAAGTATCATTTTGAAGCTTGATCCTTCGGATGACAAATAACGAAAAATTGACCAAAAACTTTCATTCTCTCACCCACAAATGGGCATTTTTTTCGCTGATTTTTTACAAGATATTCAACCTTCGAAGTCGTATAAAAGGTGTTATTTTGTCCGCGCGTTACTTCTCCTTTTTTGCGCTCGCAATTTTCCTTTTTTTTTTCTTTTACTCAACGAACATCCTTACACACAACTCCACTTTTTTTTCCGCCTTCGCGTCACGGGTTCAAGCCTGCCTGACGACTACAACTTTTTTTCTGCTCAACACACACCTCCAAACACCCGGGCAACGCCGAGCACCCAGCCTAGTGGCAAATAAAGGATATTCCTGCACAAAGCGGACATCTAGGTATCATAAGAACCCGGTATTTTGCGAAACGCGTGGACCCAGCTGTGACAAGGGCAGATGTAAGGTAGATCTTCAAGCACTGTGAGGCATGCCGGTCTGAGCAATGTTGATTGGAAGGGCGATTGGCAGTAAAGGACATATGGTTATGGGTGGACATGTGCGATGGATATTACCCATTACAGTGGTGAGATTTTTTTAACTCTTATTAATCTCGGACCTATGCGTTTTTGTCGTTTGGCGACAAATGACCAGGCAAAACTCTGCAAATGTTGTTCGCCAGATATCATCCATCTTTTCTGAGCGAGGTGCGTCGGAAGAGGTCTTGACGGACAACGATGCCGCCTTTTGCAGCCAACAAGTCCGGCAGTTGTTAGACGAATGGGGCGCATGACTACGATTGCGACGTGCTCATGTGCCATCAGGAAATGGCATTACTAAAAGCAGCCATCGCAGTATTAAGAGAATTGCTGTCAGGAAGCAATGCACCATTACGGAGGCCACATATTGGTATAACTTTACACCAAAGGATGGGAAGTCACCTAAAACAGCCCGTGCCAATGCTAGGAATTGATACTACACAGTCAGTCGACGAGGAAACACAACAGATATGGGATAAGGGATCCAGTCTTGGCGAGACCCCCCTCCAGGAAACCGGTGCACCACCAAGTTAAATCTGAGAGAAATATATGGGATGATTAGCCAGCAGTCGGTCCTAGTTGATGGAACCCCACGCGATGTGTGCGATCATCGCCTGGCTGCCGAGATACATCACACAACTTCAGAGGAAAGCGATTACTGATCTAGTGATTGGCGAATGGCAAACACCCTGCTCAGAGACGTCTGACGATGCAAAACTAGAACCGGACCCAGAACCAGAACAAGTGATGATGAAGCGAGCGGGATAAAAGAACAACACTGCAATGCACTCTATGTGATCATGAGATCAGAGAGGAGTGTGATAGTCATAAAAGAAGCAAAGTTATTTCAACATATTTTCCTCACAAACTATGATCCAAAGTTGAACATAATAGCAGCAAGTGACACAAGCAGATATGGTATTGGAGCGTGTCTGTCTCCGACTCTCTCCTAAACCACTTCTCGTTACCCGAAGTGACGTCATGCCCGACGTCACCAAAAAAGCAATAAAGAAGATCTCGCGCAGATGACACCAGCGATACACCACCGTTTTGAGAAAGAACCGATCAACACTATTTTCGATACATTTGATCTCGAACCTCCCCAAATATCTTCTGAATTAAGGTGGTCGGTTCAGAAAAGAAAGATCATCGATTCACTAATGATCGATCCTAAACGTAAGAAGTTTTAACAGCTTTTATGAACAAAAAGCTTGGGAGGGGAGTGTTGGGTTCGGGCCCCTATTACCAGAAACAATGAAGTATTCCATGACGGCCATTCCGTCGATGACGTCACTTTCGGGTAACGAAAAGCGGTTTAGGAGAGAGTGGGACACAAACACGTGAAACGGATGGTCGTTCACAATTAGTCCTCTTATGAGCAAAGATATTGTTTGATTACCATTTTTATGTATTTTATTAATACATATTTATTGAATTGTTATTATTTATTTATGTATCTTACTAATACATATTTATTTCATTTTTATTATTTATTTATTTATGTATTTTATTAATATACTAGCAAATGTACCCGTCGTTGACTGGGTTTCAAAAATCGCTTACAGAAAATGGACTCTGATTTATGAAAGTATGATAGGTTATGAAAAGGAAGGGTTGTAAAGAGATAGCTTCGAATTTGGGGGCATAAAAACCAAAGCAAAATATGATGAAAGTAAAAATAAAATAGATAAACCCCATAATTTATTATACCATACCTGTTCACACTGAAACACTTATCACAATATTCTGTGGATCTATATTAAAAGACCTTGTTAAACTTTGTGACATATTTCCATTCTATGGAGGTCAGGTGCGAACGAACACCCCATAATTTTATTATACCATATTTGTTCAAACTGAATCAATGTATACTTACGCAGATAGATATGAAAAGTCTTTATTAAAGTTTGTGTCTATTTCCATTTCATGGAGGCCAGGCGCGAACGCGGACCCCACAATTTTATTATACTATTTCTATTTAAGTTAAAACATACTTATCAAAGTATTCTTATGTACATCTATATCAAAAACACTTGTAAACTTTTTTTAAATTTTTAAATTTTTTATTTCCATACTTTGTGGACCGGGCGCGAACGCAGACGCCACAATTTTAATGAACCACCGTTCTGCCAGATCAAACATACCCATTCCTGTGTCTCGATACATCAATCAGTATATGTAATCAGATTTTTAAAATAGTCAACCATATAGGAGCCTATTCATGATCGGGCGCACACACATACACACACACATATTCAGCTTTATATTAAAGATATTTATTTAATTGTTACTGTGTCTTTCTTGTCAATTATTTAACCACTAATACCACAACAAATATTTTTTTTTAAATTCCTTTTAAGTTTTACGCGTTTTCAGTACGCAAAGCAAAGTTTCAAGTTTTTAAAAAATATATTTTTGGTAAATGTTACCTTCTTTAAAATGTCGACTTTGATAGGTTTTTGACTATGCTGATTAAGAAAATCTTAAGTAGTTTACAAGTAGTTTTCGAGATATAAAGACCTATATTATGCATTTTAAATCAGTGGCCGCCAGATTTGTATGCACTCGCGAGAAACAAATTTAATTTTCTCCGATCGTCACTGCCACCCTCAATATTTTGTTGGTTTATAGTATTTGCGGGTGGTTATTCTGACAACAACTGATTGCCGTTCTTAACATGGGGAAGTTGGAGTGTCTATTCCGAAAGCCGTTCTTAACATTGGGAGGTTAGGGGAGTCTATTCCGAAAGCCGTTCTTAACATTGGGAGGTTAGGGGAGTCTATTCCGAAAGCCGTTCTTAACATGAGGAGGTTGGGTGTGTCTATTCCGAAAGCCGTTCTTAACTTGAGGAGATTGGGTTTGGCCAACAACAACAACAACAGCAGCAAGAACCATACTTTAATTTTTTTAAGGGGAGGGATGATTCCACTGGGCAACACCAATTAACAGGTCCTGCTAGTATTTAAATAATTTAAGTTAATAATCTTGTAAAGAGCACAATTTATCTTCTTTCGCAGAAGAAATTCTGATTATATGCTCTTAAAATGCTATCCTGTTAGAAATGGGTAATCACCGTATGTTAAATTTATATGCGAGACTGATCTCTCACTCTAAATTCTAAAATAAGTGTTTTACCCAAGTTTTTCAAGATATTCAAATGTAATTGTCTAAAAAGGTAGATCTATCTGTGACTTTTTGGGGGACGGAAGCACCTTAGAGTTCTCATCTACAAATTTACCAACTTTTCCTTAAATTATTTAATATTAAAAATAATACTAAATATTTCGTAACGTTTTCTTGTATGATGCTGAAAATATATAAACTGCAGAATCTATTGTAATGAAATTATTTGCCTAAATATTAAAAATAAAACCGTTCCCTATTAAATCAAAACCGAAAAATATGTTTGGAAGGCGGGAGGCAAAGCATATTTTTCAGTTTCAATTTCACGTTTTTGCCAAGAAAACACGACAAAACTAATACAGACAAAAACTGTTAAAAATCAACTTTTCTTTAATTTTCAATTTGGCCTTTTTTTTGCCTTTTTTTGCCTTTTTTTTAGGGGGGGGGCTTTTTTTTTATCTAATGTGAATTCTCTTTTGATTTTGGCTTTTTGGGGCCTTTTTTCCTGAGAAATTTGGCTTCGAACATTTATTATAGTCAGGCAACCCTGTACCAGGGTCCCTGACAACGAATTTGATTTTCTAAGCCATCGGTACTTTACCGTTTGCATAGTATTAACGCCTGGACGCTGGGATTATTTTACGCCATTCACCGCCTTTGTTTACGCTAGGCACGAGCGTGCAGTAGCGGTTTCTTGGTGAAATGCAGTGCACAGCATGGCGGACATTTTAAATTACAAGAAATACTTTTCATAAAATAAAAACATAGTTTTAACTTCATTTAATAAGTAAGTTTTCACGGGTAGTTCACAAAAACATTTGATAATGTTTTTTGCCATAGGTATGATTTGATCCAACAGAATAGTTTGTTAAACATCGGACCGGGAATATGAAACCAAACGAAACAGCTTTCTTATTTTTTCCCCTCATTTTTTCAGCGAATTATTATCGAAATGAAAAGATACAGGTTTTGGGTTTGTTGTGGGTTTTTTTTTGTGGACCTGTACAATGCACATGTCTTTTTGTGGACTTGTACAATGCACATGTTTTTGTGGACCTGTACAATGCACATGTCTTTTTGTGGACCTGTACAATGCAAATGTTTTTTTGTGGAACTATACGATGCACATGTTTTTGTGGACCTGTACAATGCACATGTTTTTTTTGTGGACCTATACGATGCACATGTTTTTTGTGGACCTGTACAATGCACATGTTTTTTGTGGACCTGTACAATGGACATGTTTTTTGTGGACCTGTACAATGCACATGTTTTTTGTGGACCTGTACAATGCACATGTCTTTTTGTGGACCTGTACAATGCACATGTTTTTTGTGGACCTGTACAATGCACATGTCTTTTTGTGGACCTATACGATGAACATTTTTTTGTGGACCTGTACAATGCACATGTTTTTTGTGGACCTGTACAATGCACATGTTTTTTGTGGACCTGTACAATGCACATGTCTTTTTGTGGACCTATACGATGAACATGTTTTTTGTGGACCTGTACAATGCACATGTTTTTTGTGGACCTGTACAATGCACATGTTTTTTGTGGACCTGTACAATGCACATGTTTTTTGTGGACCTGTACAATGCACATGTTTTTGTGGACCTGTACAATGCACATGTTTTTTTGTGGACCTGTACAATGCACATGTTTTTTGTGGACCTGTACAATGCACATGTTTTTTTGTGGACCTGTACAATGCACATGTTTTTTGTGGACCTGTACAATGCACATGTTTTTTGTGGACCTATACAATGCACATGTTTTTTGTGGACCTGTACAATGCACATGTTTTTTTGTGGACCTGTACAATGCAAATGTTTTTTGTGGACCTGTACAATGCACATGTTTTTTGTGGACCTATACGATGAACATGTTTTTTGTGGACCTGTACAATGCACATGTTTTTTGTGGACCTAAACAATGCACATGTTTTTTGTGGACCTGTACAATGCACATGTTTTTTGTGGACCTGTACAATGCACATGTCTTTTTGTGGACCTATACGATGAACATGTTTTTTGTGGACCTGTACAATGCACATGTTTTTTGTGGACCTGTACAATGCACATGTTTTTGTGGACCTGTACAATGCACATGTTTTTTGTGGACCTGTACAATGCACATGTTTTTTTGTGGACCTGTACAATGCACATGTTTTTTGTGGACCAGTACAATGCACAAGTCTTTTTGTGGACCTGTACAATGCACATGTTTTTTTGTGGACCTATACGATGAACATGTTTTTTGTGGACCTGTACAATGCACATGTTTTTTGTGGACCTATACGATGCACATGTTTTTTTGTGGACCTGTACAATGCCCATGTTTTTTTGTGGATCTGTACAATGCACATGTTTTTTGTGGAACTATACGATGCACATGTTTTTTTGTGGACCTGTACAATGCACATGTTTTTTGTGGAACTATACGATGCACATGTTTTTTTGTGGACCTGTACAATGCACATGTTTTTTGTGGACCTATACGATGCACATGTTTTTTGTGGACCTATACGATGCACATGTTTTTTGTGGACCTGTACAATGCACATGTTTTCTGTGGACCTGCACAATGCACATGTCTTTTTGTGGACCTGTACAATGCACATGTCTTTCTGTGGACTTGTACAATGCACATGTTTTTTTGTGGACTTGTACAATGCACATGTTTTTTGTGGAACTATACGATGCACATGTTTTTTGTGGACCTGTACAATGCACATGTTTTTTGTGGACCTGTACAATGCACATGTTTTTTGTGGATCTGTACAATGCACATGTTTTTTGTGGACCTATACGATGCACATGTTTTTTGTGGACCTATACGATGCAGATGTTTTTTGTGCACCTGTACGATGCACATGTCTTTTTGTGGACCTGTACAATGCACATGTTTTTTGTGGACCTGTACGATGCACATGTCTTTTTGTGGACCTGTACGATGCACATGTCTTTTTGTGGACCTGTACAATGCACATGTCTTTTTGTGGACCTGTACAATGCACATGTCTTTTTGTCGACCTGTACAATGCACATGTTTTTGTGCACCTGTACAATGCACATGTTTTTTGTGGACCTGTACAATGCACATGTTTTTTGTGGACCTTTACAATGCACATGTAATTGTGGACCTCTACAATGCACATGTTTTTTGTGGACCTGTACAATGCAGATGTTTTTTGTGGACCTGTACAATGCACATGTCTTTTTAAGGACCTGTACAATGGACATGTTTTTTGCGGACCTGTACAATGCACATTTTTTTTGTTGACCTGTACAATGCACATGTTTTTTGTTGACCTGTACAATGAACATGTTTTTTTGTTGACCTGTACAATGCACATTTTTTTGTGGACCTATACAATGCACATGTTTTTTGTGGACCTGTACAATGCACATGTTTTTTGTGGACCTGTACAATGCATATGTTTGTTGTTGACCTGTACGATGCACATGTTTTTTGTGGACCTGTACAATGCACATGTCTTTTTGTGGACCTGTACAATGCACATGTCTTTTGTGGACCTGTACAATGGACATGGTTTTTGCGGACCTGTACAATGCACATGTTTTTGTGGACCTGTACAACGCACATTTTTTTTGTGGACCTGTACAATGCACATGTTTTTTGTGGACCTGTACAATGCACATGTTTTTTGTGGACCTGTTCAATGCACATGTTTTTTGTGGACCTGTACAATGCACATGTTTTTTTTGTGGACCGGTACAATGCACATGTTTGTTTGTGGACCTGTACAATGAACATGTTTTTTGTGGACTTGTACAATGCACATGTTTTTTGTGGACCTGTACAATGCACATGTCTTTTTGTGGACCTGTACAATGCACATGTTTTTTGTGGACCTGTACTATGCACATGTCTTTTTGTGGACCTGTACAATGCACATTTTTTTTGTGGATCTGTACAATGCACATGTTTTTTGTGGACCTGTACAATGCACATGTTTTTTGTGGATCTGTACAATGCACATGTCTTTTTGTGGACCTGTACAATGCACATTTTTTTGTGGATCTGTACAATGCACATGTTTTTTGTGGATCTGTACAATGCACATGTTTTTTGTGGACCTGTACAATGCACATGTCTTTTTGTGGACCTGTACGATGCACATGTTTTTTGTGGACCTGTACAATGCACATGTCTTTTTGTGGACCTGTACAATGCACATGTCTTTTGTGGACCTGTACAATGGACATGTTTTTTGCGGACCTGTACAATGCACATGTTTTTGTGGACCTGTACCACGCACATTTTTTTTTTGGACCTGTACAATGCACATGTTTTTTGTGGACCTGTACAATGCACATGTTTTTTGTGGACCTGTTCAATGCACATGTTTTTTGTGGACCTGTACAATGCACATGTTTTTTTTTGTGGACCGGTACAATGCACATGTTTGTTTGTGGACCTGTACAATGAACATGTTTTTTGTGGACTTGTACAATGCACATGTTTTTTTGTGGACCTGTACAATGCACATGTCTTTTTGTGGACCTGTACAATGCACATGTTTTTTGTGGACCTGTACTATGCACATGTCTTTTTGTGGACCTGTACAATGCACATTTTTTTGTGGATCTGTACAATGCACATGTTTTTTGTGGACCTGTACAATGCACATGTTTTTGTGGATCTGTACAATGCACATGTCTTTTTGTGGACCTGTACAATGCACATGTTTTTTGTGGACCTGTACAATGCACATGTTTTTTGTGGATCTGTACAATGCACATGTGTTTTGTGGACCTGTACAATGCACATGTCTTTTTGTGGACCTGTACAATGCACATGTTTTTTGTGGATCTGTACAATGCACATGTCTTTTTGTGGACCTGTACAATGCACATGTTTTTTTGTGGATCCGTACAATGCACATGTTTTTTTGTGGATCCGTACAATGCACATGTTTTTGTAGACCTGTACAATGCACATGTTTTTTGTGGACCTGTACAATGCACATGTTTTTTGTGGACCTGTACAATGCACATTTTTTTGTTGACCTGTGCAATGCACATGTTTTTTTGTTGACCTGTACAATGCACATGTTTTTTTGTTGACCTGTACAATGCACATGTTTTTTTGGTGACCTATACAATGCACATGATTTTTGTGGACCTGTACAATGCACATGTTTTTTGTGGACCTGTACAATGCACATGTTTGTTGTGGACCTGTACGATGCACATGTTTTTATTGGACCTGTACAATGCACATGTTTTTTTTTGACCTGTACAATGCACGTCTTTTTGTGGACCTGTACAATGGACATGTTTTTTGCGGACCTGTACGATGCACATGTTTTTATTGGACCTGTACAATGCACATGTTTTTATTGGACCTGTACAATGCACATTTCTTTTTGTGGACCTGTACAATGCACATGTTTTTTTGTGGACCTGTACAATGCACATGTTTTTTTAAAATTTTGTAATAATAAGGGCAGGAAAAAGCAATTTATTGCACCACAAACTGATTTTATACGTTTTGTCGAAAAATGCTACAATGCTATTTATTTGGTGGATTTCGGCCATTACTTTTTCAACTCTTTAAGTGATTATCGGGACTTCAAAGGATTTTCATAAAAACTTTGTTAGAACTAATAATATCAAAATTTTGGAGCGCGTTAATAATTTTAACATTTAAAATGAAAGACTGCTGTAAAATATTCACGTTACAAAAAAGTCCCATTTAGAAAAGTTTTTTTTTTTTAGGGGCGCGAGGGGCGAGAAACGAGTTGAGATCCTTAAAAGTGAAATTTACATATGGAACTGAAAAGCTCTCCAAAAATTGAACCATGTTTTCAACTGCTTTAATAATAAGTGACTTTAGTAATAATTGAAACATATGTTGTCAACAATTAAAAAAAAAACGTTTCTTGACTTTCAGGCCGAGATCACGGTGTAGTATCTGTTATGTTGTTACAGTTCTCGATCGGGTGATGAGAAATCCTTCATGACCGAGACAAATTTTTGTTCCTATCCAGAGGACCCCATTTCGAGGAAGCTAGATTTTCTCCAGATTAAAACCCGAACTAGCGTCTAACTCTTTCCTCGTGGGGAGGGAAATAAATATGAACAATTAAAGAAAAAATAGCAAAGTGTTAGGACTTCATGTGGAAATATCAACGCCAAACAAGAGGGAATCATTTTACGTTTAATTAACATAGAAACAACAACAACAAAAAACTGAAAATTGAACAATTCGATTACAAAAAAATATAATTAGCTAAAAAAATATATGGTGCTTAAATGACAATCATTAAAAAAATTAATGTATAATATTTTGAAATAATATTATACTCACATTTTTATAAAGCAGGTTACGATTTTCGTTGATGTGGAATTTCAAGCAGGAAACTATGAAACTTTCTACCAATTAACGAAGAATGCGAGACGAGCCTGTGTTTTTTTGTTTTATAGGACTAAAACATGTGACGTCAGAATATGATTGCGATTTGATTGTATGATACGTGAATACAAACCGAAACCAATATTTTCTGTTCAATTTCTGAGAATAAAAACAGTTACGCCCACTTATATTAGAAAAAAAACAAAACAACAACAACAGAGAAGGTGTGAGAGGGGGAAAGTGAAAGAGAGACGTCAAAGTGTGAGAGGGGGAAAAAAGAGAGAAGAAAAAGAGTCGTTTAATACAGAAATATTCATTGAATAAAAACAGTTACGCCCACTTATATTAGAAAAAAAAACAACAGAGAAAGTGTGAGAGGGGGAAAGTGAAAGAGAGACGTCAAAGTGTGAGAGGGGGAAAAAGAGAGAAGAAAAAGAGTCGTTTGATACAGAAATATTCACT